>NC_091292.1:73036034-73106034 GCF_038502225.1 Cherax quadricarinatus
CTTGAACAATTATGTGGTGACCTGAAGCAATCCTGAAGAACAATTATGTGGTGGCCTGAAGAACAATCTTGAAGAATCAATTATGTGATGACCTGAAGCAATCTTGAAGAACAATTATGTGGTGACCTGAAGCAATCTTGAACAATTATGTGATGACAATCATGTGGTGACCTGAAGCAATCTTGAAGAACAATTATGTGGTGACCTGAAGCAATCTTGAAGAACAATTATGTGGTGACCTGAAGCAATATGTGGTCATGTGTTGACCTGAAGCAATCTTGAAGAAGAATCATGTGGTGTCCTGAAGCAATCTTGAAGAACAATCATGTGGTGACCTGAAGCAATCTTGAAGAACAATCATGTGGTGACCTGAAGCAATCTTGAAGAACAATCATGTGGTGACCTGAAGCAATCTTGACCTGAAGCAATCTTGAAGAACAATTATGTGGTGACCTGAAGCAATCTTGAAGAACAATCATGTGGTAACCTGACCTGAAGCAATCTTGAAAGCAATCAATCATGTGGTGATGTGGTGACCTGAAGCAATCTTGAAGAACAATTATGTGGTGACCTGAAGCAATCTTGAAGAACCTGAAGCAATCTTGAAGAACAATTATGTGGTGACCTGAAGCAATCTTGAACAATTATGTGATGACCTGAAGCAATCTTGAACAATTATGTGGTGACCTGAAGCAATCTTGAACAATTATGTGATGACCTGAAGCAATCTTGAGGAACAATTATGTGATGACCTGAAGCAATCTTGAAGAACAATTATGTGGTGACCTGAAGCAATCTAGAACAACTATGTGATGATCTGAAGCAATCTTGAACAATTATGTGGTGACCTGAAGCAATCTTGAAGAACAATTATGTGGTGGCCTGAATCAATCTTGAAGACCAATTATGTGATGACCTGAAGCAATCTTGAAGAACAATTATGTGGTGACCTGAAGCAATCTTGAACAATTATGTGATGACCTGAAGCAATCTTGAAGAAGAATTATGTGGTGGCCTGAAGCAATCTTGAAGAACAATTATGTGATGACCTGAAGCAATTTTGAAGAACAATTATGTGGTGACCTGAAGCAATCTTGAACAATTATGTGATGACCTGAAGCAATCTTGAACAATTATGTGGTGACCTGAAGCAATCTTGAAGAACAATTATGTGGTGGCCTGAAGCAATCTTGAAGAACAATTATGTGATGACCTGAAGCAATCTTGAAGAACAAATATGTGGTGACCTGAAGGAATCTTGAACAATTATGTGATGACCTGAAGGAATCTTGAACAATTATGTGTTGACCTGAAGCAATCTTGAAGAACAATTATGTGGTGGCCTGAAGCAATCTTGAAGAACAATTATGTGAAGACCTGAAGCAATCTTGAAGAACAATTATTTTGGTGACCTGAAGTAATCTTGAAGAACAATCATGTGGTGACCTGAAGCAATCTTGAACAATTATTTGGTGACCTGAAGCAATCTTGAAGAAAAATTATGTGGTGACCTGAAGCAATCCTGAAGAACAATTATGTGGTGACCTGGAGCAATCATGAGGAACAGTTATGTGGTGATCTGAAGCAATCTTGAACAATTATGTGGTGACCTGAAGCAATCTTGAACAATTATGTGGTGACCAGAAGCAATCTTGAAGAACAATTAGGTGGTGGCCTGAAGCAATCTTGAAGAACAATTATGTGATGACCTGAAGCAATCTTGAAGAACAATTATGTGGTGACCTGAAGCAATCTTGAAGAACAATTATGTGGTGGCCTGAAGCAATCTTGAAGAACAATTATGTGGTGACCTGAAGCAATCTTGAAGAACAATCATGTGGTGACCTGAAGCAATCTTGAAGAACAATTATGTGGTGACCTGAAGCAATCTTGAAGAACAATCATGTGGTGACCTGAAGCAATCTTGAAGAACAATCATGTGGTGACCTGAAGCAATCTTGAAGAACAATCATGTGGTGACCAGAAGCAATCTTGAAGAACAATCATGTGGTGACCTGAAGCAATCTTGAAGAACAATCATGTGGTGACGTGAAGCAATCTTGAAGAACAATCATGTGGTGACCTGAAGCAATCTTGAAGAACAATCATGTGGTGACCTGAAGCAATCTTGAAGAACAATTATGTAGTGACCTGAAGCAATCTTGAAGAACAATCATGTGGTGACCTGAAGCAATCTTGAAGAACAATCATGTGGTGACCTGAAGCAATCTTGAAGAACAATCATGTGGTGACCTGAAGCAATCTTGAAGAACAATTATGTGGTGACCTGAAGCAATCTTGAAGAACAAT
Source organism: Cherax quadricarinatus (assembly GCF_038502225.1). Lineage (NCBI taxonomy): Eukaryota > Metazoa > Arthropoda > Malacostraca > Decapoda > Parastacidae > Cherax > Cherax quadricarinatus. The sequence goes on from NC_091292.1 coordinate 73,038,345, forward strand.
CATGTGGTGACCTGAAGCAATCTTGAAGAACAATCAAGTGGTGACGTGAAGCAATCTTGAAGAACAATCATGTGGTGACCTGAAGCAATCTTGAAGAACAATCATGTGGTGACCTGAAGCAATCTTGAAGAACAATCATGTGGTGACCTGAAGCAATCTTGAAGAACAATCATGTGGTGACCTGAAGCAATCTTGAAGAACAATCATGTGGTGACCTGAAGCAATCTTGAAGAACAATCATGTGGTGACCTGAAGCAATCTTGAAGAACAATTATGTGGTGACCTGAAGCAATCTTGAAGAACAATCATGTGATGACCTGAAGCAATCTTGAAGAACAATCATGTGGTGACCTGAAGCAATCTTGAAGAACAATCATGTGGTGACCTGAAGCAATCTTGAAGAACAATCATGTGGTGACCTGAAGCAATCTTGAAGAACAATCATGTGGTGAATTGAAGCAATCTTGAAGAACAATCATGTGGTGACCTGAAGCAATCTTGAAGAACAATCATGTGGTGACCTGAAGCAATCTTGAAGAACAATTATGTGATGACCTGAAGCAATCTTGAAGAACAATTATGTGGTGACCTGAAGCAATCTTGAAGAACAATTATGTGGTGACCTGAAGCAATCTTGAACAATTATGTGATGACCTGAAGCAATCTTGAAATATTATGTGGTGACCTGAAGCAATCTTGAACAATTATGTGATGACCTGAAGCAATCTTGAAGAACAATTATGTGATGACCTGAAGCAATCTTGAAGAACAATTATGTGGTGACCTGAAGCAATCTTGAACAATTATGTGATGACCTGAAGCAATCTTGAACAATTATGTGGTGACCTGAAGCAATCTTGAAGAACAATTATGTGGTGGCCTGAAGCAATCTTGAAGAACAATTATGTGATGACCTGAAGCAATCTAGAAGAACAATTATGTGGTGACCTGAAGCAATCTTGAACAATTATGTGATGACCTGAAGCAATCTTGAAGAACAATTATGTGGTGGCCTGAAGCAATCTTGAAGAACAATTATGTGATGACCTGAAGCAATTTTGAAGAACAATTATGTGGTGACCTGAAGCAATCTTGAACAATTATGTGATGACCTGAAGCAATCTTGAACAATTATGTGGTGACCTGAAGCAATCTTGAAGAACAATTATGTGGTGGCCTGAAGCAATCTTGAAGAACAATTATGTGATGACCTGAAGCAATCTTGAAGAACAATTATGTGGTGACCTGAAGGAATCTTGAACAATTATGTGATGACCTGAAGGAATCTTGAACAATTATGTGGTGACCTGAAGCAATCTTGAAGAACAATTATGTGGTGGCATGAAGCAATCTTGAAGAACAATTATGTGAAGACCTGAAGCAATCTTGAAGAACAATTATGTGGTGACCTGAAGTAATCTTGAAGAACAATCATGTGGTGACCTGAAGCAATCTTGAACAATTATTTGGTGACCTGAAGCAATCTTGAAGAAAAATTATGTGGTGACCTGAAGCAATCCTGAAGAACAATTATGTGGTGACCTGGAGCAATCATGAGGAACAGTTATGTGGTGATCTGAAGCAATCTTGAACAATTATGTGGTGACCTGAAGCAATCTTGAACAATTATGTGGTGACCTGAAGCAATCTTGAAGAACAATTAGGTGGTGGCCTGAAGCAATCTTGAAGAACAATTATGTGGTGACCTGAAGCAATCTTAAAGAACAATTACGTGATGACCTGAAGCAATCTTGAAGAACAATTATGTGGTGGCCTGAAGCAATCTTGAAGAACAATTATGTGGTGACCTGAAGCAATCTTGAAGAACAATCATGTGGTGACCTGAAGCAATCTTGAAGAACAATTATGTGGTGACCTGATGCAATCTTGAAGAACAATCATGTGGTGACCTGAAGCAATCTTCAAGAACAATTATGTGGTGACCTGAAGCAATCTTGAAGAACAATTATGTGGTGACCTGAAGCAATCTTGAAGAACAATTATGTGGTGACCTGAAGCAATCTTGAAGAACAATTATGTGGTGACCTGATGCAATCTTGAAGAACAATCATGTGGTGACCTGAAGCAATCTTGAAGAACAATTATGTAGTGACCTGAAGCAATCTTGAAGAACAATTATGTGGTGACCTGAAGCATTCTTGAAGAACAATTATGTGGTGACCTAAAGCAATCTTGAAGAACAATTATGTGGTGACCTGAAGCAATCTTGAAGAACAATTATGTGGTGACCTGAAGCAATCTTGAAGAACAATTATGTGGTGGCCTGAAGCAATCTTGAAGAACAATTATGTGGTGACCTGAAGCAATCTTGAAGAACAATCATGTGGTGACCTGAAGCAATCTTGAAGAACAATTATGTGGTGACCTGAAGCAATCTTGAAGAACAATCATGTGGTGACCTGAAGCAATCTTGAAGAACAATCATGTGGTGACCTGAAGCAATCTTGAAGAACAATCATGTGGTGACCAGAAGCAATCTTGAAGAACAATCATGTGGTGACCTGAAGCAATCTTGAAGAACAATCATGTGGTGACCTGAAGCAATCTTGAAGAACAATTATGTGGTGACCTGAAGCAATCTTGAAGAACAATCATGTGGTGACCTGAAGCAATCTTGAAGAACAATCATGTGGTGACCTGAAGCAATCTTGAAGAACAATTATGTGGTGACCTGAAACAATCTTGAAGAACAATCATGTGGTGATCTGAAGCAATCTTGAAGAACAATCATGTGGTGACCTGAAGCAATCTTGAAGAACAATTATGTGGTGACCTGAAGCAATCTTGAAAAACAATCATGTGGTGACCTGAAGCAATCTTGAAGAACAATCATGTGGTGACCTGAAGCAATCTTGAAGAACAATCATGTGGTGACCTGAAGCAATCTTGAAGAACAATCATGTGGTGACCTGAAGCAATCTTGAAGAACAATCATGTGGTGACCTGAAGCAATCTTGAAGAACAATTATGTGGTGACCTGAAGCAATCTTGAAGAACAATCATGTGGTAACCTGAAGCAATCTTGAAGAACAATCATGTGGTGACCTGAAGCAATCTTGAAGAACAATCATGTGGTGACCTGAAGCAATCTTGAAGAACAATCATGTGGTGACCTGAAGCAATCTTGAAGAACAATCATGTGGTGACCTGAAGCAATCTTGAAGAACAATCATGTGGTGACCTGAAGCAATCTTGAAGAACAATCATGTGGTGACCTGAAGCAATCTTGAAGAACAATCATGTGGTGACCTGAAGCAATCTTGAAGAACAATCATGTGGTGACCTGAAGCAATCTTGAAGAACAATCATGTGGTGACCTGAAGCAATCTTGAAGAACAATCATGTGGTGACCTGAAGCAATCTTGAAGAACAATCATGTGGTGACCTGAAGCAATCTTGAAGAACAATCATGTGGTGACCTGAAGCAATCTTGAAGAACAATCATGTGGTGACCTGAAGCAATCTTGAAGAACAATCATGTGGTGACCTGAAGCAATCTTGAAGAACAATTATATAGTGACCTGAAGCAATCTTGAAGAACAATCATGTGGTGACCTGAAGCAATCTTGAAGAACAATCATGTGGTGACCTGAAGCAATCTTGAAGAACAATCATGTGGTGACCTGAAGCAATCTTGAAGAACAATTATGTGGTGACCTGAAGAAATCCTGAAGAACAATCATGTGGTGACCTGAAGCAGTCTTGAAGAACAATCATGTGGTGACGTGAAGCAATCTTGAAGAACAATCATGTGGTGACCTGAAGCAATCTTGAAGAACAATCATGTGGTGACCTGAAGCAATCTTGAAGAACAATCATGTGGTGACCTGAAGCAATCTTGAAGAACAATCATGTGGTGACCTGAAGCAATCTTGAAGAACAATCATGTGGTGACCTGAAGCAATCTTGAAGAACAATCATGTGGTGACCTGAAGCAATCTTGAAGAACAATCATGTGGTGACCTGAAGCAATCTTGAAGAACAATCATGTGGTGACCTGAAGCAATCTTGAAGAACAATTATGTGGTGACCTGAAGCAATCTTGAAGAACAATCATGTGGTGACCTGAAGCAATCTTGAAGAACAATCATGTGATGACCTGAAGCAATCTTGAAGAACAATCATGTGGTGACCTGAAGCAATCTTGAAGAACAATCATGTGGTGACCTGAAGCAATCTTGAAGAACAATCATGTGGTGACCTGAAGCAATCTTGAAGAACAATCATGTGGTGAATTGAAGCAATCTTGAAGAACAATCATGTGGTGACCTGAAGCAATCTTGAAGAACAATCATGTGGTGACCTGAAGCAATCTTGAAGAACAATTATGTGGTGACCTGAAGCAATCTTGAAGAACAATTATGTGGCGACCTGAAGCAATCTTGAAGAACAATTATGTGGTGACCTGAAGCAATCTTGAAGAAAAATCATGTGGTGACCTGAAGCAATCTTGAAGAACAATCATGTGGTGACCTGAAGCAATCTTGAAGAACAATCATGTGGTGACCTGAAGCAATCTTGAAGAACAATGATGTGGTGACCTGAAGCAATCTTGAAGAACAATTATGTGGTGACCTGAAGCAATCTTGAAGAACAATCATGTGGTGACCTGAAGCAATCTTGAAGAACAATCATGTGGTGACCTGAAGCAATCTTGAAGAACAATTATGTGGTGACCTGAAGCAATCTTGAAGAACAATTATGTGGTGACCTGAAGCAATCTTGAAGAACAATCATGTGGTGACCTGAAGCAATCTTGAAGAACAATTATGTGGTGACCTGAAGCAATCTTGAAGAACAATTATGTGGTGACCTGAAGCAATCTTGAAGAACAATTATGTGGTGACCTGAAGCAATCTTGAAGAACAATCATGTGGTGACCTGAAGCAATCTTGAAGAACAATTATGTGGTGACCTGAAGCAATTTTGAAGAACAATTATGTGGTGACCTGAAGCAATCTTGAAGAACAATCATGTGGTGACCTGAAGCAATCTTGAAGAACAATTATGTGGTGACCTGAAGCAATCTTGAAGAACAATCATGTGGTGACCTGAAGCAATCTTGAAGAACAATTATGTGGTGACCTGAAGCAATCTTGAAGAACAATCATGTGGTGACCTGAAGCAATCTTGAAGAACAATTATGTGGTGACCTGAAGCAATCTTGAAGAACAATCATGTGGTGACCTGAAGCAATCTTGAAGAACAATTATGTGGTGACCTGAAGCAATCTTGAAGAACAATTATGTGGTGACCTGAAGCAATCTTGAAGAACAATTATGTGGTGACCTGAAGCAATCTTGAAGAACAATTATGTGGTGACCTGAAGCAATCTTGAAGAACAATCATGTGGTGACCTGAAGCAATCTTGAAGAACAATTATGTGGTGACCTGAAGCAATCTTGAAGAACAATCATGTGGTGACCTGAAGCATCTTGAAGAACAATTATGTGGTGACCTGAAGCAATCTTGAAGAACAATCATGTGGTGACCTGAAGCAATCTTGAAGAACAATTATGTGGTGACCTAAAGCAATCTTGAAGAACAATTATGTGGTAACCTGAAGCAATCTTGAAGAACAATTATGTGGTGACCTGAAGCAATCTTGAAGAACAATCATGTGGTGACCTGAAGCAATCTTGAAGAACAATTATGTGGTGACCTGAAGCAATCTTGAAGAACAATCATGTGGTGACCTGAAGCAATCTTGAAGAACAATCATGTGGTGACCTGAAGCAATCTTGAAGAACAATCATGTGGTGACCTGAAGCAATCTTGAAGAACAATCATGTGGTGACCTGAAGCAATCTTGAAGAACAATCATGTGGTGACCTGAAGCAATCTTGAAGAACAATTATGTGGTGACCTGAAGCAATCTTGAAGAACAATCATGTGATGACCTGAAGCAATCTTGAAGAACAATCATGTGGTGACCTGAAGCAATCTTGAAGAACAATCATGTGGTGACCTGAAGCAATCTTGAAGAACAATCATGTGGTGACCTGAAGCAATCTTGAAGAACAATCATGTGGTGAATTGAAGCAATCTTGAAGAACAATAATGTGGTGACCTGAAGCAATCTTGAAGAACAATCATGTGGTGACCTGAAGCAATCTTGAAGAACAATTATGTGATGACCTGAAGCAATCTTGAAGAACAATTATGTGGTGACCTGAAGCAATCTTGAAGAACAATTATGTGGTGACCTGAAGCAATCTTGAACAATTATGTGATGACCTGAAGCAATCTTGAACAATTATGTGGTGACCTGAAGCAATCTTGAACAATTATGTGATGACCTGAAGCAATCTTGAGGAACAATTATGTGATGACCTGAAGCAATCTTGAAGAACAATTATGTGGTGACCTGAAGCAATCTAGAACAACTATGTGATGATCTGAAGCAATCTTGAACAATTATGTGGTGACCTGAAGCAATCTTGAAGAACAATTATGTGGTGGCCTGAATCAATCTTGAAGACCAATTATGTGATGACCAAAAGCAATCTTGAAGAACAATTATGTGGTGACCTGAAGCAATCTTGAACAATTATGTGATGACCTGAAGCAATCTTGAAGAAGAATTATGTGGTGGCCTGAAGCAATCTTGAAGAACAATTATGTGATGACCTGAAGCAATTTTGAAGAACAATTATGTGGTGACCTGAAGCAATCTTGAACAATTATGTGATGACCTGAAGCAATCTTGAACAATTATGTGGTGACCTGAAGCAATCTTGAAGAACAATTATGTGGTGGCCTGAAGCAATCTTGAAGAACAATTATGTGATGACCTGAAGCAATCTTGAAGAACAATTATGTGGTGACCTGAAGGAATCTTGAACAATTATGTGATGACCTGAAGGAATCTTGAACAATTATGTGGTGACCTGAAGCAATCTTGAAGAACAATTATGTGGTGGCCTGAAGCAATCTTGAAGAACAATTATGTGAAGACCTGAAGCAATCTTGAAGAACAGTTATTTTGGTGACCTGAAGTAATCTTGAAGAACAATCATGTGGTGACCTGAAGCAATCTTGAACAATTATTTGGTGACCTGAAGCAATCTTGAAGAAAAATTATGTGGTGACCTGAAGCAATCCTGAAGAACAATTATGTGGTGACCTGGAGCAATCATGAGGAACAGTTATGTGGTGATCTGAAGCAATCTTGAACAATTATGTGGTGACCTGAAGCAATCTTGAACAATTATGTGGTGACCAGAAGCAATCTTGAAGAACAATTAGGTGGTGGCCTGAAGCAATCTTGAAGAACAATTATGTGATGACCTGAAGCAATCTTGAAGAACAATTATGTGGTGACCTGAAGCAATCTTGAAGAACAATTATGTGGTGGCCTGAAGCAATCTTGAAGAACAATTATGTGGTGACCTGAAGCAATCTTGAAGAACAATCATGTGGTGACCTGAAGCAATCTTGAAGAACAATTATGTGGTGACCTGAAGCAATCTTGAAGAACAATCATGTTGTGACCTGAAGCAATCTTGAAGAACAATCATGTGGTGACCTGAAGCAATCTTGAAGAACAATCATGTGGTGACCAGAAGCAATCTTGAAGAACAATCATGTGGTGACCTGAAGCAATCTTGAAGAACAATCATGTGGTGACGTGAAGCAATCTTGAAGAACAATCATGTGGTGACCTGAAGCAATCTTGAAGAACAATCATGTGGTGACCTGAAGCAATCTTGAAGAACAATTATGTAGTGACCTGAAGCAATCTTGAAGAACAATCATGTGGTGACCTGAAGCAATCTTGAAGAACAATCATGTGGTGACCTGAAGCAATCTTGAAGAACAATCATGTGGTGACCTGAAGCAATCTTGAAGAACAATTATGTGGTGACCTGAAGCAATCTTGAAGAACAATCATGTGGTGACCTGAAGCAATCTTGAAGAACAATCATGTGGTGACGTGAAGCAATCTTGAAGAACAATCATGTGGTGACCTGAAGCAATCTTGAAGAACAATCATGTGGTGACCTGAAGCAATCTTGAAGAACAATCATGTGGTGACCTGAAGCAATCTTGAAGAACAATCATGTGGTGACCTGAAGCAATCTTGAAGAACAATCATGTGGTGACCTGAAGCAATCTTGAAGAACAATCATGTGGTGACCTGAAGCAATCTTGAAGAACAATTATGTGGTGACCTGAAGCAATCTTGAAGAACAATCATGTGATGACCTGAAGCAATCTTGAAGAACAATCATGTGGTGACCTGAAGCAATCTTGAAGAACAATCATGTGGTGACCTGAAGCAATCTTGAAGAACAATCATGTGGTGACCTGAAGCAATCTTGAAGAACAATCATGTGGTGAATTGAAGCAATCTTGAAGAACAATCATGTGGTGACCTGAAGCAATCTTGAAGAACAATCATGTGGTGACCTGAAGCAATCTTGAAGAACAATTATGTGATGACCTGAAGCAATCTTGAAGAACAATTATGTGGTGACCTGAAGCAATCTTGAAGAACAATTATGTGGTGACCTGAAGCAATCTTGAACAATTATGTGATGACCTGAAGCAATCTTGAAATATTATGTGGTGACCTGAAGCAATCTTGAACAATTATGTGATGACCTGAAGCAATCTTGAAGAACAATTATGTGATGACCTGAAGCAATCTTGAAGAACAATTATGTGGTGACCTGAAGCAATCTTGAACAATTATGTGATGACCTGAAGCAATCTTGAACAATTATGTGGTGACCTGAAGCAATCTTGAAGAACAATTATGTGGTGGCCTGAAGCAATCTTGAAGAACAATTATGTGATGACCTGAAGCAATCTAGAAGAACAATTATGTGGTGACCTGAAGCAATCTTGAACAATTATGTGATGACCTGAAGCAATCTTGAAGAACAATTATGTGGTGGCCTGAAGCAATCTTGAAGAACAATTATGTGATGACCTGAAGCAATTTTGAAGAACAATTATGTGGTGACCTGAAGCAATCTTGAACAATTATGTGATGACCTGAAGCAATCTTGAACAATTATGTGGTGACCTGAAGCAATCTTGAAGAACAATTATGTGGTGGCCTGAAGCAATCTTGAAGAACAATTATGTGATGACCTGAAGCAATCTTGAAGAACAATTATGTGGTGACCTGAAGGAATCTTGAACAATTATGTGATGACCTGAAGGAATCTTGAACAATTATGTGGTGACCTGAAGCAATCTTGAAGAACAATTATGTGGTGGCATGAAGCAATTTTGAAGAACAATTATGTGAAGACCTGAAGCAATCTTGAAGAACAATTATGTGGTGACCTGAAGTAATCTTGAAGAACAATCATGTGGTGACCTGAAGCAATCTTGAACAATTATTTGGTGACCTGAAGCAATCTTGAAGAAAAATTATGTGGTGACCTGAAGCAATCCTGAAGAACAATTATGTGGTGACCTGGAGCAATCATGAGGAACAGTTATGTGGTGATCTGAAGCAATCTTGAACAATTATGTGGTGACCTGAAGCAATCTTGAACAATTATGTGGTGACCTGAAGCAATCTTGAAGAACAATTAGGTGGTGGCCTGAAGCAATCTTGAAGAACAATTATGTGGTGACCTGAAGCAATCTTAAAGAACAATTACGTGATGACCTGAAGCAATCTTGAAGAACAATTATGTGGTGGCCTGAAGCAATCTTGAAGAACAATTATGTGGTGACCTGAAGCAATCTTGAAGAACAATCATGTGGTGACCTGAAGCAATCTTGAAGAACAATTATGTGGTGACCTGATGCAATCTTGAAGAACAATCATGTGGTGACCTGAAGCAATCTTCAAGAACAATTATGTGGTGACCTGAAGCAATCTTGAAGAACAATTATGTGGTGACCTGAAGCAATCTTGAAGAACAATTATGTGGTGACCTGAAGCAATCTTGAAGAACAATTATGTGGTGACCTGATGCAATCTTGAAGAACAATCATGTGGTGACCTGAAGCAATCTTGAAGAACAATTATGTAGTGACCTGAAGCAATCTTGAAGAACAATTATGTGGTGACCTGAAGCATTCTTGAAGAACAATTATGTGGTGACCTAAAGCAATCTTGAAGAACAATTATGTGGTGACCTGAAGCAATCTTGAAGAACAATTATGTGGTGACCTGAAGCAATCTTGAAGAACAATTATGTGGTGGCCTGAAGCAATCTTGAAGAACAATTATGTGGTGACCTGAAGCAATCTTGAAGAACAATCATGTGGTGACCTGAAGCAATCTTGAAGAACAATTATGTGGTGACCTGAAGCAATCTTGAAGAACAATCATGTGGTGACCTGAAGCAATCTTGAAGAACAATCATGTGGTGACCTGAAGCAATCTTGAAGAACAATCATGTGGTGACCAGAAGCAATCTTGAAGAACAATCATGTGGTGACCTGAAGCAATCTTGAAGAACAATCATGTGGTGACCTGAAGCAATCTTGAAGAACAATTATGTGGTGACCTGAAGCAATCTTGAAGAACAATCATGTGGTGACCTGAAGCAATCTTGAAGAACAATCATGTGGTGACCTGAAGCAATCTTGAAGAACAATTATGTGGTGACCTGAAACAATCTTGAAGAACAATCATGTGGTGATCTGAAGCAATCTTGAAGAACAATCATGTGGTGACCTGAAGCAATCTTGAAGAACAATTATGTGGTGACCTGAAGCAATCTTGAAAAACAATCATGTGGTGACCTGAAGCAATCTTGAAGAACAATCATGTGGTGACCTGAAGCAATCTTGAAGAACAATCATGTGGTGACCTGAAGCAATCTTGAAGAACAATCATGTGGTGACCTGAAGCAATCTTGAAGAACAATCATGTGGTGACCTGAAGCAATCTTGAAGAACAATCATGTGGTGACCTGAAGCAATCTTGAAGAACAATCATGTGGTGACCTGAAGCAATCTTGAAGAACAATCATGTGGTGACCTGAAGCAATCTTGAAGAACAATCATGTGGTGACCTGAAGCAATCTTGAAGAACAATCATGTGGTGACCTGAAGCAATCTTGAAGAACAATCATGTGGTGACCTGAAGCAATCTTGAAGAACAATTATATAGTGACCTGAAGCAATCTTGAAGAACAATCATGTGGTGACCTGAAGCAATCTTGAAGAACAATCATGTGGTGACCTGAAGCAATCTTGAAGAACAATCATGTGGTGACCTGAAGCAATCTTGAAGAACAATTATGTGGTGACCTGAAGAAATCTTGAAGAACAATCATGTGGTGACCTGAAGCAATCTTGAAGAACAATCATGTGGTGACGTGAAGCAATCTTGAAGAACAATCATGTGGTGACCTGAAGCAATCTTGAAGAACAATCATGTGGTGACCTGAAGCAATCTTGAAGAACAATCATGTGGTGACCTGAAGCAATCTTGAAGAACAATCATGTGGTGACCTGAAGCAATCTTGAAGAACAATCATGTGGTGACCTGAAGCAATCTTGAAGAACAATCATGTGGTGACCTGAAGCAATCTTGAAGAACAATTATGTGGTGACCTGAAGCAATCTTGAAGAACAATCATGTGGTGACCTGAAGCAATCTTGAAGAACAATCATGTGATGACCTGAAGCAATCTTGAAGAACAATCATGTGGTGACCTGAAGCAATCTTGAAGAACAATCATGTGGTGACCTGAAGCAATCTTGAAGAACAATCATGTGGTGACCTGAAGCAATCTTGAAGAACAATCATGTGGTGAATTGAAGCAATCTTGAAGAACAATCATGTGGTGACCTGAAGCAATCTTGAAGAACAATCATGTGGTGACCTGAAGCAATCTTGAAGAACAATTATGTGGTGACCTGAAGCAATCTTGAAGAACAATTATGTGGCGACTTGAAGCAATCTTGAAGAACAATCATGTGGTGACCTGAAGCAATCTTGAAGAACAATTATGTGGTGACCTGAAGCAATCTTGAAGAACAATTATGTGGTGACCTGAAGCAATCTTGAAGAAAAATCATGTGGTGACCTGAAGCAATCTTGAAGAACAATCATGTGGTGACCTGAAGCAATCTTGAAGAACAATCATGTGGTGACCTGAAGCAATCTTGAAGAACAATGATGTGGTGACCTGAAGCAATCTTGAAGAACAATTATGTGGTGACCTGAAGCAATCTTGAAGAACAATCATGTGGTGACCTGAAGCAATCTTGAAGAACAATCATGTGGTGACCTGAAGCAATCTTGAAGAACAATTATGTGGTGACCTGAAGCAATCTTGAAGAACAATTATGTGGTGACCTGAAGCAATCTTGAAGAACAATCATGTGGTGACCTGAAGCAATCTTGAAGAACAATTATGTGGTGACCTGAAGCAATCTTGAAGAACAATTATGTGGTGACCTGAAGCAATCTTGAAGAACAATTATGTGGTGACCTGAAGCAATCTTGAAGAACAATCATGTGGTGACCTGAAGCAATCTTGAAGAACAATTATGTGGTGACCTGAAGCAATCTTGAAGAACAATTATGTGGTGACCTGAAGCAATCTTGAAGAACAATCATGTGGTGACCTGAAGCAATCTTGAAGAACAATTATGTGGTGACCTGAAGCAATCTTGAAGAACAATCATGTGGTGACCTGAAGCAATCTTGAAGAACAATTATGTGGTGACCTGAAGCAATCTTGAAGAACAATCATGTGGTGACCTGAAGCAATCTTGAAGAACAATTATGTGGTGACCTGAAGCAATCTTGAAGAACAATCATGTGGTGACCTGAAGCAATCTTGAAGAACAATTATGTGGTGACCTGAAGCAATCTTGAAGAACAATTATGTGGTGACCTGAAGCAATCTTGAAGAACAATTATGTGGTGACCTGAAGCAATCTTGAAGAACAATTATGTGGTGACCTGAAGCAATCTTGAAGAACAATCATGTGGTGACCTGAAGCAATCTTGAAGAACAATTATGTGGTGACCTGAAGCAATCTTGAAGAACAATCATGTGGTGACCTGAAGCATCTTGAAGAACAATTATGTGGTGACCTGAAGCAATCTTGAAGAACAATCATGTGGTGACCTGAAGCAATCTTGAAGAACAATTATGTGGTGACCTAAAGCAATCTTGAAGAACAATTATGTGGTGACCTGAAGCAATCTTGAAGAACAATTATGTGGTGACCTGAAGCAATCTTGAAGAACAATCATGTGGTGACCTGAAGCAATCTTGAAGAACAATTATGTGGTGACCTGAAGCAATCTTGAAGAACAATCATGTGGTGACCTGAAGCAATCTTGAAGAACAATCATGTGGTGACCTGAAGCAATCTTGAAGAACAATTATGTGGTGACCTGAAGCAATCTTGAAGAACAATCATGTGGTGACCTGAAGCAATCTTGAAGAACAATTATGTGGTGACCTGAAGCAATCTTGAAGAACAATCATGTGGTGACCTGAAGCAATCTTGAAGAACAATTATGTGGTGACCTGAAGCAATCTTGAAGAACAATCATGTGGTGACCTGAAGCAATCTTGAAGAACAATTATGTGGTGACCTGAAGCAATCTTGAAGAACAATTATGTGGTGACCTGAAGCAATCTTGAAGAACAATTATGTGGTGACCTGAAGCAATCTTGAAGAACAATCATGTGGTGACCTGAAGCAATCTTGAAGAACAATTATGTGGTGACCTGAAGCAATCTTGAAGAACAATCATGTGGTGACCTGAAGCAATCTTGAAGAACAATCATGTGGTGACCTGAAGCAATCTTGAAGAACAATTATGTGGTGACCTGAAGCAATCTTGAAGAACAATCATGTGGTGACCTGAAGCAATCTTGAAGAACAATTATGTGGTGACCTGAAGCAATCTTGAAGAACAATCATGTGGTGACCTGAAGCAATCTTGAAGAACAATTATGTGGTGACCTGAAGCAATCTTGAAGAACAATTATGTGGTGACCTGAAGCAATCTTGAAGAACAATTATGTGGTGACCTGAAGCAATCTTGAAGAACAATCATGTGGTGACCTGAAGCAATCTTGAAGAACAATTATGTGGTGACCTGAAGCAATCTTGAAGAACAATCATGTGGTGACCTGAAGCAATCTTGAAGAACAATCATGTGGTGACCTGAAGCAATCTTGAAGAACAATTATGTGGTGACCTGAAGCAATCTTGAAGAACAATCATGTGGTGACCTGAAGCAATCTTGAAGAACAATTATGTGGTGACCTGAAGCAATCTTGAAGAACAATTATGTGGTGACCTGAAGCAATCTTGAAGAACAATTATGTGGTGACCTGAAGCAATCTTGAAGAACAATTATGTGGTGACCTGAAGCAATCTTGAAGAACAATCATGTGGTGACCTGAAGCAATCTTGAAGAACAATCATGTGGTGACCTGAAGCAATCTTGAAGAACAATCATGCGGTGACCTGAAGCAATCTTGAAGAACAATTATGTGGTGACCTGAAGCAATCTTGAAGAACAATCATGTGGTGACCTGAAGCAGTGTACGAGCTTGTAAAACAATTCAGAATGATGAAGCTGAGTGTAAATATCATTTGTTTAATGAAGTACACATGAACACAACATTACTGTAACACACACGAACACAACATTACTGTAACACACATGAACACAACATTACTGTAACACACATGAACACAACATTACTGTAACACACATGAACACAACATTACTGTAACACACATGAACACAACATTACTGTAACACACATGAACACAACATTACTGTAACACACATGAACACAACATTACTGTAACACACATGAACACAACATTACTGTAACACACATGAACACAACATTACTGTAACACACATGAACACAACATTACTGTAACACACATGAACACAACATTACTGTAACACACATGAACACAACATTACTGTAACACACATGAACACAACATTACTGTAACACACATGAACACAACATTACTGTAACACACATGAACACAACATTACTGTAACACACACGAACACAACATTACTGTAACACACATGAACACAACATTACTGTAACACACATGAACACAACATTACTGTAACACACTTGAACACAACATTACTGTAACACACATGAACACAACATTACTGTAACACACATGAACACAACATTACTGTAACACACATGAACACAACATTACTGTAACACACACGAACACAACATTACTGTAACACACATGAACACAACATTACTGTAACACACACGAACACAACATTACTGTAACACACATGAACACAACATTACTGTAACACACACGAACACAACATTACTGTAACACACATAAACACAACATTACTGTAACACACACGAACACAACATTAGTGTAACACACACGAGCACAACATTACTGTAACACACACGAACACAACATTACTGTAACACACATGAACACAACATTACTGTAACACACATGAACACAACATTACTGTAACACACACGAACACAACATTACTGTAACACACACGAACACAACATTACTGTAACACACACGGACACAACATTACTGTAACACACACGAACACAACATTACTGTAACACACACGAACACAACACTACTGTAACACACACGAACACAACGTTACTGCAACACACATGAACACAACATTAGTGTAACACACACGAACACAACATTACTGTAACACACACGAACACAACATTACTGTAACACACACGAACACAACATTACTGTAACACACATGAACACAACATTACTGTAACACACACGAACACAACATTACTGTAACACACACGAACACAACATTACTGTAACACACTTGAACACAACATTACTGTAACACACACGAACACAACATTACTGTAACACACTTGAACACAACATTACTGTAACACACACGAACACAACATTACTGTAACACACACGAACACAACATTACTGTAACACACATGAACACAACATTACTGTAACACACACGAACACAACATTACTGTAACACACACGAACACAACATTACTGTAACACACATGAACACAACATTACTGTAACACACACGAACACAACATTACTGTAACACGCACCAACACAACATTTCTGTAACACACATGAACACAACATTACTGTAACACACATGAACACAACATTACTGTAACACACATGAACACAACATTACTGTAACACACACGAACAGAACATTACTGTAACACACATGAACACAACATTACTGTAACACGCACGAACACAACATTTCTGTAACACACATGAACACAACATTACTGTAACACACATGAACACAACATTACTGTAACACACATGAACACAACATTACTGTAACACACACGAACACAACATTACTGTAACACACATGAACACAACATTACTGTAACACGCACGAACACAACATTTCTGTAACACACATGAACACAACATTACTGTAACACACATGAACACAACATTACTGTAACACACATGAACACAACATTACTGTAACACACACGAACACAACATTACTGTAACACACATGAACACAACATTACTGTAACACACATGAACACAACATTACTGTAACACACACGAACACAACATTACTGTAACACACACGAACAGAACATTACTGTAACACACACGAACAGAACATTGCTGTAACACACACGAACACAACATTACTGTAACACACATAAACACAACATTACTGTAACACACACGAACACAACACTACTGTAACACACACGAACACAACATTACTGTAACACACACGAACACAACATTACTGTAATACACACGAACACAACATTACTGAAAGACGCACGAACACAACATTACTGTAACACACACGAACACAACACTACTGTAACACACACGAACACAACATTACTGTAACACACACGAACACAACACTACTGTAACACACACGAACACAACATTACTGTAACACACACGTACACAACATTACTGTAACACACACGAACACAACATTACTGTAACACACACGAACACAACATTACTGTAACACACACGTGCACAACATTAGTGTAACACACACGAACACAACATTACTGTATCACACACGAACACAACATTACTGTAACACACACGAACACAACATTACTGTAACACACTCGAACACAACATTACTGTAACACACACGAACACAACATTACTGTAACACACACGAACACAACATTACTGTAACACACACGAACACAACATTACTGTAACACACACGAACACAACATTACTGTAACACACACGAACACAACATTACTGTAACACACACGAACACAACATTACTGTAACACACACGAACACAACATTACTGTAACACACACGAACACAACATTACTGTAACACACATGAACACAACGTTACTGTAACACACTTGAACACAACACTACTGTAACACACATGAACACAACACTACTGTAACACATTTGAACCCTTACATTACTGTAACACACATGAACACAACACTACTGTAACACACATGAACATGTGTTATGTTGATGTGAGTTACAGTAATATATAACATTACTGCAACACACACGAACATTGGTTATGTTGATTTTAGTTACAGTAATACAACGCACGTCAACACAACATTATTAGTGTTCGCCTGAGTAACAAATTTCAGAATGACCTTTAAAAATGTATACAGAGAATCCATCAACGTATTAAATACTAAGAGCCTGGAGCACTAAATCCCATCACACAAAATATATAAAAAGTTTAAAGACACTAATGGAACTTCAGTTTTCAACAAAACTTTTGCCTGACAGAGGGAACGTAGGATATAAAAAGAAATGATAGGGATAAATGCGACCTCATGTCTCTGGAAGTTGTTGAATAAGAGGAGATATGATTACGACACAAAAAATACTCCGGAAAAAAAAAGTAGAGTAACCCGCATGGTTGGGAGCAGATCGATTATTATTATTATTATAATCAAGGGGGAAGCGCTAAACCCGGAGGATTATACAGCGCCTGGGGGATGGGGAATGTGGAAGGCATTCAGGCTTAATTCGGGGAACTGGAGCACAGATCCAATTCCCTAAATCAAGAGCCCCTCACCAACATCAAGGAACCTTCCTTGAGGGGTTAGGGAGCAGATCGAGAGCTGCATAATAACCCAGATGAGCCAGAGAAACAAATATTTTCCTATTCATTCAGTGTTAGATACATGGAGATGTAAAATAAATTATAGAAATAGACAGTAGAAATTAGATTTCTTCACAAGTGTGCGAGTGGAAAGATGTGGGACCAAGGGATGGAGCTTTACACCTTCAAAATGAGATACGTACATATACCACCTTCCTTAAAATATTTTGCTCTGATGTTTTTCAACACATCATCTACGTAGTCAGAGGACTCATACAACAGCCGAAACTGTGATGACTAGGATGCATAAGCCTCAATGAGTGTTTACTCACATATTTGTGGTTGCAGAGGTCGAGTCACAGCTACTGGCCCAGCCTCTTTGCTGGTCGCTAGTAGATCCATTCTCTCTCAGCCCCATGAGCTTTATCGTATCTCTTCTTAAAGCTATATATGGATCCTGCCTCCACTATATCACTTCCCAGATTGTTCCACTTCCTAACAACTCTATGACTGAAGAAATGCTTCCAAGCATCCTTGTGACTTACCTGAGCTTTAAACTTCCAGTTGTGACCTCTATCCGGTCTGTCCCTATCCACCTTGTCAATTTCTCTTAGTATTTTATATGTCGTTATCATGTCCCCCTATCCCTCTTATTCTCCAGTGTCGTTAGGTTGATTTCCCTTAACCTCTCCGGGACTAGTCTTGTTGCAAACCTTTACCTTGTTTTTTCGTTTCTAAACGCTCTTGACCAAGTGTAGGTTCCACACTGGTGATGCATACTCAAATATGGGTCTGACGTACAGCAGTTATTAGGGTGATGTACCCCTCAGGAGATGTGCTAGGTTTTATAACAACCCAGAGAACTTTGGCCCCCTAGCCTGTACTCTGTCTGCGGTCAACTTTGACTCCAGAAGCCAGTTGTTGGACTAGGCTTGAAGCATGTCCCTTTGTAGTCCTAGGTGGTTCTCAATAACTTGAATTCTCCGTATTAGCATCACATCTTTTACAAACAGGGACACCTCTGAATCTATTCCTTTCGTCATGCTATTCACATACAACAGAAACAGAACCGGACCTAAGATTGACCTTCGTGGAACCCCGCTCGTCACAGGCGCCCACTCTGACACCTCGTCACATACCATCACTCGTTTCTTCCTTCCTGTTCTAGTGCACCAGGAGAACTGTTCTAGTGTACCAGGAGAACTGTTCTAGTGTACCAGGAGAACTGTTCTAGTATAGCAGGAGAACTGTTCTAGTGTACCAGGAGAACTGTTCTGATGTACCAGGAATACTGTTCTAGTGTACCAGGAGAACTGTACTAGTGTACCAGGCGAACTGTTCTAGTGTACCTGGAGAACTGTTCTAGTGTACCAGGAGAACTGTTCTAGTGTACCTGGAGAACTGTTCTAGTGTACATGGAGAACTGTTCTAGTGTACCAGGAGAACTGTTCTGATGTACTAGGAATACTGTTCTAGTGTACCAGGAGAACTGTACTAGTGTACCAGGCAAACTGTTGTAGTGTACCAGGAGAACTCTTATAGTGTACCAGAACTCTTATAGTGTACAAGGAGAACTGTTCTAGTGTACCTGGAGAACTGTTCTAGTGTACCTGGAGAATTGTTCTAGTGTACCAGGAGAACTGTACTGATGTACCAGGAATACTGTTCTAGTGTACCAAGAGAACTGTACTAGTGTACCAGGCAAACTGTTCTAGTGTACCAGGAGAACTCTTATAGTGTACCAGGAGAACACTTATAGTGTACCAGGAGAACTGTTCTAGTGTAATAGGAGAACTGTGCTAGTGTACCAGGAGAATTGTTATAGTGTACCAGGAGAACTGTTATAGTGTACCAGGAGAACTGTTCTAGTGTACCAGGAGAACTGTACTAGTGTACCAGGAGAACTGTTCTAGTGTACTAGGAGAACTATTCTAGTTTACCAGGAGAACTGTACTAGTGTACCAGGAGAACTGTACTAGTGTACCAGGAGAACTGTACTAGTGTACCAGGAGAGCTGTTCTAGTGTACCAGGAATACTGATATAGTGTACCAGCAGAACTATTCTAGTTTACCAGGAGAACTGTACTAGTGTACCAGGAGAGCTGTTCTAGTGTACCAGGAATACTGATATAGTGTACCAGCAGAACTGTTCTAGTTTACCAGGAGACCTGTACTAGTGTACCAGGAGAACTGTTATAGTGTACCAGGAGAACTGTTATAGTGTACCAGGAGAACTGTTATAGTGTACCAGGAGAACTGTTCTATTGTACCAGGAGAACTGTACTAGTGTACCAGGAGAACTGTACTAGTGTACCAGGAGAACTGTTCTAGTGTACCAGGAGAACTGTACTAGTGTACCTGGAGAACTGTTCTAGTGTACCAGGAGAACTATTCTATTTTACCAGGAGAACTGTACTAGTGTACCAGGTGAACTGTACTAGTGTACCAGGAGAACTGTTCTAGTGTACCAAGAGAACTATTCTAGTTTACCAGGAGAACTGTACTAGTGTACCAGGTGAACTGTACTAGTGTACCAGGAGAACTGTTCTAGTGTACCAGGAGAACTATTCTAGTTTACCAGGAGAACTGTACTAGTGTACCAGGAGAACTGTTCTAGTGTACCAGGAGAACTATTCTAGTTTACCAGGAGAACTGTTCTAGTGTACCAGGAGAACTGTTCTGGTGTACCAGGAATACTGTTATAATGTACCAGCAGAACTGTTCTAGTTTACCAGGAGACCTGTACTAGTGTACCAGGCGAACTGTTCTAGTGTACCAGGAGAACTGTTATAGTGTACCAAGAGAGCTGTTCTAGTGTACCTGGAGAACTGTTCTAGAGTACCAGGAGAACTGTTCTATTGTACCAGGAAAACTGTTCTAGTGTTCCATGAGAACTATTCTAGTGTACCAGCAGAACTGTTATAGTGTACCAGGAGAACTGTTCTAGTGTACCAGGAGAACTGTTATAGTGTACCAGGAGAACTGTTGTAGTGTATCAGGAGAACTGTTCTAGTGTGCTGGGAGAACTGTTCTAGTGTACCAGGAGAACTGTTATAGTGTACTAGGAGAACTGTTACAGTGTACCAGGAGAACTGTTATAGTGTACCAGGAGAACTGCTATAGTGTACCAGGAGAACTGTTATAGTGTACCAGGAGAACTGTTATAGTGTACCAGGAGAACTGCTATAGTGTACCAGGAGAACTGCTATAGTGTACCAGGAGAACTGTTATAGTGTAGCAATAGAACTGCTATAGTGTACCAGGAGAATTGTTATGGTGTACCAGGAGAGCTGTTATAGTGTACCAGGAGACCTGTTCTGTTGTACCAGGAGAATTATTATAGTATGCCAGGAGGAAACATTGTTGTATGGGATTAAAAATATAATACACAAAATCCATACATAGCAAACTGTAGTATACCATATATATCAAACTACAGTATATATACCAGCATATAAAACAAACTACCTACCTTGAAGAACTGTTCAAGTGTACCAGTAGGGAAGATTGTTGTAAGGGATTAAAACTATAATAAATAAAATCCATATATATATATATATATATATATATATATATATATATATATATATATATATATATATATATATATATATATATATATATATATATATATATATATATATATATATATATATATATATATATATATATATTTTTTTTTTTTTTTTTTTTCAACAAGTCGGCCGTCTCCCACCGAGGCAGGGTGACTTAAAAAAGAAAGAAAATCCCCAAAAAGAAAATACTTTCATCATCATTCAACACTTTCACCACACTCACATTATCACTGCTTTTGCAGAGGTGCTCAGAATACAACAGCTTAGAAGCATATACGTATAAAGATACACAACATATCCCTCCAAACTGCCAATATCCCAAACCCCTCCTTTAAAGTGCAGGCATTGTACTTCCCATTTCCAGGACTCAAGTCCGACTATATGAACATAACCGGTTTCCCTGAATCCCTTCACGGTAAGCAAGGAAGAATAGAAGCCACTAGAGAGCAGACCGTGCTTCAACCAGCTCTAGAATGGGAATGACAAGGGCAGACAGGAGAGTGGTACCCACATAACCTCTGCGATTGCCAAAACCATCTTCTCACTGGCTGGAACCTGGGTACTGGTTGAACGACGGGGCCCCATCGCCAACCCTTAGTTCCCTGGTTGGGGAGAGCCTGTAAATGAGGGTGTGTACATGCGCAGAATAAAGGTTACGCACTCTTTGCATGCCACACCCCCACCCCGAGAGAGCTCAGGATTAGGTTCCCACTTTCCAGTGGTAACTGTGCCGCCATGGCACAAAATAATGGGACTGCCTTTCCTCAACCATCCAACTCTCAGATAGAGCTCAGCGGTAGCTGAGGTAGCCCTCATCCCCTCACTAAAAAAAAAAACCCACACCAGGGGATAAAAAAAAAAAGAGCTTGGAAGAGGTTACCACAAGTAACCTAACACATCCTAACCTAACTTTCACCATCATTCACTCCATCACTGTCTTGCCAGAAGGGTGTTTTACACTACAGTTTTTAAACTGCAACATTAACACACCTCCTTCAGAGTGCAGGCACTGTACTTCCCATCTCCAGGACTCAAGTCCGGCCTGCCGGTTTCCCTGAATCCCTTCATAAATGTTACTTTGCTCACGCTCCAACAGCACGTCAAGTATTAAAAACCATTTATCTCCATTCACTTCTATCAAACACGCTTATGCATGCCTGCTGGAAGTCCAAGCCCCTCGCACACAAAACCTCCTTTACCCCCTCCCTCCAACCTTACCTAGGCCGACCCCTACCCCGCCTTCCTTCCACTACAGACTGATACACTCTTGAAGTCATTCTGTTTCGCTCCATTCTCTCTACATGTACGAACCACCTCAACAACCCTTCCTCAGCCCTCTGGACAACAGTTTTGGTAATCCTGCACCTCCTCCTAACTTCCAAACTACGAATTCTCTGCATTATATTCACACCACACATTGCCCTCAGACATGACATCTCCACTGCCTCCAGCCTTCTCCTCGCTGCAACATTCATCACCCATGCTTCACACCCATATAAGAGCATTGGTAAAACTATACTCTCATACATTCCTCTCCTAACCTAATATATAATCATAATTATAATGTAAAATATTGTTAGACTCTAGATAAAGAGTCTGCCAACATATTTTCTTTGCCGGCAATATGTAAAATTTTGATAGAATAGGGTTGCAGTCGTAGACTCCATATCATGAGCCTCGTATTGTGGTTCTTCATGACTTGGAGATATACAAGAGGATTGTGATCACTGTAGACAGTGACCACCTGCGAAGTCTGGCCCACGTAAACATCAAAGTGCTCCAAAGCCAGTACCAGCACGAGGGCTTCTTTTTCAATGGTAAAGTAAGCCCTCTGATGCGGCTGGAACTTGGCCCAAAAAAAGGCTACAGGCTGCAACTTCTTGACCCCGTTTTGCAACAGTACTGCCCCAAGCCCAGACTCACAAGCATCAACCTGTAATGAGAAAGGTTTGGAGAAGTCTGGAAACAAAAGAATGGGTGCAGTACACAATCTTTTTGCTTTGTCAAAAGCAGCTTGAGAAACTGAAGTCCAAATAAAGGGAACTGTGACTGGTAAGAGAGGTAAGAGGGGCTACAATATTTGAAAAATTCATACAGAATCTTCTGTAAAATCCTATCATGCCTAGGAAACGTTGAAGAGATTTCCTATCATTTGGAACTGGATAATCTTTAATGGCAACTTTACCATTACCCACTTCATGGCCTAGAAAAGTAACAGTGGCCTGACCAAAGGAAGACTTAGATAAATTAACAATTAAATGGGAACTCTGAAAGGTCTCAAAGAGAGCCTTAAGTCTAAATAGGTGTTGATCCCAAGTATCAGACACCACAACAATATCATCCAGGTACGCTGCCGTGCCTTCAAGTCCTTTAATAGCCTGATGCATAAGTTTCTATAATGAAGAGGGGAAGCTTTACATTCCGAAGGGGGTAACTATATTGATAATGACCTCCTGGAATTACGAAGGCAGAGATTTCCTTCGCCTTATCTGTCAAAGGTACCTGATAGTAACCTTTAAGGAGATCTAACTTGGACACAAAAGTAGCCTTACCCACAAAGTCGATTACGTCATCCAGACGAGGAAGAGGGTAAGCATCTGTGATTGTGACCTCATTCACCTTACGGTAGTCTGTACACATACGAAAACCTCCATCAGCTTTTTTAACAAGGATGCCCGGTGAAGCCCATGGACTAAATGACTCCTCCACTAACCCATGCTCTAACAGAAATTTTACCTCCTGCTGAAGTAGCTTCTTCTTTTCAGGATTAGCTCTGTAGGGGGAGAGTTTAATAGGTTTAGAGCTTCCCATATCTACATCATAATAACCTAACGTACATTTTTTCGGCACATCCGAAAAAATATCAGGGTATGACTGTAGAAGCGCAGTTAAACTTGTTGCTTGAGTTTCAGACAGCCCCACCATTAAAATCTCCCAATTCCTGCCCCAAACATCTTGCTACTGGGAGATTTCAACTTCAGACACTTAAAATAGAGGAGTGTAGCAAATAATATTTTAGCAGAGACCACCCCAGGAGGCAGCTCAGATGAAAATTCATATACACACGAGCTATTAAATCTATCCTCCAAATTCACCTTAAACCAGCAAATATTAGAGCCTACAAGACTAGAAAATACGCTGGACCTTATCTTCACTAACAACGACGATCTAATACTTAATATTGATCAGTCATGAGGTTGTCTTCACAAAATTCACCTTCAATAACAAAAACATACAATGGGAACAAGTCAATCATGTCCTAAATGAAACAAGCTGAGAAGACATCCTAAACAATACGGATCCAAACCTTTGCCTGGAAAAAATTAACTCTGTGGTTCTTCAGGTTTGCTCAATGCACATTCCATTATGAAAAAGAAAGAGAAGATGTAAACTAGAAAGAGAGAGATGCAGCCTATACAGACGAAGGTGAAAAATCACAGAGCTGCTGAGAGGAGCCAATATATTTGAAATACGAAGGGCGGCACTGGTCAGTGAAATAGTAAATATCGAACTTATGCTGAATCTTACAGGAGACAAGAATCTCAGGGAGAACTAAAAACCATAAAGGAAATTGAAAAAATAAATACTTCTTCTCTTATGCCAAATCTAAGGGAAAAACAACATCTAGTATTGGGCCCCTGTTTAGGCGAGATGGGACATACACAGATGACAGCAAAGAAATGGGTGAGATACTAAAGTCTCAATACGACTCAGTGTTCAGCGAGCCGTTACCCAGACTAAGGGCCGATAATTTGATCATCTCAAAAATCTCGGATATTATCCTAACACCACAAGACTTTGAAAAGGCAATAAATGACATGCCCATGCACTATATCCCAGGCCCAGACTCATGGAACTGCATGTTCATCAAGAACTGCAAGAAACCCCTTTCACGTGCCTTCAGTATTATATGGAGAAGAAGCATGGACACAGAGGACATCCCACACTCACTAAAACAACAGATATAGGATATAGCCCCACTCTATAAAGGTGGCAGTAAAGCAGTTGCAAATAACTACAGACCGATAGCACTAACATCCCACATCATAAAAATCTTTGAAATGATTCTAAGAAGCAAGATCGCCTACCACCTAGATACGCATCAGTTACACAACCCAGGGCAACACGGGTTTAGAGAAGGTCTCTCCTGCCTGTCCCAGCTACTGGACCACTATGACAAGGTCCTGAATGCTATAGAGGATAAACAAAATGTAGATGTAGTATAAACAGACTTTGCAAATGCCATCGACAAGTGTGACCATGGTGTAATAGCACACAAATGCGTGATAAAGGAATAACAGGAAAAGTTGGTAGATGGATATATAACTTCCTAACAAACAGAACACAAAGAGTAATAGTAAACAGAGTAAAGTCCGAGGCAACTACAGTGAAAAGCTCTGTTCCACAATGCATAGTACTCACTCCCTTCCTATTCCTCATCCTCATATCTGACATAGACAGAGATGTATGCCATAGCTTCATGTCTTCCTTTGCGGATGACTCCTGACTTGCCATGACAATGTCCTCCATCGAAGACACAGCAAGACTCCAAGCGGACATCAACCAAATCTTCAAATGGACCACTCAAAACAATGTGAAATTCAGTGAAGAGAAATTTTAACTACTGAGATATAGAAAACTTGAAGAAATTAAAACTATATCAGGGTATATAACAAATTCTAACAATACAATAGAGAGAAAAAGTAATGCGAGGGACCTGAAAGTGATAATGTCAGACGATCTCGTCTTCAAAGACCACAACAATGTATCTACTGCATCTGCTAGAAAAATGATAGGACGGATAATGAGAACCTTTAAAACTAGGGACGCCAAGCCCATGATGATTCTCTTCAAATCGCTTGTTCTCTCTAGGTTGGAAAACTGCTGTACAGTAACTGGTCCCTTCAAGGCAAGCAAAACTTCTGACCTGGAGAGTGTACAAAAAACTTTAACGGCACATATAAACACCTAAATTAGTGGGAATTGTTGAAGTCCCTTGATTTGTATTCCCTGGAATGCAAGTGAGAGGGATACATGATAATATACACTTGGAAAATCATAGAGGGATTAGTACCAAACTTTCACACGAAAATCACTCCCTATGAAAGCAAAAGACTCAGCAGGAGATGGAACATTTCCCTAATGAAAAGCAGGGGCGCGACAAGTACACTGAGAGACAACACAGTAAGTATCAGGGGCCCACGACTGTTCAACTATCTCCCAGCATATATAAGGGATATTACCAATAGACCCCTGGCTGTCTTCAAGAAGGCGCTGGACAGGCACCTAAAGTCAGCACCTGACCAGCCAGGCTGTGGTTCGTAAGTCTGTTTGCGTGCGGCCAGGAATAACAGTCTGGTTGATCAGACCCTAATCCACCACGAGGCCTGGTCTCAGACCGGGCCGCGGGGGCGTTGACCCCCGAAACCCTCTCCAGGTATACTCCAGGTATCGTGCGAGCCATGAATGGGTATCATACAAACCATGATATCAATTCAGACGTTTAAGAAAACCATGGAAACCACCGTGCGTTAACTCTTATTTCATCATAAACTCTTGCTTCAGCAGAAACTCTTACTTCAACAGTAATTCTTGCTTCAACGGCAGGTCTTACTTCAGCACAAACTCTTGTTTCAACATACCTCTTGCTCTAACAGTAACACTTGTTCCAACAGTAACTCTTTTTTCAGCAAAATCCCTTGTTTCAACAGTAACTCTTACTCCAACAGTAACTTCTGCTCCAGTAGCAACTCTTCTTTCAACAGTAACCTTTTGCTTCAACCTTAAATCTTGCTTTTACAAAGACTCTTGCTTCAGCAGTAACTCTTGCTTCAACAGTAACTCTTGCTTCAACAGTAACTCTTGCTTCAACAGTAACTTTTGCTTCAACAGTAACTCTTGCTTCAACAGTAACTCTTGCTTCAACAGTAACTTTTGCTTCAACAGTAACTCTTGCTTCAACAGTAACTCTTGCTTCAACAGTAACTCTTACTTCAACAGTAACTCTTGCTTCAACAGTAACTCTTGCTTCAACAGTAACTCTTGCTTCAACAGTAACTCTTGCTTCAACAGTAACTCTTGCTTCAACAGTAACTCTTGCTTCAACAGTAACTCTTGCTTCAACAGTAACTCTTGCTTCAACAGTAACTCTTGCTTCAACAGTAACTCTTGCTTCAACAGTAACTCTTGCTTCAACAGTAACTCTTGCTTCAACAGTAACTCTTGCTTCAGCGGTAAATCTTGCTTCAACAGTAACTCTTGCTTCAGCGGTAAGTTTTGCTTCAACAGTAACTCTTGCTTCAGCGGTAAGTCTTGCTTCAACAGTAACTCTTGCTTCAACAGTAACTCTTGCTTCAACAGTAACTCTTGCATCAACGGTAAGTCTTGCTTCAACAGTAACTCTTGCTTCAACAGTAACTCTTGCTTCAACAGTAACTCTTGCTTCAACGGTAAGTCTTGCTTCAACAGTAACTCTTGCTTCAGCGGTAAGTCTTGCTTCAACAGTAACTCTTGCTTCAACAGTAACTCCTGCTTCAACAGTAACTCTTGCTTCAACAGTAACTCTTGCTTCAACAGTAACTCTTGCTTCAACGGTAAGTCTTGCTTCAACAGTAACTCTTGCTTCAACGGTAAGTCTTGCTTCAACAGTAACTCTTGCTTCAGCGGTAAGTCTTGCTTCAACAGTAACTCTTGCTTCAACAGTAACTCTTGCTTCAACAGTAACTCTTGCTTCAACAGTAACTCTTGCATCAACGGTAAGTCTTGCTTCAACAGTAACTCTTGCTTCAACAGTAACTCTTGCTTCAACAGTAACTCTTGCTTCAACAGTAACTCTTGCTTCAACGGTAAGTCTTGCTTCAACAGTAACTCTTGCTTCAACAGTAACTCTTGCTTCAACAGTAACTCTTGCTTCAACAGTAACTCTTGCATCAACGGTAAGTCTTGCTTCAAGCATTTCTTGGAGCTAAAGTCAAATGAAGAACAGAGGAGTAATGCATAAAATATAGAAATGGAGGAATAGCGAAGGAGAAAATAGCCATAATGTTTGAGAGAGAAACACAAGCGCACCGGAATGTAATGTTGTCGTGGGTATCTTGCAGCTCTCTTCCCTAGTACGTCTGCCTTTGTGTCTGTCTGTCTCTCTCTCTCTCTCTCTCTCTCTCTCTCTCTCTCTCTCTCTCTCTCTCTCTATCTATCTATCTAGTACGTCTGCCTTTGTGTCTGTCTGTCTGTCTGTCTCTCTCTCTCTCTCTCTCTCTCTCTCTCTCTCTCTCTCTCTCTCTCTCTCTCTCTCTCTCTCTATCTATCTATCTAGTACGTCTGCCTTTGTGTCTGTCTGTCTGTCTGTCTGTCTGTCTGTCTGTCTCTCTCTCTCTCTCTCTCTCTCTCTCTCTCTCTCTCTCTCTCTCTCTATCTATCTATCTATCGTTCTCTCTCTGGAAGCTGGCAGTGTTTACAGTAGAAGACTGAATGTAAATTATAGAATAATTTATCTATATTTTTTAAAATAAAACAAATTAAAAAAATGAAATTCAATAAGTAAAAAAAAATACAGAATTTATAAAGATATATTATTAATCAATTAATTGATAAAAATTAACATAAGGTATGAAACTAATAATTTATAATTAAAAATATTTGATAGTGTACAAGAATGTTATGGCAGTTTTGGTGTTCCAGTACCTATACCCATTAATACCCTCTGCTGAGGGATTATGCCCACTTTTACTAATTGTAAGTTTTCCTATTTAAATTGAGAAAATTATTTAAAAAAAATTTTAATTTATAAATATTATTATGGCTTTGGCAGCCGTAATAATAATTATAAATTATTTAATTATAATAATTGTAAAGTTTGATTCATCCCACGTCATCACTTGACCAATAGTAGACTTGGATGTTATTATAGAAGAATGTATTGTCGTGGATCGATTACGATAGCTGAGTAGCATTGATCGCCTGTCAGTCTGCCTGTCTGCCTGCCAGCCAGTCTGCCAGCCAGTCAGTCCAGCCAGTCTGCCAGCCAGTCAGTCCAGCCAGTCTGCCAGCCAGTGAGTCTGCCAGCCAGTCAGTCTGCCAGTCAGTCTGCCAGCCAGTCAGTCTGCCAGCCAGCCAGTCCGCCAGCCAGTCAGTCTGCCAGCCAGTCAGTCTGCCAGCCAGCCAGTCCGCCAGCCAGCCAGTCTGCTAGCCAGCCAGTCTGCCTGGCGCTGTTCGCCAATCAGTTACTGCCCTTTTCCATTTATTTGGCATCATAATGGATTCTTGTGTTCGTGTTCTGGACTTGACACTCTCCACGTCTGAGAAGGAAGTTGAAGTTGCTAAAAGCAAAGCAAAATCCACGAGAACTTAACGGGAGTATAATTTTCTAGCCAGATATAATACTTTCTCCTTGTATGACAATTTAAAACTCGTCGATTCAAGTTAGTCTTAACAAAAATGGTAAAATTTTCAAAATTTTAGATTTTGTTCTAAACGTTTTAGACCAATAGAACTGTAAAGTATCATAAATATTTACTTAAATATCAGTTCTTCTTAGTCAATATAATTATATTTTTTTTAATTATCACACTGGCCGATTCCCACCAAGGCAGGGTGGCCCAAAAAAAGAAGAACTTTCACCATCATTCACTCCATCACTGTCTTGCCAGAAGGGTGCTTTACACTACAGTTTTTAAACTGTTTTAAACAGTTTTGGTAATCCCGCACCTCCTCCTAACTTCCAAACTACGAATTCTCTGCATTATATTCACACAACACATTGCCCTCAGACATGACATCTCCACTGCCTCCAGCCTTCTCCTCGCTGCAACATTCATCACCCATGCTTCACACCCATACAAGAACGTTGGTAAAACTATACTCTAATACATTCCCCTCTTTGCCTCCAAGAACAAAGTTTTTTGTCTCCACAGACTCCTAAGTGCACCGCTCACCCTTTTCCCCTCATCAATTCTATGATTCACCTCATCTTTCATAGACCCATCCGCTGACACGTCCACTCCCAAATATCTGAATACATTCACCTCCTCCATACTCTCTCCCTCCAATCTAATATCCAATCTTTCATCACCTAATCTTTTTGTTATCCTCATAACCTTACTCTTTCCTGTATTCACTTTTAATTTTCTTCTTTTGCATACCCTACCAAATTCATCCACCAACCTCTGCAACTACTCTTCAGAATCTCCCAAGAGCACAGTGTCATCAGCAAAGAGCAACTGTGACAACTCCCACTTTATGTGTGATTCTTTATCTTTTAACTCCATGCCTCTTGCCAAGACCCTCGCATTTACTTCTCTTACAACCCCATCTATAAATATATTAAACAACCACGGTGACATCACACATCCTTGTCTAAGGCCTACTTTTACTGGGAAAAAATCTCCCACTTTCCTACATACTCTAACTTGAGCCTCACTATACTCGTAAAAACTCTTCACTGCTTTCAGTAACCTACCTCCTACACCATACACTTGCAACATCTGCCACATTGCCCCCCTATCCACCCTGTCATACGCCTTTTCCAAATCCATAAATGCCACAAAAACCTCTTTAGCCTTATCTAAATACTGTTCAATTATATGTTTCACTGTAAACACCTGGTCCACGCACCCCCTTCCTTTCCTAAAGCCTCCTTGTTCATCTGCTATCCTATTCTCTGTCTTACTCTTAATTCTTTCAATAATAACACTACCATACACTTTACCAGGTATACTCAACAGACTTATCCCCCTATAATTTTTGCACTCTCTTTTGTCCCCTTTGCCTTTATACAAAGGAACTATGCATACTCTCTACCAGTCCCTAGGTACCTTACCCTCTTCCATACATTTATTAAATAATTGCACCAACCACTCCAAAACTATATCCCCACCTGCTTTTAACATTTCTATCTTTATCCCATCAATCCCGGCTGCTTTACCCCCTTTCATTTTACCTACAGCCTCACGAACGTCCCCCACACTCACAACTGGCTCTTCCTCACTCCTACAAGATGTCATTCCTCCTTGCCCTATTCACGAAATCACAGCTTCCCAATCTTCATCAACATTTAACAATTCCTCAAAATATTCCTTCCATCTTCCCAATACCTCTAACTCTCCATTTAATAACTCTCCTCTCCTATTTTTAACTGAGAAATCCATTTGTTCTCTAGGCTTCCTTAACTTGTTAATCTCACTCCAAAACTTTTTCTTATTTTCAACAAAATTTGTTGATAACATCTCACCCACTTTCTCATTTGCTCTCTTTTCACATTGCTTCACCTCTCTCTTAACCTCTCTCTTTTTCTCCATATACTCTTCCCTCCTTGCATCACTTCTACTTTGTAAAAACTTCTCATATGCTAACTTTTTCTCCCTTACTACTCTCTTTACATCATTATTCCACCAATCGCTCCTCTTCCCTCCCGCACGCACTTTCTTGTAACCACAAACTTCTGCTGAACACTCTAACACTCAATATAATATCTTCTAAATATAACTAGAGTCTTTTCATACATCAGTATTCTGAATTTCAATTTTAATATACGTAGTATTTTTTTTTCAGATAAACAATAAAAGAAATACATTGTGGAAGCTTTTGTATACTCAAAATCTTTACTGACAGCCATCTCCCACCAAGGCAGGGTGGCCTGAAAAAAAGAAATTCTCGCCATCATCGCTCCATCACTGTCTTGCCAGAGACGCGCTTACACTACGTTATAAAACTGCAACATTAACATACCTCCTTACAAGTGCAGGCACTGTACTTCACATCTCCAGGACTCAAGTCCGGCCTCCCAGTTTTCTGAATCCCTTCATAAATATTACCTTGTTCACTCTAACAGCACGTTGTCCAAAAATATTTACGTCCATTTATTTCTATCTTAACACGATCACTCGTGCCTGAATCAAAAATTTACAGAAATTTACAATAAGATTGTCTAAACAATAAAAAAAAAATACAGAAAAATAATAAAAAGAGCCCCTAAACGATCATCACTAATTTTAAAAAATGATCCTGTAATTGTTCGAGTCCCAGAAGTAATACAAACCGATTATAGAAATGATAGTCAAAATTTATTAGCAGATATTGGTGGAGCAATTGTATCTGCAATACTTACGAGAAATTGCAAAGAATGACGACAAAGTATATAAGTAAACAAAGAATATTTATGTCACTCCCAAGTTAATCCTGTAATACTAGTAAATGTATTTATAAATGTAATAAATGTAATAAATGTAATAAATGTAATAATGTAATAAATGTAATAAATGTAATAAATGTAATAAATGTAATAAATGTAATAAATGTAATAAATGTAATAAATGTAATAAATGTAATAATGTAATAAATGTAATAATGTAATAAATGTAATAAATGTAATAAATGTAATAATGTAATAAGTGTAATAAATGTAATAAATGTAATAAATGTAATAATGTAATAATGTAATAAATGTAATAATGTAATAAATGTAATAAATGTAATAAATGTAATAATGTAATAAGTGTAATAATGTAATAAATGTAATAAATGTAATAAATGTAATAATGTAATAAATGTAATAATGTAATAAATGTAATAATGTAATAAATGTAATAATGTAATAAATGCAATAAATGTAATAAATGTAATAAATGTAATAATGTAATAATGTAATAAATGTAATAATGTAATAAATGTAACAAATGTAATAATGTAATAAATGTAATAAATGTAATAAATGTAATAATGTAATAAGTGTAATAATGTAATAAATGTAATAATGTAATAAATGCAATAAATGTAATAAATGTAATAAGTGTAATAATGTAATAAATGTAATAAATGTAATAAATGTAATAAGTGTAATAATGTAATAAATGTAATAAATGTAATAAATGTAATAATGTAATAAATGTAATAAATGTAATAAATGTAATAAGTGTAATAATGTAATAATGTAATAAATGTAATAAATGTAATAAGTGTAATAATGTAATAAATGTAATAAATGTAATAAATGTAATAAATGTAATAATGTAATAAATGTAATAAATGTAATAAGTGTAATAATGTAATAAATGTAATAAATGTAATAAATGTAATAATGTAATAAATGTAATAAATGTAATAAATATAATAAATGTAATGAATGTAATAAATGTAATAATGTAATAAATGTAATAAATGTAATAAATGTAATAAATGTACAGAAATGTAATAAATGTAATAAATGTAATAAGTGTAATAAATGTAATGAGGTGGTCAGTCCCTCAGTCTGGAGAAGAGCATTGTTCCATAGTATGAAACAATATTGTTTCATACTATGGAACAATGCTCTTCTCCAGACTGAGGGACTGACCACCTCAAAACTTTAAGGGTGATGGACTGATTACATCGTCTTCAAGTATCTTCTGCTTCTATCAACTTTTCTGTACTTGACTGAAGAAGCCTACTGTGTAGGCGAAACGTTTCATAATAAAGATACCTAACTGTTGCATATGTGTCTTACCTAACAACCTGTCGGTATTTTATACCATTTTAATGTTCAATAAATGTAATAAGTGTAATAAATGTAATAAATGTAATAATGTAATAAATGTACAGAAATGTAATAAATGTAATAAATGTAATAAATGTAATAAGTGTAATAAGTGTAATAAATGTAATAAATGTAATAAATGTACAGAAATGTAATAAATGTAATAAATGTAATAAATGTAATAAATGTAATAAATGTAATAAGTGTAATAAGTGTAATAAATGTAATAAATGTACAGAAATGTAATAAATGTACAGAAATGTAATAAATGTAATAAATGTAATAAATGTAATAAATGTACAGAAATGTAATAAATGTAATAAATGTAATAAATGTAATAAATGTAATAAATGTAATAAATGTAATAAATGTAATAATGTAATAAATGTAATAAATGTAATAAATGTAATAAATGTACAGAAATGTAATAAATGTAATAAATGTAATAAATGTAATAATGTAATAAATGTAATAAATGTAATAAATGTAATAAATGTAATAAATGTAATAAATGTAATAAATGTAATAAATGTAATAAATGTAATAAATGTAATAATGTAATAAATGTAATAAATGTAATAAATGTAATAAGTGTAATAAATGTAATAAATGTAATAAATGTAATAATGTAATAAATGTAATAAATGTAATAAAATGTAATAAATGTGTAATAAATGTAATAATGTAATAAATGTAATAAGTGTAATAAATGTAATAAATGTAATAAATGTAATAAATGTAATAAATTTAATAATGTAATAAATGTAATAAATGTAATAATGTAATAAATGTAATAAATGTAATAAATGTAATAAATGTAATAAATGTAATAAATGTAATAAATGTAATAAATGTAATAAATGTAATAAATGTAATAAATGTAATAAATGTAATAAATGTAATAAATGTAATAAATGTAATAAATGTAATAAATGTAATAATGTAATAAATGTAATAAATGTAATAAATGTAATAAATGTAATAAATGTACAGAAATGTAATAAATGTAATAAATGTAATAAATGTAATAAATGTAATAATGTAATAAATGTACAGAAATGTAATAAATGTAATAAATGTAATAAATGTAATAAATGTAATAAATGTAATAAATGTAATAGGTGTAATAAATGTAATAAATGTAATAAATGTAATAAATGTAATAAGTGTAATAAATGTAATAAATGTAATAAATGTAATAAGTGTAATAAATGTAATAAATGTAATAAATGTAATAAATGTAATAAATGT
Organism: Cherax quadricarinatus; assembly: GCF_038502225.1. Taxonomy (NCBI): domain Eukaryota; kingdom Metazoa; phylum Arthropoda; class Malacostraca; order Decapoda; family Parastacidae; genus Cherax; species Cherax quadricarinatus. The sequence continues at coordinate 73,073,769 of NC_091292.1, forward strand.
AATAAATGTAATAAGTGTAATAAGTGTAATAAGTGTAATAAATGTAATAAATGTAATAAATGTAATAAGTGTAATAAATGTAATAAATGTAATAAGTGTAATAAGTGTAATAAGTGTAATAAATGTAATAAATGTAATAAATGTAATAAATGTAATAAATGTAATAAATGTAATATATGTAATAAATGTAATAATGTAATAAATGTAATAAATGTAATAAATGTAATAAATGTAATAAATGTAATAAATGTAATAATGTAATAAATGTAATAAATGTAATAAATGTAATAAATGTAATAAGTAAGTGTAATAAATGTAATAAATGTAATAAATGTAATAAATGTAATAAAAAGTGTAATAAGTGTAATAAGTGTAATAAATGTAATAAATGTAATAAATGTAATAAGTGTAATAAATGTAATAAATGTAATAAATGTAATAAATGTAATAAATGTAATAAATATAATAAAAGTGTAATAAGTGTAATAAATGTAATAAATGTAATAAATGTAATAAATGTAATAAATGTAATAAGTGTAATAAGTGTAATAAGTGTAATAAATGTAATAAATGTAATAAATGTAATAAATGTAATAAATGTAATAAGTGTAATAAGTGTAATAAATGTAATAAATGTAATAAATGTAATAAGTGTAATAAATGTAATAAATGTAATAAATGTAATGTAAAAGTGTAATAAGTGTAATAAATGTAATAAATGTAATAAATGTAATAAGTGTAATAAGTGTAATAAATGTAATAAATGTAATAAATGTAATAAGTGTAATAAATGTAATAAATGTAATAAATGTAATAAATGTAATAAGTGTAATAAGTGTAATAAATGTAATAAATGTAATAAGTGTAATAAATGTAATAAATGTAATAAATGTAATAAATGTAATAATGTAATAAATGTAATAAATGTAATAAATGTAATAAATGTAATAAATGTAATAAATGTAATAGGTGTAATAAATGTAATAAATGTAATAAATGTAATAATGTAATAAATGTAATAAATGTAATAAATGTAATAAATGTAATAAATGCAATAATTGTAATAAATGTAATAAATGTAATAAGTGTAATAAATGTAATAAATGTAATAAATGTAATAAATGTAATAAATGTAATAAATGTAATAAATGTAATAAATGTAATAAGTGTAATAAGTGTAATAAGTGTAATAAATGTAATAAATGTAATAAATGTAATAAGTGTAATAAGTGTAATAAATGTAATAAATGTAATAAATGTAATAAATGTAATAAATGTAAAAAATGTAATAAATGTAATAAATGTAATAAATGTAATAAATGTAATAAATGTAATAAGTGTAATAAGTGTAATAAATGTAATAAATGTAATAAATGTAATAAATGTAATAAATGTAATAAGTGTAATAAATGTAATAAATGTAATAAATGTAATAAATGTAATAAATGTAATAAGTGTAATAAATGTAATAAATGTAATAATGTAATAAATGTAATAAATGTAATAATGTAATAAATGTAATAAATGTAATAAATAAATGTAATAAATGTAATAAATAATAATGTAATAAAAAGTGTAATAAATGTAATAAATGTAATAAATGTAATAAATGCAATAATTGTAATAAATGTAATAAATGTAATAAGTGTAATAAATGTAATAAATGTAATAAATGTAATAAATGTAATAAATGTAATAAATGTAATAAGTGTAATAAGTGTAATAAATGTAATAAATGTAATAAATGTAATAAATGTAATAAGTGTAATAAGTGTAATAAGTGTAATAAATGTAATAAATGTAATAAATGTAATAAGTGTAATAAGTGTAATAAATGTAATAAATGTAATAAATGTAATAAATGTAATAAATGTAAAAAATGTAATAAATGTAATAAATGTAATAAATGTAATAAATGTAATAAATGTAATAAGTGTAATAAGTGTAATAAATGTAATAAATGTAATAAATGTAATAAATGTAATAAATGTAATAAGTGTAATAAATGTAATAAATGTAATAATGTAATAAATGTAATAAATGTAATAATGTAATAAATGTAATAAATGTAATAAATGTAATAAATGTAATAAATGTACAGAAATGTAAAGATAATAAAAGATGTTTGTTCCACAGGAATTTATTTTTGTTAAAGTTTGATAATATTTAGGAATAAAACATAAATGTCGGGAATGTTAAAATAAATATTATTCTAAATCAAATTTTTCCAAATATTTTAAATCAAATTCTCCTAATTTTAGTTATAGAAAATTGTAATAATAAAGCTGATTTATTCCAATATTGAAATTATTATCCATATTAAAAAATGTTAAAGCAGAAAATCAACTTAGACCATTTTTTTTAAATAAAAAATTCAAAACAAATGAAATTTAATATATAAAATATATTCAAGTTATAAATACACATTTAAATAAAAATTGGCATTTAGTAAAAAATTAGCACAATTTAAAATACAAAAAAAAAAAAATAGTGTAAACTAAGAATTATATTGTATGGTCAGAATGGGTTTACATAAGACTGTTTCTCTGGTAAACTTGTTTAGTCTCCAACACTAACATTGACAACTACATATTCCAACTTCACTATCACTGTGTCTTAGTAGCGGCTTCACATTACATAGGACAAGATATACAATGTTATGAGAGTGTAGGTGTTGCAGTACCTGAACTCATTAACACCTATTGCTGGATTATGTTCCCCTTTACTATGAACAATTATTTATTGATTTGATATTAAAAAAAGAAAAATTTTTATTCATCAGTTAATGGATCTCCTCAGGAATCAGTCCTACACATTCTAAGAAAACCAATTGTCACCAAATTCATTTATCTTAAAAATGGGACTGATAGCTATAAAAAAATATAACAGAGACAAAAAATGGGTTAAACCACGGCGTTCATGGGTGCTTGTTAGTGCACTAGTGTTTGTTAGTACACTAGTGTTTGTTAGTACACTAGTGTTTGTTAGTACACTAGTGTTTGTTAGTACACTAGTGTTTGTTAGTACACTAGTGTTTGTTAGTACACTAGTGTTTGTTAGTACACTAGTGTTTGTTAGTACACTAGTGTTTGATAGTATACTAGTGTTGGTTAGTACACTAGTGTTTGTTAGTACACTAGTGTTTGTTAGTACACTAGTGTTTGTTAGTACACTAGTGTTTGTTAGTACACTAGTGTTTGTTAGTACACTAGTGTTTGTTAGTGCACTAGTGTTTGTTAGTACACTAGTGTTTGTTAGTACACTAGTGTTTGTTAGTACACTAGTGTTTTCTTAGTACACTAGTGTTTGTTAGTATACTAGTGTTTGTTAGTGCACTAGTGTTTGTTAGTACACTAGTGTTTGTTAGTACACTAGTGTTTGTTAGTACACTAGTGTTTGTTAGTACACTAGTGTTTGTTAGTATACTAGTGTTTGTTAGTACACTATTGTTTGTTAGTATACTAGTGTTTGTTAGTACACTAGTGTTTGTTAGTATACTAGTGTTTGTTAGTATACTAGTGTTTGTTAGTACACTAGTGTTTGTTATTATACTAGTGTTTGTTAGTACACTAGTGTTTGTTAGTACACTAGTGTTTGTTAGTACACTAGTGTTTGTTAGTACACTAGTGTTTGTTAGTACACTAGTGTTTGTTAGTATACTAGTGTTTGTTAGTACACTAGTGTTTGTTAGTATACTAGTGTTTGTTAGTACACTAGTGTTTGTTAGTACACTAGTGTTTGTTAGTACACTAGTGTTTGTTAGTACACTAGTGTTTGTTAGTGCACTAGTGTTTGTTAGTACACTAGTGTTTGTTAGTACACTAGTGTTTGTTAGTACACTAGTGTTTTCTTAGTACACTAGTGTTTGTTAGTATACTAGTGTTTGTTAGTGCACTAGTGTTTGTTAGTGCACTAGTGTTTGTTAGTACACTAGTGTTTGTTAGTACACTAGTGTTTGTTAGTACACTAGTGTTTGTTAGTACACTAGTGTTTGTTAGTACACTAGTGTTTGTTAGTACACTAGTGTTTGTTAGTATACTAGTGTTTGTTAGTACACTAGTGTTTGTTAGTATACTAGTGTTTGTTAGTACACTAGTGTTTGTTAGTATACTAGTGTTTGTTAGTATACTAGTGTTTGTTAGTACACTAGTGTTTGTTATTATACTAGTATTTGTTAGTACACTAGTGTTTGTTAGTACACTAGTGTTTGTTAGTACACTAGTGTTTGTTAGTACACTAGTGTTTGTTAGTACACTAGTGTTTGTTAGTATACTAGTGTTTGTTAGTACACTAGTGTTTGTTAGTATACTAGTGTTTGTTAGTACACTAGTGTTTGTTAGTATACTAGTGTTTGTTAGTATACTAGTGTTTGTTAGTACACTAGTGTTTGTTATTATACTAGTGTTTGTTAGTACACTAGTGTTTGTTAGTACACTAGTGTTTGTTAGTACACTAGTGTTTGTTAGTACACTAGTGTTTGTTAGTACACTAGTGTTTGTTAGTACACTAGTGTTTGTTAGTACACTAGTGTTTGTCAGTATACTAGTGTTTGTTAGTACACTAGTGTTTGTTAGTACACTAGTGTTTGTTAGTACACTAGTGTTTGTTAGTACACTAGTGTTTGTTAGTACACTAGTGTTTGTTAGTACACTAGTGTTTGTTAGTACACTAGTGTTTGTTAGTACACTAGTGTTTGTTAGTACACTAGTGTTTGTTAGTACACTACTGTTTGTTAGTACACTAGTGCTTGTTAGTACACTAGTGTTTGTTAGTACACTAGTGCTTGTTAGTACACTAGTGCTTGTTAGTGCACTAGTGTTTGTTAGTACACTAGTGTTTGTTAGTACACTAGTGTTTGTTAGTACACCAGTGTTTGTTAGTACACTAGTGCTTGTTAGTACACTAGAGTTTGTTAGTACACTAGTGTTTGTTAGTACACTAGTGTTTGTTAGTACACTAGTGTTTGTTAGTACACTAGTGCTTGTTAGTACACTAGAGTTTGTTAGTACACTAGTGTTTGTTAGTACACTAGTGTTTGTTAGTACACTAGTGTTTGTTAGTACACTAGTGTTTGATAGTACACTAGTGTTTGTTAGTACACTAGTGTTTGTTAGTACACTAGTGTTTGTTAGTATACTAGTGTTTGTTAGTACACTAGTGTTTGTTAGTGCACTAGTGTTCGTTAGTACACTAGTGTTTGTTAGTACACTAGTGTTTGTTAGTACACTAGTGTTTGTTAGTACACTAGTGTTTGTTAGTACACTAGTGTTTGTTAGTACACTAGTGTTTGTTAGTACACTAGTGTTTGTTAGTACACTAGTGTTTGTTAGTACACTAGTGTTTGTTAGTACACTAGTGTTTTCTTAGTACACTAGTGTTTGTTAGTATACTAGTGTTTGTTAGTACACTAGTGTTTGTTAGTACACTAGTGTTTGTTAGTACACTAGTGTTTGTTAGTATACTAGTGTTTGTTAGTTCACTAGTGTTTGTTAGTACACTAGTGTTTGTTAGTACACTAGTGTTTGTTAGTACACTAGTGTTTGTTAGTATACTAGTGTTTGTTAGTACACTAGTGTTTGTAAGTACACTAGTGTTTGTTAGTACACTAGTGTTTGTTAGTACACTAGTGTTTGTTAGTATACTAGTGTTTGTTAGTACACTAGTGTTTGTTAGTACACTAGTGTTTGTTAGTACACTAGTGTTTTTTAGTATACTAGTGTTTGTTAGTATACTAGTGTTTGTTAGTACACTAGTGTTTGTTAGTACACTAGTGTTTGTTAGTACACTAGTGTTTGTTAGTACACTAGCGTTTGTTAGTACACTAGTGTTTGTTAGTACACTAGTGTTTGTTAGCATACTAGTGTTTGTTAGTACACTAGTGTTTGTTAGTACACTAGTGTTTGTTAGTACACTAGTGTTTGTTAGTATACTAGTGTTTGTTAGTACACTAGTGTTTGTTAGTGCACTAGTGTTTGTTAGTACAGTAGTGTTTGTTAGTACACTAGTGTTTGTTAGTATACTAGTGTTTGTTAGTACACTAGTGTTGGTTAGTGCACTAGTGTTTGTTAGTGCACTAGTGTTTGTTTGTATATTAGTGTTTGTTAGTATACTAGTGTTTGTTAGTACACTAGTGTTTGTTAGTACACTAGTGTTGGTTAGTGCACTAGTGTTAGTTAGTGCACTAGTGTTTGTTAGTATACTAGTGTTTGTTAGTATACTAGTGTTTGTTAGTACACTAGTGTTTGTTAGTACACTAGTGTTTGTTAGTACACTAGTGTTTGTTAGTATACTAGTGTTTGTTAGTATACTAGTGTTTGTTAGTACACTAGTGTTTGTTATTATACTAGTGTTTGTTAGTACACTAGTGTTTGTTAGTACACTAGTGTTTGTTAGTACACTAGTGTTTGTTAGTACACTAGTGTTTGTTAGTACACTAGTGTTTGTTAGTATACTAGTGTTTGTTAGTACACTAGTGTTTGTTAGTATACTAGTGTTTGTTAGTACACTAGTGTTTGTTAGTATACTAGTGTTTGTTAGTATACTAGTGTTTGTTAGTACACTAGTGTTTGTTATTATACTAGTGTTTGTTAGTACACTAGTGTTTGTTAGTACACTAGTGTTTGTTAGTACACTAGTGTTTGTTAGTACACTAGTGTTTGTTAGTACACTAGTGTTTGTTAGTACACTTGTGTTTGTTAGTACACTAGTGCTTGTTAGTACACTAGTGCTTGTTAGTGCACTAGTGTTTGTTAGTACACTAGTGTTTGTTAGTACACTAGTGTTTGTTAGTACACCAGTGTTTGTTAGTACACTAGTGCTTGTTAGTACACTAGAGTTTGTTAGTACACTAGTGTTTGTTAGTACACTAGTGTTTGTTAGTACACTAGTGTTTGTTAGTACACTAGTGTTTGTTAGTACACTAGTGTTTGTTAGTACACTAGTGCTTGTTAGTACACTAGAGTTTGTTAGTACACTAGTGTTTGTTAGTACACTAGTGTTTGTTAGTACACTAGTGTTTGTTAGTACACTAGTGTTTGATAGTACACTAGTGTTTGTTAGTACACTAGTGTTTGTTAGTACACTAGTGTTTGTTAGTACACTAGTGTTTGTTAGTATACTAGTGTTTGTTAGTACACTAGTGTTTGTTAGTGCACTAGTGTTCGTTAGTACACTAGTGTTTGTTAGTACACTAGTGTTTGTTAGTACACTAGTGTTTGTTAGTACACTAGTGTTTGTTAGTACACTAGTGTTTGTTAGTACACTAGTGTTTGTTAGTACACTAGTGTTTGTTAGTACACTAGTGTTTGTTAGTACACTAGTGTTTTCTTAGTACACTAGTGTTTGTTAGTATACTAGTGTTTGTTAGTACACTAGTGTTTGTTAGTACACTAGTGTTTGTTAGTACACTAGTGTTTGTTAGTATACTAGTGTTTGTTAGTACACTAGTGTTTGTTAGTACACTAGTGTTTGTTAGTACACTAGTGTTTGTTAGTACACTAGTGTTTGTTAGTACACTAGTGTTTGTTAGTACACTAGTGTTTGTTAGTACACTAGTGTTTGTTAGTACACTAGTGTTTTCTTAGTACACTAGTGTTTGTTAGTATACTAGTGTTTGTTAGTACACTAGTGTTTGTTAGTACACTAGTGTTTGTTAGTACACTAGTGTTTGTTAGTATACTAGTGTTTGTTAGTTCACTAGTGTTTGTTAGTACACTAGTGTTTGTTAGTACACTAGTGTTTGTTAGTACACTAGTGTTTGTTAGTATACTAGTGTTTGTTAGTACACTAGTGTTTGTAAGTACACTAGTGTTTGTTAGTACACTAGTGTTTGTTAGTACACTAGTGTTTGTTAGTATACTAGTGTTTGTTAGTACACTAGTGTTTGTTAGTACACTAGTGTTTGTTAGTACACTAGTGTTTTTTAGTATACTAGTGTTTGTTAGTATACTAGTGTTTGTTAGTACACTAGTGTTTGTTAGTACACTAGTGTTTGTTAGTACACTAGTGTTTGTTAGTACACTAGCGTTTGTTAGTACACTAGTGTTTGTTAGTACACTAGTGTTTGTTAGCATACTAGTGTTTGTTAGTACACTAGTGTTTGTTAGTACACTAGTGTTTGTTAGTACACTAGTGTTTGTTAGTATACTAGTGTTTGTTAGTACACTAGTGTTTGTTAGTGCACTAGTGTTTGTTAGTACACTAGTGTTTGTTAGTACACTAGTGTTTGTTAGTATACTAGTGTTTGTTAGTACACTAGTGTTGGTTAGTGCACTAGTGTTTGTTAGTGCACTAGTGTTTGTTTGTATATTAGTGTTTGTTAGTATACTAGTGTTTGTTAGTACACTAGTGTTTGTTAGTTCATCTAGTGTTGGTTAGTGCACTAGTGTTAGTTAGTGCACTAGTGTTTGTTAGTATACTAGTGTTTGTTAGTATACTAGTGTTTGTTAGTACACTAGTGTTTGTTAGTACACTAGTGTTTGTTAATACACTAGTGTTTGTTAGTACACTAGTGTTTGTTAGTACACTAGTGTTTGTTAGTACACTAGTGTTTGTTAGTATGCTAGTGTTTGCTAGTGCACTAGTGTTTGTTAGTGCACTAGTGTTTGTTAGTACACTAGTATTTGTTAGTATACTAGTGTTTGTTAGTACACTTGTGTTTGTTAGTACACTAGTGTCAAAAGTAAAGACTGACCCGAAGCTGTTGTACAGCCACATCAGGAGGAAAACAACAGTCAAGGACCAGTTATCAGACTGAGGAAGGGTGATTGGGAATTCACAAGAAACGACCGAGAGGTATGTCGGGAGCTCAACACAAGATTTAAAGAGGTATTTACAGTGGAAACCAGTAGGACTCCAGGAAATCAGAACAGGGGGGCACACCAGCAAGTGCTGGATGAGGTACATATAACCAAGGAGGAGGTGAAGAAGCTGCTATGCAAACTTGACACCTCAAAGGCGGTGGGACCAGACAACATCTCTCCACGGGTCCTTAAAGAGGGAGCATAGATATTGTGTGAGCCATTAACAAAGATCTTCAACACATCATTTGAAACTGGGCAACTCCCTGAGGTATGGAAGATGGCAAATGTAGTCCCAATTTTTAAAAATGGAGACAGACATGAGGCACTAAACTTGACCTGTATCACTAACGTGTATAGTATGCAAGGTCATGGAGAAGATCATCAGGAGGAGAGTGGTGGAGCACCTGTAGAGAAACAAGTGTATAATTGACAACCAGCACGGTTTCAGGGAAGGAAATCCTGTGTCACAAACCTACTAGAGTTTTATGACAAGGTGACAGAAGTATGACAAGAGAGAGAGGGGTGGATCGACTGCATATTTTTGGACTGCAAGAAGGCCTTCGACACAGTTCCTCACAAGAGGTTACTGCAAAAGCTAGAGGATCAGGCACACATAACAGGAAAGGCACTGCAATGGATCAGAGAATACCTGACAGGGAGGCAACAACGAGTCATGGTACGCGACGCGGTGTCAGAGTGGGCGCCTGTGACAAGCGGGGTTCCACAGGGGTCAGTCCTAGGACCTGTGCTGTTCTTGGTATATGTGAACGGAAAGAATAGACTCAGAAGTGTCCTTGTTTGCAGATGATGCAAAGTTAATGAGAAGAATCAAATCGGATGAGGATCAGGCAGGACTACAAAGAGACCTGGACAGGCTACAAGCCTGGTCCAGCAACTGGCTCCTTGAGTTTAACCCTGCCAAATGCAAAGTCATGAAGATTGGGGAAGGGCAAAGAAGACCGCAGACACAATATAGTTTAGATGACCAAAGACTGCAAACCTCACTCAAGGAAAAAGATCTGGGGGTGAGTATAACACCGAGCATATCTCCTGAGGCGCACATCAATCAGATAACTGCTGCAGCATACGGGCGCCTGGCAAACCTACGGATAGCGTTCCGATACCTCAGTAAGGATTCGTTTAAGACTCAGTATACCATTTACGTCAGGCCCATGCTGGAGTGTGCAGCACCAGTTTGGAACCCACACCTAGTCAAGCACGTCAAGAAATTAGAGAAAGTGCATAGGTTTGCAACAAGACTAGTCCCAGAGCTACGGGGATTGTCCTACGAAGAAAGGTTGAGGGAAATCGGCCTGACGACACTGGAGGACAGGAGGGTCAGGGGAGACATGATAACGACATATGAAATACTGCGTGGAATAGACAAGGTTGACAAAGACGGGATGTTCCAGAGAAGGGACACAGACACAAGAGGTCACAATTAGAAGTTGAAGACTCAGATGAATCAAAGGGATGTTAGGAAGTATTTCTTCAGTCATAGAGCGGTCAGGCCGTGGAATAGCCTAGAAAGTGACGTAGTGGAGGCGAGAACCATACATAGTTTTAAGGCGAGGTATGATAGAGCTAATGGGGCAGGGAGAGAGAGGACCTAGTAGCAATCAGCGAAGAGGCGGGGCCAGGAGCTGTGAATCGACCCCTGCAACCACAAATAGGTGAGTACAAATAGGTGAGTACACATACACACACACACATACATTCACACACACACAGAGAGACACACACACAACACACACACACACAACACACACACACACATGACACACACACACACACACACACACAAACACACACACACACACACACACATACACACACACACACACATAGACACACACACACACACGTGCGCGCGCGCGCAGGCAGCACTAAAGTATAGACCAGTATGACTGACATATATATAGTGTGTAAAATCATAGAAAATTATCTGAAGATAGTATGAGCCCTTTCGTAGACAGTTGTCTCATACATGACAACCAGCTCGGCTTCAGACAATAGAAATCTTGATCACAAACCTTTTGGAGTTGGACAAAGTGTTACGAAAATATACTGTAGCCTAGGAAGTAAAAGCCTTATCTAGGGGCATATACAAAATATTAAAAAATTAAGCACCATAGAGCCACACTTGTAACTTTTACAAAAGTGCTAAATAGCACGTCAATACTTCAGGTTTGATTACCAGGAACGGCAGATACTCATTATATATATATATATATATATATATATATATATATATATATATATATATATATATATATATATATATATATATATATATATATATATATATATATATATATATATATATATACATACATATATATATATATATATATATATATATATATATATATATATATATATATATATATATATATATATATATATATATATATATATATATACATATATATGTATATATATATATATATATGTATACATATATATACAACACAAAACCTGCCTTCCCCACATTTCACATATTACAGAATAGCACACTATTAAATTACTATTAGTTATTTAAAGTTAGGTTATATGAAATATCCACAACTGTGGGTCTCCATGGCCCCTATCCCCTTCTGCAGGTAAAATTATCCCTACAATGTGTTACACTGGCCCCCACAATTACCAGGGCCATGTCCAAACCGATACTAGGGCCAACAGAAGAGTACAAAAAATATTACACTATTCATGACTCAAAATGGTGTGGCATCACCGCCAGCACCTCATAAACCAAAACCAATGGTCCAGCAGCCCATGGCACCAACATAACGCAGGTGAGGTATACCAGCCAGCCCGTAAAAAAGGTTAGCATACTTTACCTAGGCATGTAAACTGACATGACTGCTACCAAAACACACACACAGGGAAATCTGATACCCCCAACCATCACCTCAACTCACCTCTATCCCCTATGTAGTCAGAGATGCTATCTATCACCCACTGCAAAATAAGAGTCGGCAAATTATCTACACACACTTCATTATTTGCATTTTCTACACCAGACAATGCATCAGTAACCACATTCTCTGTTCCCTTCATATTACGAATCACATGAGTCTTTGACTGTGGTTCCTCGTTGGGCAAAAGAAATGTAGGATTGTGAACACTATGCTGAAAAAGAATGTTGCACAGTCAGTATAAAAGTATGAACCTCCTTTTCTATGGTGGCGCAATTTCTATCGTAACTTTTAAGTTTTGACCAGAAATAGCTCACTGGAAATAATTGTCCTGCTACTTCTTGCAACTATACAACACTAACCCCAGTAACACTGGCGTCTACTTGCAGAGAAAATGGTAGTGGAGAATTGGAACTAGTGAATACAGAACCATTACTTTTATATTTTTAAATGCCCTCTGGAATTTTACATCCTACACAAATTTTCGCTCTGGACTAATAAGATCTGTGAGTGGGGAGATCACCTTTGACAAATTTGCTTAGAACTTTTTGTAAAATGTTACGATGCCCACAAAACGCATCACTTCAATTCGGTTCTGTGGTACAAGGATATTGTCTATATCTTCCATCTTGGCATTCCCTGGGACAACTCTTCCCTGGCCAATTACATGTCCTAGAAGTCATCTTGACTTGTCCAAAACACATTTTTCCCCAAATTAACTGCGAGCTGAGCATCAGTGAACTTAATAAAAAGTTCCCTCAGCTGTTTCACGTGTGCTGCCCAAGAGTAACTAAAAATAGCAAGGTCATCAATATAACATCTCATTCCAGCTAGGCCATGTATAACTTGCTGCATCCTGGGTTAAAAACAGGCTGGAGCGTTACAATGCCCTGTACTGGAAAAAACATTTGGCGTTACACAAGCGGAGAAGTCACTGTCACGTGGGGTTAAAGAAATCTGACAATAACCCTTCAAGCAGTATAATTTAGTCGTATATTTAGCTCCCCCCCCCCCACCACCACCACATCAATGACATCATTCATTCTACTAAGAGGAAAACAATCATTCTTAGTTATTAAAATTACCTTGTGGTAGTTAGTGCACATCTTCAGGTGCCATCTGTTTTGGGAACCATTAAGCAGGGTGATGCCCAGTCACTCGCTCGGTACTGCTAATTATTGTCAAGTACGAATTTCACCTTCTCCATACTTTCTTCTGTGTATTCATTCTATAAGAGCCTATCGAATTGGCTCAGCTTCCCCAACATCTGTGTCACGTGTCTTTAAATTTCTTACCTTAAGGGTGTCCCCAAACAAGTCCTTAAAATTCGAGAGAAGTTGAACTATCACCGCAACCCTTTCTTTACTATGGCCTAATATACTTTATGTAGTGTCCTTTCATAAGGCTCTGTTACTAATATGTACATCTGTGCTTTCCTGTAAATCAGTATCCGACCCCAGATCACCTACTATGGCAACACTGGCCACAGCAAATGTTTGTTGATGCAGTTTTAGACGGTTTATATGAACATAACGTTCAGACTTCCGCCGCCCAAGGTTGTGAATTCCACAATTTTGGTCAGAAGTCTTTTTCACGACCTTGTACGGCCCACTGTGCCTTGCTTTCAAGGTATTTGCAGGCACCCGCTCCAATGCTAACACCTCCAATGCTAACACCTCAAATAGTCTCTTCATATGAACCAAACGGTCTGTGAAAGTGGGAAAAGGTTCCAAGGACAGAGTACCACGGGCGTATGGCAAACCTAAGAACCGTGTATGTCAGGCCCATATTGGTGTATGTAGCACTAGTATAGGACCCACACCAGGTCAAACACGACATGAAATCAGAGTGCAAAGGTCTGCAACAAAAGTAGTTCCGGAGCTAAGGGGTATGTCCTACTAGGAGATGTAAAGAAAGCTTAGCCTGGCGACACTGGAGGATAGGAGTAATGGGGATGGACATGATAACGACATATAAAATACTGAGAGGAATTAACAAGGTGGACAGAATGTTTCAGAGATGGGACACACTAAAAGTTATAAACTCAGAAGAGTCATGGGGATGTTAGGAAGTACAGTATGTGGAACAATCTGAAGAGTGAAGTTATGGAGACACTAACAATACATAGCTTTAAGAAGAGATACGATAAGACTCTTGGAGCAGAGACAGACTGGACGTAATAGCGACAAGCGAAGAGGCGGATCCAGAAGCTACGACTTGGCCCATGCAACCACATATAGGTGAGTACACACATTCTCTCGTGCTCTCTCTCTCTCTCCCTCTCTCTCTCTCTCTCTCTCTCTCTCTCTCTTTCTCTCTCTCTCTCTCTCTCTCTCTCTCTCTCTCTCTCTCTCTCTCTCTCTCTCTCTCTCTCTCTCTCTCTCTCTCTCTCTCTCTCTCTCTCCCTTTCTCTCTCTCTCTCTCTCTCTCTCTCTCTCTCTCTCTCTCTCTCTTCCTCTCTCTCTCTCTCTCTCTCTCTCTCTCTCTCTCTCTCTCCCTTTCTCTCTATATTGCAATTTTATGCCCGGCACAAAAAATATATAAAACAAGTCAAATAGCAATAGAGCATTGTACCCAGATAGTGACCCTCAGGGAAGACTTCAAGCTGACCATAATATTGTGAGACGGTTAGAGTCGTAATGATGGAGTGTGTGAGCCAGTGTGTGTGAGCCAGTGTGTGTGAGCCAGTGTGTGTGAGCCAGTGTGTGTGAGCCAGTGTACTCACCTATTTGTACTCACCTATTTGTGGTTGCAGGGGTCGAGTCCTAGCTCCTGGCCCGCCTCTTCACCAGTTGCTACTAGGCCCTCTCTCCCGCTCCATGAGCTTTATCAAACCTCGTCTTAAAACTGTGTATGGTTCCTGCCTCCCAACGTCATTTTCTAGGCTATTCCACTGCCTTACAACTCTATGACTGAAGAAATACTTCCTACTATCTCTCTGACTCATTTGTGTCTTCAACTTCCAATTGGCCTCTTGTTTCTGTGTCCCCTCCTGGAACATCCTGTCTTTGTCCACCTTGTCTATTCCACAGTATTTATATGTCGTTATCATGTCTCCCTGACCCTCCTGTCCTCCAGTGTGGTCAGGCCATTTCCAAATCTTTCCTCATAGGACATTCCCTTAGCTCTGGAACTAACCTTGTCATGAAACCTTTGTACTTTCTCTAGTTTCTTGACGTGCTTTATCAAAGTGCGGTTCCAAACAGGTGCTGCATCTCCAGTATGGGCCTGACATACACGGTGTACAGTGTCTTGAATGATTCCTTACTAAGGTATCGGAATGCTGTTCTCAGGTTTGCCAGGCGCCCATTGCTGCAGCAGTTATCTGTTGATGTGTGCTTCCGGAGACATGCTCGGTGTTATACTCACCCCAAGATCTTCTCCTTGGTGAGGTTTGCAGTCTTTGGCCACCTAGCCTATCTCTTCTGTGGTCTTCTTGCCCTCCCCATCCTCATGACTTTGCATTTGGCAGGATTAAATTCGAGAAGCCATTTGCTGGACCAGGTGTCCAGTCTGTCCAGGTCTCTTTGAAGTCCTGCCTGGTCCTCATCAGATTTAATTCACCTCATTAACTTCACATCATCTGCAAACAGGGACACTTCTGAGTCTAACCCTTCCGTCATGTCGTTCACATATACCAAAAATAGCACTGGTCCTAGGACCGACCCCTGTGGGTGAGTGTGTGTGAGCCAGTGTGTGTGAGCCAGTGTGTGTGAGCCAGTGTGTGTGAGCCAGTGTGTGTGAGCCAGTGTGTGTGAGCCAGTGTGTGTGAGCCAGTGTGTGAGCCAGTGTGTGTGAGCCAGTGTGTGTGAGTTAGTGTGTGTGAGCCAGTGTGTGTGAGTGAGCAAGTGTGTGTGAGCCAGTGTGTGTGAGCCAGTGTGTGTGAGCCAGTGTGTGTGAGCCAGTGTGTGAGCCAGTGTGTGTGAGCCAGTGTGTGAGCCAGTGTGTGTGAGCCAGTGTGTGTGAGCCAGTGTGTGTGTGTGTGTGTGTGTGTGTGTGTACTCACCTAGTTGAGGTTGCGGGGGTCGAGTCCGAGCTCCTGTTGTGTGTGTGTGTGTGTGTGTGCGTGTGTGTGTGTGTGTGAGCCAGTGTACTCACCTAATTGTACTCACCTAGTTGAGGTTGCAGGGGTCGATTCCAACCTCCTGGCCCCGTCTCTTAACTGGTCGCTACTAGGTCACTCTCCCTGAACCGTGAGCTATATCATACCTCTGCTTAAAGCTATATATGGATCCTGCCTCCACTACATCGCTTCCCAAACTATTGCACTTCCTGACTACTCTGTGGCTGAAGAAATACTTCCGAACATCCCTGTGATTCATCTGTGTCTTCAACTTCCAACTGTGTCACCTTGTTGCTGTGTCCCATCTCTGGAACATCCTGTCTTTGTCCATCTTGTCAATTCCTCTCAGTATTTTGTATGTCGTTATCATGTCTCTCCTGTCCTCCAGTGTCCTCAGGTTGATTTCCTTTAACCCCTCCTAGTAGGACATACCTGGTGGCCCGGTGGCCTGGTGGCTAAAGCTCCCGCTTCACACACGGAGGGCCCGGGTTCGATTCCCGGCGGGTGGAAACATTTCGACACGTTTCCTTACACCTGTTGTCCTGTTCACCTAGCAGCAAATAGGTACCTGGGTGTTAGTCGACTGGTGTGGGTCGCATCCTGGGGGACAAGATTAAGGACCCCAATGGAAATAAGTTAGACAGTCCTCGATGACGCACTGACTTTCTTGGGTTATCCTGGGTGGCTAACCCTCCGGGGTTAAAAATCCGAACGAAATCTTATCTTATCTTATCTTAGCTCTGGAACAAGTCTTGTTGCAAACCTTTGCACTTTCTCTAGTTGATTTACGTGCTTGGCTAGGTGTGGGTTCCAAACTGGTGCCGCTTACTCAAATATGGGCCTAACGTACACGGTGTACAGGGTCCTGAACGATTCCTTATTAAGATGTCGGAATGCTGTTCTGAGGTTTGCTAGGCGCCCATATGCTGCAGCCGATATTTGGTTGATGTTCTCTTCAGGAGATGTGCCTGGTGTTATACTCACCCCAAGATCTTTTTCCTTGAGTGAGGTTTGTAGTCTCTGGCCCCCCTAGACTGTACTCCGTCTGCGGTGTTCTTTGCCCTTCCCAATCTTCATGACTTTGCACTTGGTGGGACTGAACTCCAAGAGCCAATTGCTGGACCAGGTCTGCAGCCTGTCCAGATCCCTTTGGAGTTCTGCATGGTCCTCGATCGAATGAATTCTTATCATCAACTTCACGTCATCTGCAAACAGGGACACCTCGGAGTTTATTCCTTCCGTCATGTCGTTCACAAATACCAGAAACAGCACTGGTCCTAGGACTGACCCCTGTGGGACCCCGCTGGTCACAGGTGCCCACTCTGACACCTCGCCACGTACCATGACTCGCTGCTGTCTTCCTGACAAGTATTCCCTGATCCATTGTAGTGCCTTCCTTGTTATCCCTGCTTGGTCATCCAGTTTTTACACTAATCTCTTTTGTGGAACTGTGCCAAACGCCTTCTTGCAGTCCATGAAAATGCAATCCACCCACCCCTCTCTCTCTTGTCTTACTGCTGTCACCATGTCATAGAACTCCAGTAGGTTTGTGACACAGGATTTCCCGTCCCTGAAACCATGTTGGCTGCTGTTGATAAGATCATTCCTTTCTAGGTGTTCCACCACTCTTCTCCTGATAATCTTCTCCATGATTTTGCATACTATTCATGTCAGTGACACTGGTCTGTAGTTTAATGCTTCATGTCTGTCTCCTTTTTTAAAGATTGGGACTTCATTTGCTGTCTTCCATGCCTCAGGCAATCTCCCTGTTTCGATAGATGTATTGAATATTGTTGTTAGGGGTACACATAGTGCCTCTGCTCCCTCTCTCAATACCCATGGGGAGATGTTATCTGGCTCCATTGCCTTTGAGGTATCTAGCTCACTCAGAAGCCTCTTCACTTCTTCCTCGGTTGTGTGCACTGTGTCCAGCACTTGGTGGTGTGCCCCACCTCTCCGTCTTTCTGGAGTCCCTTCTGTCTCCTCTGTGAACACTTCTTTGAATCTCTTGTTGAGTTCCTCACATACTTCATGGTCATTTCTTGTTGTCTCTCCTCCTTCCTTCCTTAGCCTGATTACCTGGTCCTTGACTGTTGTTTTCCTCCTGATGTGGCTGTACAACAGTTTCGGTTTAGATTTGGCTTTCGCTGCTATGTCATTTTCATATTGTCTTTGGGCCTCCCTTCTTATCTGTGCATATTCGTTTCTGGCTCTACGACTGCTCTCCTTATTCTCCTGGGTCCTTTGCCTTCTATATTTCTTCCATTCCCTAGCACACTTGGTTTTTGCCTCCCTGCACCTTTGGGTAAGCCATGGGCTCATCCTGGCTTTTTCATTATTCCTGTTACCCTTGGGTACAAACCTCTCCTCAGCCTCCTTGCATTTTGTTGCTACATATTCCATCATCTCATTAACTGGCTTCCCTGCCAGTTCTCTGTCCCACGGAACCCCGTTCAGGAAGTTCCTCATTCCTGTGTAATCCCCTTTCTTGTAGTTTAGCTTCATTCGTCCTGGCCTTCCTGCTTCTCCCTCCACTTGTAGCTCTACTGTGTATTCGAAGCTTAAAACCACATGGTCACTGGCCCCAAGGGGTCTTTCATATGTGATGTCCTCAATATCTGCATTACTCAGGGTGAATACTAAGTCCAGCCTTGCTGGTTCATCCTCTCCTCTCTCTCTTGTAGTGTCCTTTACGTGTTGGTACATGAAGTTTTCCAGTACCACCTCCATCATCTTAGCCCTCCATGTATCTTGGCCCCCATGTGGGTCCAAGTTCTCACACTCGATCTCCTTGTAGTTAAATTCACCCATGATCAGGAGCTTTGCCCTGCATGCATGAGCTCTTCTGGTCACTGTAGCCAGTGTGTCAACCATCGCTCTATTGCTCTCGTCGTACTCTTGCCTTGGCCTCCTGCTGTTCTGTGGTGGGTTATACATCACTGCTATTACCACCTTGGGACCTCTAGAGTGAAGCGTTCCCGCTATGTAATCACTTTCTTCTCCGCTGTCTCCTCTCTCCAGCTCATCAAAAATCCAGCGATTTTTGATCAGCAATGCCACTCCTCCACCCCCCCCCCTGTTCCCTCTGTCTTTCCTCAGGATTTGGTATCCCGTTGGAAAGATGGCATCTGTTTTCATACCTGTAAGCTTGGTTTCTGTGAGAGCTATGATGTCCGGTGATGCCTCTTTGACTCTTTCATGCCACTCCTCCCACTTATTTGTTATTCCATCAGCGTTTGTGTACCATACCTTCAGTTTCCTTTCCAACACTGTGGCTTGGGGGGCCTGTGAGGGTGGGAGACCTGGTAGCATACTGTGGGATTCTGTAGCTCGGTGTTGGGTGGAGGCTGTGGATATGGATGGTAGTGTGTGTTGGGATGGTGTGATAGGTTGTATGGTTCTGAGAATAGCTGTGTGTGTGCTTGCCCTTGCTTTTCTGTTCTGCTCTGACTGACCTCTGCTGGTTCCATCCTTGTCTCTTTTCCTAGCTCCTTTCGCTTTTTTGTCCTCTCCCTCAGCTGCTGTCGTTCTGATTGTGTTCTGTCTCTGTCTAGGAACACCTTCTTGTACTCTTCCGAGTATTTCAACCGTGGTTTCTCTTGGAGGATCCTGTTCCGCACTGTTTCCGTCCTGAGAATCTGCTTGATTGGTCGGTTTCTCCTCTTCGAGTACCCCCCTATTCTCTGAAAATTTACAATCTCGTCCATCTCTTCATCTATTTCCGTGATGATTTTCTCAATCTCCTTTCTTTCTTCCTGCTGCCTTTCAGTGTGTGTCCTTTCCTCTCTCTCCTGAAGCCCATGGATAAACACTGATTTTGCCCTTTCTTCCTCCCATTGCCTCACCCTCTGTGACTCTGGATCCTGCCTGTATGTGGTCAGTTTCTCCCTTGTTTTTTCCAGTGGCTCTTGATAGCATGGTTGTGCCTCAGCATTCGACCTATCGCCCTCTCCATCTGCAACCAGCTGTTCTTCCCTTTCACTCCTTGGTCCTCCTTGGCAGGCTGATATGACCTTAGCATAATTCATAATTCCTTCCTTCCTGTTCGGCCTCGCAGCTTCATATGCTGTGTCTTCTCTGGTCACTGCCCCTGTAACTCGCTTCAGCCTATTTATCTAATCTTCTAGGACCCTTATCTTGGCTACTGCAGTTTCGACTTGTGCCTCCCAATTCTTTGTCTCCTTCTCCAACCTCTTTTCCAATTTCACAGAGAGCTCTTTCTCCATTTTTTCAGAAAGCTCTCTTAATTTTCTCTCCCACTCTTGTTCCATCCTTTTCCACTGTGTGTGTGTGTGTGTGTGTGTGTGTGTGTGTGTGTGTGTGTGTGTGTGTGTGTGTGTGTGTGTGTGTGTGTGTGTGTGTGTGTGTGTGTGGGTGAGTGGTGTGTGAATGGGTTAGTGGTGTGTTTGTGGGTGAGTGGTGTGTGTGTGTGGGGGGGGTAAGTGGTGGATGTGAGCGAGTGGTGGGTGTGGGTGAGTGGTGTGTGTGTGTGTGTGTCTATGGATGAGTGGTGTGTGAGTGGGTTATTGATGTGTGTATGGGTGAGTGGTGCATGTATGTAGGTGAGTGGTGTGTGAGTGGGTTAGTGGTGTGTGTGTGGGTGAGTGGTGTGTGTGTGTGTGTGTGTGTGGGTGAATTGTGGTACAGGTGAGAGTTGTGGAGGTGTTTTTAAAGTGTGTGTGGGATTGGTTGAGTGTGTGGGGTGGTTGTGAGTGGGGTTGTTTGAGAGCGTGAATGGTTGAGAGTGGGGGTGGTTGAGAGTGGGGGTGGTTGTGAGTGGAGGTGGTTGAGAGTGTGGGGTGGTTGTGAGTGGGGTTTATTGAGAGTGTGAGTGGTTGAGAGTGGGGGTGGCTGAGAGTGGGGGTGGTTGTGAGTGGAGGTGGTTGAGAGTGGGGGTGATTATGAGTGGGGTGGTTGGGAGAGGGGTTGGTTGTGAGTCGGGGGGTTGAGAGTGGGGTGGTTGTGAGTAGGGTTGGTTGAGAGTGGGAGTGGTTGAGAGTGGGGGTGGTTGTGAGTAGGGGTGGTTGAAAACGGGGTGGTTGAGAGTGGGGGTGGTTGAGTGTGGGGGTGGTTGAGAGTGTAGGTGGTTGAGAGTGGGGTTGTTTGGGATTGGGGGTGGTTGTGAGTGGATGTGGTTGAGAGTGGGTGTGGTTGAGAGACGGGCTGAGAATGGGGGTGGTTGAGAGTGGGGGTGGTTGAGAGTGGGGGTGGTTGAGAGTGGGGGTGGTTGAGAGTGGGGGTGGTTGAGAGTGGGGGTGGTTGTGAGTGGGGTTGGTAGGGATTGGGGGTGGTTGTGAGTGGGTGTGGTTGAGAATGGGTGTGGTTGGGAGACGGGGTGGCTGAGAGTGGGGGTGGTTGAGAGTGGGTGTGGTTGAGATTGGGGTGGTTGAGAGTGGGGGTGGTTAAAAGTGGGGGTGGTTGAGAGTGGGAGTGGTTGAGAGTGGGGGTGGTTGAGAGTGGGGGTGGCTGAGAGTGGGGGTGGTTGTGAGTGGGGGTGGTTGAGAGTGGGGGTGGTTGTAAGTGGGGGTGGTTGAGAGTGGGGTGGATAAAAGTGGGAATAGTTGAGAGTTGGGGTGGTTGAGAGTGGGGGTGGTTGTGGGTGGAGGTAGTTGTGAGTGGGGGTGAATGAGAGTTGGGGTGTTTGTAAGTGGGAGTGGTTGTGAGTGGGGGATGTTGAGAGTGGGGGTGGTTGAGAATGGGGGGGTTGAGAGTGGGGGTGATTGAAAGTGGGAGTTGTGTGAATGGGGGTGGTTGAGAGTTGGGGTGGTTGTGAGCAGGGGTGGTTGGGAGTGGGGGTGGTTGTGAGTGGGGGTGGTTGAGAGTTGGGTGGTTGTGAGTGGAGGTGGTTAGGAGTTGGGGTGGTTGTGAGTGAGGGTGGTTGAGAGTGGGGGTGGTTGTGAGTGGAGGCGGTTGAGAATTGGGTTGGTTGAGAAGGGGGGTGGTTGTGAGTGATAGTGGGGATGGTTGCGATTGGTTGAGAGTAGTGGTGGTTGTGAGTGGGTGAGAGTGGAGGTGGTTGAGAATGGGAAGTGGTTGTGAATGGTTAGAAAGAGTGGGGGTGGCTGAGAGTGGAAAATGGCTGTGAGTGGGTGAACGTGGGGGTGTTTGAGAATTTGAGGTGGTTATGGGATGGTGAGAGTGGCAGTGGTTATGTATGTGTGAGTTTTGGTGGTGTGTTCGTGGATGAAGGTGATTGTATGGGGAAATAGGGGGAAGTGGCTATTTACATACGTAAACAAGTCCGAAGAGCGGCACTGGACAATCTTAGCATTTGAAAACGAGGGAATGTTGTAGACTTGAAATGACCACAGACTGCTGCTCGAATTAACTATCCAAATGACCAAACAGTATCAACACCTCATCCTCCGCACTCTGAATTCTACCTCGTGAAGCTAATGTTTCATAAGGTAGAGTATCTATCTAGCTGGTAAAGCAATTTCTACCAGAAAACACAAGTATTTCAGCGGAGCACGACAGAAACTTCACTCTTGAAGCTAGTCAGTAGAATGGTCTCTCAGCTCCTACATCAATCCCAACGGAAGTCATCAAGCAATTTCAGACACTTGTGCAACATTTTGGGTATATTTATTCTGAAAAACGTTTCACTACTCAGTGGCTCCTTCAGTCCAGTGCAGAGAAAGGTCCTTGACAAGGAGTTTGAGGTAATTTTTAGTCCCTAAGCCTGGAGTCAATGTGTTCAGTCCATCAATCTTTAGTCCATCAATCGCAAAGATGAGGTTTATAAGCCCCATCCATCCCCTGGACGGTAGTGCAAGAGCATATGGATAACTAAAGGCCAAGGACAATTAAGCAAACAGTGTTTAAGATAGTAACCATACGGTTTGCCACATAATTTGCATTTGGTTTGACCATTATCTGTGTGTCTTCCACACTGTCAGAGGTACTTGTAACCCAGCTTAAAAATGGCCACAATAGTATCAGTCTATTCACATTGCAAATTGCTGCATAAACGTACTAAGCTCATGCTATCAAAGTGGGTTATAAATCCACTCAGGCTTCTAACTGCATTCCTATCACATTCTCTCGTAACATTATTCATAATGTTAGACACAGATATACCTAAGTTATGTTTTACATAACAGTATTGTTTTGGCTAACTTATCAGCTCTAACATGAAGGAGTAATCCAGTGTGAGATGGAATCCGTAACATTTGTTCAGTAATTTCTTGTTCCAATTATTTTTTAGTATGTATATTTGGCTTCTCTAATGAATATATTGTTAAAGTCATAATGTGAGTCAAGAGTCTTCAGTGATAACAGAGTCAGTAATAATCAGAGTCAAGCTCAGTGCCGTAAGTTAACCTCAGCGCCAACAGGATGGAAAATAATTCAGTTTGAAGTATAGATGCCCAGTTTTTAATACTTACGACTAACTCACCATAGTTGTTATGGTTATTATCTAGGGAGGTAGTAAGAACAGATGCAGCCCTGCTAGGATACTCTAGCAGTCTCTCTCTCTCTCTCTCTCTCTCTCTCTCTCTCTCTCTCTCTCTCTCTCTCTCTCTCTCTCTCTCTCTCTCTCTCTCTCTCTCTCTCTCTCTCTCTCTCTCTCTCTCTCTCTCTCTCTCTCTCTCTTCTAGTTATTTTCTTTTAGCATGCACGATCTATGCCAGTGGTATACATCTCAACCCACAATCATTGTATTACACTGAACCACAGACACTATATTACAGTGATTTTCTGCCTCTTTTCACAATAAAGACAGAACTGTTCTGGTTCCAAGTAAAGGAATGTAACACACAATATTAGCAAGTAGAGGAAGTCAACATGATGAGGAAGCCAACAACAAGAGGAAGCCGACGTCACGAGGAAGTCAACCTCAAGAGGAAGTCAACAACAAGACGAAGCGAACATCAAGAGGAAGTCGGGGAAAAGTCAGCATAAAATAAATTATGAGCATCAGGAGAAATCTTGCCAAAGTCCTACACCTTCACGAGACCTTATTGTACGCCCCTCCCCCCCCCCATCCTCCTTCTTCCCTATTCTCTCTCAGTCCTGGTAAACCACATTAATGGCCTCGATGATATTTAATTCTATTGTATTTATGTTAAAACAAAAAATGGCACAATAAATGGTGGATGACTACACGTTTCCCAAAGTATTATGTTCTAGTTTCATGGAAATTAAGTGGAGAACACTATTTGTTTCCCAGGTTCATGAAAATAAATAAGGAACCTAGGGGTGGCACCTTCGTGTTCAAGGGCTTCCTACTTGGTGATCCACAGGGATTACACCTGAATCCACAAGAGATAACACCTGGATCAACCGGGGGAGCCCCTAAATCGATAGGGGTAACGCCTGGATCCACGGGGATCTACATGGGAAAACCTTTGGATTCACAGGAGTAACGACTGGATCCACAGGAGTAACGCCTGGATCCACAGGAGTAACGACTGGATCCACAGGAGTAACGCCTGGATCCACAGGGGTAACGCCTGGATCCACCGCCTGGATCCACAGGAGTAACGCCTGGATCCACAGGAGTAACGCCTTGATCCACCGGGGTAACGCCTGGATCCACAGGGGTAACGCCTGGATCCACAGGAGTAACGCCTGGATCCACAGGAGTAACGCCTGGATCCACAGGAGTAACGCCTGGATCCACAGGAGTAACGCCTGGATCCACAGGTGAAACGCCTGGATCCAACGCCTGGATCCACAGGTAACGCCTGGATCCACAGGAGTAACGCCTGGATCCACAGGGGGGTAACCCTGGATCCACAGGAGTAACGCCTGGATCCACAGGAGTAACGCCTGGATCCCACAGGTGAAACGCCTGGATCCACAGGTAACGTAACGCCTGGATCCACAGGTATAACGCCTGGATCCACAGGAGCCTGGATCCACAGGTAACGCCTGGATCCACAGGTGTAACGCCTGGATCCACAGGAGTAACGCCTGGATCCACAGGAGTAACGCCTGGATCCACAGGAGTAACGCCTGGATCCACAGGAGTAACGCCTGGATCCACAGGTAACGTAACGCCTGGATCCACAGGAGTAACGCCTGGATCCACAGGAGTAACGCCTGGATCTACAGGAGTAACGCCTGGATCCACAGGAGTAACGCCTGGATCCACAGGAGTAACGCCTGGATCCACAGGAGTAACGCCTGGATCCACAGGAGTAACGCCTGGATCCACAGGAGTAACGCCTGGATCCACAGGAGTAACGCCTGGATCCACAGGTGTAACGCCTGGATCCACAGGAGTAACGCCTGGATCCACAGGAGTAACGCCTGGATCCACAGGAGTAACGCCTGGATCCACAGGAGTAACGCCTGGATCCACAGGAGTAACGCCTGGATCCACAGGAGTAACGCCTGGATCCACAGGAGTAACGCCTGGATCCACAGGTGTAACGCCTGGATCCACAGGAGTAACGCCTGGATCCACAGGAGTAACGCCTGGATCCACAGGAGTAACGCCTGGATCCACAGGAGTAACGCCTGGATCCACAGGAGTAACGCCTGGATCCACAGGAGTAACGCCTGGATCCACAGGAGTAACGCCTGGATCCACAGGAGTAACGCCTGGGTCCACAGGAGTAACGCCTGGATCCACAGGAGTAACGCCTGGATCCACAGGAGTAACGCCTGGATCCACAGGAGTAACGCCTGGATCCACAGGAGTAACGCCTGGATCCACAGGAGTAACGCCTGGATCCACAGGAGTAACGCCTGGATCCACAGGAGTAACGCCTGGATCCACAGGAGTAACGCCTGGATCCACAGTAGTAACGCCTGGATCCACAGGAGTAACGCCTGGATCCACAGGAGTAACGCCTGGATCCACAGGAGTAACGCCTGGGTCCACAGGAGTAACGCCTGGATCCACAGGTGTAACGCCTGGATCCACAGGAGTAACGCCTGGATCCACAGGAGTAACGCCTGGATCCACAGGAGTAACGCCTGGATCCACAGAAGTAACGCCTGGATCCACAGGGAAAATACCAAGTCTCAAAGTATATTTACAACCTCTAAATTGTTATTTTACTTTCTTTTTTTCGCAATCTAACTGCATTTATTTGTTTTATAAAATATACTGGAAGTGATATAAAACAAAAGTGTACTTGAGAATAACTGTAAAAAAAAAAAAATCCACAGGTGTAAGCCAATCAGCCTGGCGATGGTGAAGTTGTTGAATCTTATGGAGAAGTGT
Source organism: Cherax quadricarinatus (assembly GCF_038502225.1). NCBI lineage: Eukaryota > Metazoa > Arthropoda > Malacostraca > Decapoda > Parastacidae > Cherax > Cherax quadricarinatus. The sequence goes on from NC_091292.1 coordinate 73,099,731, forward strand.
CCGTAGTATTGCTCCGGAGAAACTGATGAACCTTTCGTCAGAGACAAACAAACGGAAAGTGGTTATCTTATGTCACTGAAAACAAATAAAGCTATACAAAGCCCAGATAATAATAATAATAATAATAATAATAATAATAATAATAATAATAATAATAATAATAATAATAATAATAATAATAATAATAATAACATCTTTATTTCTACAAGTACATATACAAGGTATACAGTCCTAGCTGACATCAATGACATACCACTATACAGACAGCCGCTTGTTATGCTGAGCATTTCAGGCAATTTGGTCAGTTTTGTCCCAGGATGCGACCCACACCAGTCGACTAACACCCAGGAACCCATTTTATACTAATGAGTGAAAAGGGATAGCAGATGTCTTATGGAAACACGTCCCTAATGTTTTCCAGCCGTACCGGAGATTCGAACTCCGGACCTCAGTGTGTGAGCTGAGTGCGCTAGCGATTCGTATTTTTTTCTTTTCGATACATACACATTGACACGGTACTTCAGGCATTTAAGTTGGATTTATTTCCATCTTAAAAATAAAAGTGACTGGTCACCTGACTTCCCTTGCTCAGTCTTGTGTACGAGCGAAGCCATCAAGCGCCTGGATCAGCGTTCAGCTACACTCTACCCTGCACTTATATTCACCAGTTAAAGGACAAATTTCACGGTTGGGGCAAATAGTTATTATTGTTTCCACATAATTTTCCAGCCCAGTGACAGAAAATGTGAGGCAGCGTTCATTATAATCCCGACCCCGCGTCCGATGTCCTCTCCCTCCCTCCCTCTCTCCCTCCCTCCCTCCCTCCCTCTCTCTCTCTCTCTCTCTCTCTCTCTCTCTCTCTCTCTCTCTCTCTCTCTCTCTCTCTCTCTCTGTCTCTCTGTCTCTCTCTCTCTCTCTCTCTCTCTCTCTCTCTTTCTCTATCTATCTGTCTCTTTATTCTCAGGTTTTACAAGGTTAGTTTAAGGTTCCTAACTTTATTTACAAGCTCATTTGAAAGTTTTTTTTTATTGTTATGAGAGATACAAAAAGGGAACAGGATGAAGTTGGAGCCTTCTGTAGGCCAGCGATTTCTCATGGTCAGCTGGTTATATTTCGTTGATGTCATTATGCTGCACGAACATGTTGCAGACTCGAGTCATCTTAATAATAAATGATCTCAAATGAAGTGATGTTCTTGAGAAAGGTACAGTCAGAAAGAAGTTGCTACTTTCTGCCCATCTTATGTAAAAGCTCACTTAACGCTGTCTTCGTAATGGTGGCAAGTGTGGTACTTTGATAATAGTAGCCTTGTACATAACAGTAAGGCCGCCCACGTCCCTCTGATGTTGAAGACTCTGCTGAAGTGACAGATCTATCCAGGCTAGGTCCAGGATAGAGATGAGCCGTCTTCCTGTGTTCTCTACTCTGTCAAGAAGTGGCAGATGAGACGGAGGGCAGGCAATCCTAGAAAGTGGAGTATACTCATGGTGTGAGCATACCTGTGCCTCGTATAGAATCTTGTAACCTCTACTGTCGAACAGATGACAGATACGCCGCTTTGTTTGCAAGATTTACAACGTAGTTCTTCATGGTCAGTTTGGAGTCAAATTATATCAACACTCTCCAATATTACTGCTCTCTCTGTCTCTCTCTGTCTCTCTCTCTCTCTCTCTCTCTCTCTCTCTCTCTCTCTCTCTCTCTCTCTCTCTCTCTCTCTCAGTAACCCAAACAAGAAAGATATCACTAGCATCATAAACACAGAAAACATTAACCATGGATGGCATCATCACCACCGCCGCTACCGCCATTACAATTCAAAAAAGCATCGCCACGTAAATAGCCTATCAAGCATTAAAAAAAGCTTAACCGAGGCCACAGAAATACAAACAAAACAACCACTGTAAGTAACAAACACACACACGCACATTATTATTGTTGTTATTATTATTGTTACTATATTATTATTATTATTATTATTATTATTATTATTATTATTATTATTATTATTATTATTATTATTATTTTATTATTATTATTATTATTATTATTATTATTATTATTTTATTATTATTATTATTATTATTATTATTATTATTATTATTATTATTATTATTTTTATTATTATTATTATTATTTTATTATTATTATTATTATTATTATTATTATTATTATTATTATTTTATTATTATTATTATTATTAGTAGTAGTAGTAGTAGTAGTAGTAGTACTAGTAGTAGTAGTAGTAGTACTAGTAGTAGTAGTAGTAGTAGTACTAGTAGTACTAGTAGTAGTAGTAGTAGTAGTAGTACTAGTAGTAGTAGTAGTAGTACTAGTAGTAGTAGTAGTAGTACTAGTAGTAGTAGTACTAGTAGTAGTACTAGTAGTACTAGTAGCAGTAGTAGTAGTAGTAGTAGTACTAGTAGTAGTAGTAGTAGTACTAGTAGTACTAGTAGTACTAGTAGTAGTAGTAGTACTAGTAGTACTAGTAGTACTAGTAGTAGTAGTAGTAGTACTAGTAGTACTAGTAGTACTAGTAGTACTAGTAGTAGTAGTATTACTAGTAGTACTAGTAGTACTAGTAGTAGTACTAGTAGTAGTAGTATTACTAGTAGTTCTAGTAGTACTACTAGTAGTATTAGTAGTACTAGTAGTAGTAGTAGTAGTAGTAGTACTAGTAGTAGTACTAGTAGTACTAGTAGTAGTAGTAGTAGTACTAGTAGTACTAGTAGTAATATTAAGTATCCTCGAAGAGCGACCTTCAAGTGATTGCCAGAGTTTTTTTCTTTCTTGTTTCTTTCCATCATGTTTCCATTTTTCTTACGCCTCACCTCATCAGCCTCAAAAATTTCAGTGAATGTGTACGGTAACATTGCCTACATTCTTGGAGCAACTCGCATGTGCAGGTGCCCTAAACCCAAAACTGTTGAACCCACCCTCAGCATCCAAACAAGAGTTTGTCTCCTACCTATACATCGGTGGAGAGTGAAATTGAAGTTCAAATTTGACCATTTTGTATGAAAACATTCTGAGCTGTATTATTATTATTATTATTATTATTATTATTATTATTATTATTATTATTATTATTATTATTATTATTATTATTATTATTATTATTATTATTATTATTATTAATATTATTATTATTATTATTATTATTATTATTATTATTATTATTATTATTATTAATGTTATTATTATTATTATTATTATTATTATTATTATTATTATTATTATTATTATTATTAACACATCGAACGTTTCCTACCAAGGTAGAGTGACCCAAAAAAGAAGAAACACTTTCATCATCGCTCACTCCATCACTGTCTTGCCAGAGGCGTTGCCTACGCTACGACTCACTGGCAGCAAGTTCAATTCCCTCTCGTACCGTGGTCTGCGTTGTCTACACTACAGTTCAAAAGCTGCAACATATCTCCACCGCTCCTTCAGAGTGCAGGCACTGCACTTTGCACCTCCAGGACTCAAGTCCTACTGATCGGTTTCTATGAATCCCTTCATATAAGTTACTCTGCTCACACTCCGTTAAGTCAAACCCAATAAATTTAAGTTTGCCTCTACTGAATGGCTTCGACTGGAAGTATATCTGCATTGATATTGGGCTGTGTGGCTGCCCAATTTATTATTTTCAAAGCAATTTTGTGAATTTTAATTTTCTTAAATCATATAAATAGAATATTTTTTTTATAAGATTGTATATCATTTTAAATAGAATATAAATGAGAAAAGAAAACTGAAAACTGCGTTTTTTAGGCGAATTTTGTATGTATAAATACGATAGATTCTCCTCTTTTCAAGACACTGGTCTCTTCTTAATAACAGGAGAGTACCTCCTTAGTGTAGCTTCAGAGTTGTTGTGTCTTGATGGAAGGTTTAAATTAGGTCTGAGCTGTTTATGTCTTAATTTACCATTTTTTATTGAAGGACCCGGGATATTAATTTGCGTAGGATGACTTGTTAATTCCTCTTCCGATTCGTTTCAGATCTTTAACACTACTATTTAACTATATTATAAATTTATGCCGCACTCTGTACTATTCCAATCGCGTGTATTATGGTGCAGGGAACTGTATCTATACGCAATGGGAGTACCTCTCTAGGATCCCACAGTGAACAAAATACATCTACTTATTATTATTGTTAGTAGTAGTAGTAGCAGTAGTACTAATTATTATTATTATTATTATTATTATTATTATTATTATTATTATTATTATTATTATTATTATTATTATTATTATTATTATTAAACGCATATGGGCCATTCAACACGCAAGGGCTGGTGGAACCTTGATCCTCCTTCTGCAAATGGAGAAACAAACGAGTCACTCCGTCAAGTCAGGTTGAGAGCAGACTGCAACACTGGCAGAGCGCAGATTCTCCGCGCGGAAGAGAATGAGACTTTCATTACAATTTAGGCAGGACATATTTTCCACTGCGTTAAATAGAAAGTTAAATAGAAAGTCAGCAACACACTTCTGTAATTTTGTGTTCTTGTTCCTAATTAATTTTACGCCTCGTAGTAGGGAAGACAATTAAGTGGAATTTTTTTTGTCTTCATTTGTCAAGGTAATTGTGTGTTTGTGTGTGTGTACTCACCTAGTTGTGGTTGCGGGGGTAGAGTCACAGCTCCTGGCTCCTGTGTGTGTGTGTGTGTGTGTGTGTGTGTGTGTGTGTGTGTGTGTGTGTGTGTGTGTGTGTGTGTGTGTGTGTGTGTGTTTGTACTCACCTAATTGTAGTTGCAGGGGTCGAGACCCAGCTCCTGGCCCCGCCTCTTCGCTGAACGCTACTAGGTCCTCTCTCTCCCTGCTCCATGAGCTTCATCATACCTCGTCTTAAAGCTATGTATGGTTCCTGCCTCCACCACATCGCTCGCCAGACTGTTCCACTTGCTCTGACTGAAGAACTGCTTACTAACTTCCCTGTGACTCATCTGAGTCTTCAGCTTCCAAGAGTGACCCCTTGTTTCTGTTTCTATGGAACATCTTGTCTCAGTCCACCTTGTCTATTCCACGCAGTATTTTGTTTGTTGTTATCATGTCTCCCCTGACCCTCCTGTCCTCCAGTGTCGTCAGGCCGATTTCCCTCAACCTTTCTTCATAGGACATTCCCCTTAGCTCTGGAACTAACCTTGTCGCAAACCTTAGCACTTTCTCTAATTTCTTAACATGCTTGACCCGGTGCGGGTTCCAAACTGGTGCTGGATACTCCAGTATGGGCCTGATGTACACAGTGTATAGTGTCTTGAAAGATTCCTTACTTAGGTATCGGAATGCTAATCTCAAGTTTGCCAGGTGCCCACTTGCTGCAGCAGTTATCTGGCTAATGTGTGCTTCCGGAGACGTGTTCGGTGTTATACTCACGCCAAAATCTTTCTCCTTGAGCGAGATTTGCAGTCCTTGGCCACCTAGCCTGTACTCTGTTTGCGGTCTTCTTTGCCCTTCTCCGATCTTCATGACTTTGCATTTAGCAGGGTTGAATTCGAGAAGCCAGTTGCTGGACCACGTGTCCAGCCTATCCAGGTCTCTTTGAAGGCCTGCCTGATCCTCATCTGATTTAATTCTCCTCATTAACTTCATATCATCTGCGAACAGGGACACTTCTGAGTCTATCTCTTCCATCATGTCATTCACATATACCAAAAATAGCTCTGTTCCTAGGACCGACCCCTGTGGGGCCCCGCTCGTCACAGGTGCCCACTGTGATACCTCATCACGTACCATGACTCTTTGTTGCCTCCCTGTCAGGTATTCTCTGATCCATTGAAGTGCCCATCCCGTTATATTTTTTGTGAGGAACTGTGTCGAAGGCCTTCTTGCAGTCCAAGAAGATGCAATCAACCTACCCCTCTCTCTCGTGTCTTACTTCTGTTACTTTATCATAAAACTCCAGAAGGTTTGTGACACAGGATTTGCCCTCCATGAAACCGTGCTGGTTGTCATTTATACTTTTGTTCCGTTCCAGGTGTTCCACCACTCTCCTCCTGATAATCTTCTCCATAACTTTGCATACTATCCACGTCAGTGACACAGGTCTATAGTTTAGCGCCTGTTTTGTGTCTCTTTTTTTTTAAAAATGGAAACTTCATTTGCCATCTTCCACACCTCAGGTAGTTGCCCAGTTTCAAGGGATGTGTTGAAGATTGTAGTTAATGGCACACACAGCATTTCTGCTCTCCCTCTCTAAGGACCCACGGGGAGATGTTGTCTGGTCCCACTGCCTTTGAGGTATCAAGGTCACTTAGTAGCTTCTTCACCTCCTCCTCAGTTGTGTATGTCATCCAGCA
>NC_091292.1:73113534-73223534 GCF_038502225.1 Cherax quadricarinatus
CAGCATTCTTTTTCAATTTTCCAATTTCGTCTTCTGTTCTCTGATCCCATTGTTACTCCATAATCCTCTGCTCCCATTATTTCTTATCTTCACATATCCCTGGAACTTATTGTCCATCTTCCCCTGCAGGGCACCTACTTGCAGTGCACCTACTTGTAGGGCACCTACTTGCAAGGCACCTACTTGCAGGTCGCCTACTAGCAGAGCATCTATTTGCAGGGCATCTACCTGGAAGCACCTCCTTTCCGGGCACCTACTTGCATAACTAATTCCTCTTTCATTTTGCTTTGTAATCTACCCACAGGGTGATGTAGTTGCAACCTCTCCCTTTCTTCTCTCCTTTCTCTTCCATTCCCCTTGCTGATTATTCTTTGCATTTCCTTCCATTCTGTAGCCTACCTTACAACTTCCTCCACTTCCATCTATATAGCTTCTCACCGTCTCTCTCTCTCTCTCTCTCTCTCTCTCTCTCTCTCTCTCTCTCTCTCTCTCTCTCTCTCTCTCTCTCTCTCTCTCTCTCTCTCTCTCTCTCTCCCTCTCTCTCTCTCTCTCTCTCTCTCTCTCTCTCTCTCTCTCTCTCTCTCTCTCTCTCTCTCTCCCTCTCTCCCTCTCTCTCTCTCTGTCTCTCTGTCTCTCTCTGTCTCTATCTGTCTCTCTCTGTCTATGTCTCTGTTTCTCTCTCTCTCTCTCTGTCTGTCTGTCTTTCTTTTTTTTTTGTTTTTTTTTTTTTTTACACAGGGTTTGACAAGGTTAAGGATCCCTAGCTTTATTGACAAGCTATTTACAGGTTAAGGATTCCTAACTTTATTGGCAAGCTAAGAGCTATTACCTACATCAGCTCATTTGAAAACATTTTTATTGTTATGAGACATACAAGTAGGAAACAGGATGAAGTTGGAGCCATCAACTGACTTTATCTCGTTGACATCATTATGCTGCCTTGTTTGCAAGATTTACAACATGGTTCTTCATGGTTAGTTTGGAGTCAAATTTCACCCCAAGGATATCAACTTCTTCTCCAGGTGCCAACATCCTCCCATTCATCCTTAATACTGCACCAGCATTACCATCATGGTGCCTAGAGACGATCATCATTTGCGTTTTCTCAGGTGCAAATGTTACTTGCCATCTATTTCCCCAAGCTGATATAGGTTTTAGCTGGTGAGTGATGTAGCTTAGAGCAGCTGGCATTTCTTCTCTTGGATAAGTGAATGTCAGTGTGCAGTCGTCTGCATATGCATGTGATTCTGCGATGAGATGAAGAAGGTCGTTGAAGTAGACATTCCATAACAATGGTCCCAGCAAGCTTCCTTGTGGAACACTTGCCCCAATAGGATGTCTTGCTGATTCCGTTCCATTGAGAACTACACTTAGAGATCTACCATGAAGGTAATCACTGAGGAGACATATCGTAGAGCCTGTAATTCCCAGTGCTTGAAGTTTTGCTAAGAGGCCCTGGTGCCACACCCGGTCGAAAGCGCCAGCAATGTCCAGTGCTACCACACAGCTGACTTTGGATTCATCCAGTGACTGGTGCCACTTATTGGAGAGGTTTAACAACACAGCAGCAGAGTAACCTTTCCTGAAGCCATGTTGACGATCACAAAGTATTGAGTGATAATCAAAAAACTCTGTCATTTGTCTTGAGATTATTGTCTCAAGGATCTTACCAGTGATTACAGGAGTGACACTGGTCTCTAGTTGCTGATTTCTGCTCTGTTCTTCTTTTTGTGAACAGGGACTACATTTGCCTCTTTCAATAGAGAGGGCCATTTACACTGTACTAGGCAGTGCTGAAAGATGCGAGTTAGAGGTGCTGCTAGCTGGTCTGCACATCTTCTCAGCAATCTTGGGCTCAACTTGTCTGGGCCCACAGCCATTTCTTGGTCAAGCGATTTAAGAAGGAAATGCACCTCCTCCTGCCTTATTGTCACCACTGACAGTTTTGACACAGTTCTTGCAGCTAGCCAAGGAGGGTCCCTTGCTGGATCAGGAACTTGCATTTTGGTAGCAAAGTGTTCAGCAAAGAGGTCCGCCTTCTCTTGACTACTAGTAGAGGTGGTCCCATCCTGTCGATTTAGAGGTGGAATAAGTTTATCAGGCAGATAACCTTGTCTGTCCTTGACCATGGACCACCAGGTTTTGGAGCCTACCCTACCTGATGCTAGCTTTCTTTTAGTGTCCACCTCTCATTTAGCAATGGCCCACTTTTGAACGTCACTCATATGTCTACAGGCTTGCCTGTGCAAGTTCCTGTTATAGGTGGTAGGATGTCTCTCATTCCTTCGCCATGCTTTGTACTTAGCAGTAGCAGCCTCTCCACAACGAAAGCCAAACCAAGGCTGATCCGAAGGCTTCGTCACATATTGCCGGTGAGGAATGTGTTCTTGTTGTAGATTAAGGATGTGTCCAGTGAAGGCTTTCACTTGGTTGTCAACATCCCCTTGGAGAAGAGCATTCCAGTCGGTGTTGGCGAGCTCAGAGCGAAGGGCTGGCCAATTACCTCTTTCCCATAGCCAGGTTGTGCGTGTGGACTCCTCACCTCGTTCCCTCTCTCTCTCTCTCTCTCTCTCTCTGTCTGTCTGTCTGTCTCTGTTTCTCTCTGTCTCTCTCTCTCTCTCTCTCCCTCACTCTCTTTCTTCCCAGCTTCCTCAACGTAACAAGCAAAGTTCCTCTGGGATCCACCATCGACTCAATTCTTTTTATAATTTGCATAAATTATTTACAAACTGGGTTAAACTCTAAAATCACACAATTCGTGCTTGACACAATATCAGGAAATCATTCCGCATCTGTGACAGAATGTAAGAGAAATCAGAGGGAACTGGAAGGTTGACGCAGCGGGCGCAGCGGGCGCAGCGGGCGCAGCAGGCACAGCGGGCGCAGCGGGCACAGCGGGCGCAGCGGGCGCAGTGAGCGCATAGGGCACAGCGGGCGCAGCGGGCGCAGCGGGCACAGCGGGCGCAGCGGGCACAGCGGGCGCAGTGAGCGCAGAGGGCACAGCGGGCACAGCGGGCACAGCGGGCGCAGCGGGCGCAGCGGGCGCAGCGGGTGCAGCGGGCGCAGCGGGCACAGCAGGCACAGATGTCGAGGGACCTGGAATCAAGCAAGAGTAAAATATCATCTTACAAGCAAGGGTATAAATAGAAATTTCACGTAAAGAACGGCAAAAACGATATGGACATTATCAGTGGACTATATCTTGAATATGCCTCCAGATTTTACAACCAAATTTCATAGAAGACGAAGATAAACCAAAGAGAGTGTCTAGAACAACAAACTCGTCTCTTCTTTAAGAAACCAACCTTAGCAGTGATGCAACTCTCAGTCAAGGATACAAGATCCTAAAAAATATTCAGTAACTGTAACTTATCATTCAGTAAACAAAAATAGTGAGTTCAGGTATCATAAACATTTAAGAACACATTCTTCCCCGGCAGATCTTTCATATTTAAACAATAAAGAACTTGATATTCTGCAATATTAAGTACATAATTGCTTGAATTGCTTTCTACAGATCTTGTTTATGTTTTAGCTCAAAATGCTTATAATATTTTCAACTCCGGAGCTTCCAAATCTCAGCATTTAATATAAATCCAAAGTTTACGACGCTCTGTATGCTTAGCTTAAAAACTGAAATAGTTGGGAAAAATAATTAAGAATTTCTAAGTCGACTTGAGAATTTGATCAACTAGCTGTAAATATACTAAAACCCAGCTGAAGTGAACATTAAATCTCTGCCTAAACCCTTAAACAATTAAGGAATCATACAAATTAAGTTAGTTATGTCAGGAAACAGGACGAGTGTTTCCTGACGCAGGTCTTAGTTATATGATGACCTGCCACTGGAGTTTTTGGTCATCTTACCGAAGCCTTCCACTGGCTTACCGGTCAACCCCTTTAAAAATTATGGTTATAATTTTAACCACATATACATGCTGAATCATACAGTGCCTAGGAAATGGTAGGCAAACACGTTTGATCCGAGGAAGTGTAAGGAAGAACCAATCCACTAGAAGGGCCAATCTCAGAAGCATTGTTACACAGTCAGGGAGCGTCTGTCTCACGATTAGCGTACGTTGGATCGAGCCTCCCTCGCTACTTACCATGAATAATTCACAAGGGTTTGACGCTTCATATATATTATAAATATTCTAAGATAAAGAGCAGTTGTTTCACGAGTATAGACAAGATAAACTTTAAACACTGATAAGTGAATGTATATTTACTGTCATTTACAATCACCAATAATAATATCATTATACCAAGTTACGAAATAACTAAGACTACTATTACTACTAATATTAATAATAATAATAATAATAATAATAATAATAATAATAATAATAATAATAATAATAATAATAATGATAATAATAATAACAATTAGCAGGGTCATTTAACTTACTACTTTACCGAGCTGGAAGCAACTTCTTGACGCGTCGTTAAACGCTATGTAAGCCAAAAAACATCACAAGAACATCACTACCACTGATATAACTGCAGTTTTGACCCTACACAATACTTGGTTGACAGGAACATCACAGCTTAACAGGCCGCCACCGCCACCGCCACAACCACACTACAATCATCCATCCAGGCCGAGCACTAACATTTAATAATAAGCCATTAAGATGAAATACAGGTTTGTGTGACGTGCGGTGTGCAGATACCTGACGAGAATCACCTGCTCGTACCTCACATGATGCGTAAGTGTCTTTATAAATAAATATATATATATATATATATATATATATATATATATATATATATATATATATATATATATATATATATATATATAATAACAGAACTGAGGCTTGGCCAGGACTCGATCCTGCGCTCCCATGCCCAGCCCTGTGTGAACTGAACAAAGTACGCATCGCTCTGATAAATTAGACACATGTGCAACTCTTGGGTATCTTTATTGAGGAAACGTTTCGCCACACAGTGGCTTCATCAGTCCATACAAAGGAGAATCTTGAAGAACAGGAGGAGAATGAGGTAATCAGTCCCTCAACCTTGAGTCGATGTGGTCAGTCCATCAATCTTGAATTGAATACGGCATAAGTGTGGAGAAGCAGCTTATAAACCGTAGGCAGAAGAGGTGCAGCAGTCGTAGGTGGTGTCACATTTGTTCAATGTGGAAGTAGGCCGTGCCCAAGGGTTAGGCAAGCGGTTTATAAGCTCCTTCTCCACACTTATGCCGTATTCTATTCAAGATTGATGGACTGACCACATCGACTCAAGGTTGAGGGACTGATTACCTCATTTTCCTCCTCATTTTCTTTGTATGGACTGATGAAGCCACTGTGTGGCGAAACGTTTCCTCAATAAAGATACCCAAGAGTTGCACATGTGTCTAATTTATCAACATGTCGGTTCTCAGAACCATTCATCTACACGCATCACTCTATCCGCTAGATGACCATCCTTAAACACCGGGCGCTCTAGTGGTCTAGTGGATAGAGACATGTAGACTTTGTTCTGTTCACACAGGGCTGGGCATGGGAATGCAGGGTAGAGTCCTGTCCAAGCAGTTCTGTTAATGATTCAAAATCACTTCTTTCGTGATTTCATTTATATATATGCATAAATATTCTCTGAGGCAAGGCAAGTGTCAGTGGTAACCCATGTCAGTCTGTGACATAAATTGCCACTGGGGTGTTCAATTGTGTAGAATTTAATTGCTGCTGTTATTGGGACCTGGTACCACGACGAAGAACTTGCTAAAATGTGTTCAGCATTTTGGCAAGTGTCCATCTATAGCAAAGCTTGCAGCAATGGTTACATAAGCATAGGGTAGTCATATCGCTTATTAAATCAATTATCTCTCAAGTCATTGCCTTGTATTTTTCAAATAAACATTAATTTTCCAAGTAAATGTCTTATTTCAACACTGGTCCAATTAATATAACATTACTGTAGTCCTCGCCTTAGCGCCCGATTAAAATATTGCTTTTAAGAGCTGATGATTTTTGTTCTAATTAACCTAACGCGACTGTAGATAGTAGGTTTTCTGCCTGACCAGCAACACCCAGCCAGAAGCAAGTTGATGATGAAGGGTGAGATGTGTGGCCAGTCTATTATCGTCTTTTAATAGAAGTGCCTTTTTCAAAAAGAAGCATAACTGATCGGCAGCGTGAATTAGCCCTCAACTTAGCAGAACAACTTCACGCAATAATCCAAAAGGAGAACATATATTATTCAATCGCTCTGGATGAATCAGCTGATGCTACTGATGCATGTATTATACCTTATTCGTGCCATAATCAAGAATTTTCTGGGCACCTTTACTGGCAGGATGTGAGGGAAAAAGTCCATTAGATAGTGAGGGTGGAAGTATGAATGAATGATGGTGGAAGTTTTCTGAGCAGCATGCCTGTTCAGTTAGGGTGGGCGCATAATTGCCGCTACTCTCTTCCCTTCGGCACCCGGTGGGAGGTGACGAGTGTCTCTCCGACCGGTGGTCAGTCACTTGACTTGCGGCTCCCATCAAATCTGTAAGTATTCGTTCTACTCCTGTATAAGTTATTATATTTGGGTTTCAATAAGAGCTTCGTTCTTGCTTAGAATTTTTGTACTCCAAATTATTCCTGTCATGATTTGATCTTTAGCAGTGTAAAGGCATCATTTAATCCTCACCATTTCTTTTGAAGGCCGTACGCCTAACATGTGAGTGATTTCTCGAGTGGTGTAATTTTGCATCTCTTTATTTTAGCTTTGTTGGCTCGGGTCATCAGATACAGGCCAGATAAGGCAGGGCAGCACAGATCTTGAAAAGATCTGAGCGTCAACAGTGCAACTTTACCTACAATGGTCCCCCTTCCTCACGTAGCCAACCACCCAGTCAGCTGAGTCTCGACCCCTACAACCACAATTAGGTGAGTACACCTTCCCTCAGTTATAACTCCACCAGTGTTGCAGAGTGGTTCTTTACTGGCGACTCCAATGCTTGACAAGTGTTGTGGTGGTCAGAGGATCACTGTTCGTCAGAACTCCTACTCGTGTTGGGGTCACAGTCAAATCATGTCCACCTGTGACCCCCTCCCCCCCATCATCAACAACGGCTCAGCGTTCCAAACCACGATTCAGAGCTACGTGTCCAGAACATCAGCACGGCACCGTTCTTCACTACGTCATTGTATACATATTAGCTCTGAATCACTAATTATTTATATATTTCAATTTTCTTTGTTTCATATAGGATTAATTTCGTGTTTAAATGTTTTATATTCTTTACTAATTTTACTAATAAATTTTTTACTTTATTATGTTATTATTGATTTTTCCATCTTCTCATTTCCATAAAGAGGAACCAGCCTTATCAAATACTTTCTGATGGTCTGATAGAGCTACGGAGCCTTCACAACTGGCGACCTTGCCAGGAACGACAACAACAACGAAGCCTCATTGGGTACACACGGAGTCAGCAGACTGTTACAACCAGCCAATGAGCAATCATTCTCTATGGCAGGACTACAGCACAGGTATATAAAAGATGTGATTGTTATAGTCTCAATTTCTGTAAGTCAAGTAAATTCAGGGCAGGATATATACTAGTTATTACTGTCTTTTTTTTTTTTTTAGCATGAAGCAATTTTGAGGGTTACTCTAGAGACCCGAGATTTTCTAAGGACAAGTTACTTCACTGAGCTCTATATATTATATCAAGGGAACTGTTGCAGAACACTTTTGATTTGTTTGTGAGAAGATTGGATGGTCAAGGGATCCCCATTCTACTTACTGTTTGATCGGAGCCGGAATGGAACCCTACGTTTTCGTACATACTTTGTAATCGGAGCACGAATCGAACCCTCCGGTTTCTTTAATACAGTTTCATTTTTTTGTGGAAGTTTAAGTTAATTTTGCAAGCATGGAGGAATATCATTTGTGGATGATCACCGGAAGTAATTTGAGAATAACAGAAAAAAAAATCTTGAATTTTTTATACTGCTGAAATTCAATAAAGAAAGGATGAAAGAGAGAAGAGAAGAGAGAGAAGAGAAAGAGAACTAAGAGAGAAAAGGAGTGAGAGAAAGAGAAGACAAAAAGGAGCATGACAGACTTGATCGTAAAGAGAGAGCTAGAGAGTGTGATCTAAGAGAGAGAAAGGATGATCATAAGTTAGAACAAACACGCCTTGAGTTGGAAAATAAGAAACTAACATTCTCGCAACAGAAACTGAAAGAAGAAATAATAGAACAAAATACAGCCAGTTCAAATGCTACTACGCCTAATTTACCTCCCTTCACAGAGGGTGAAGATATCACCTCATACATTATTAGGTTTGAAAATACCACTAGCCTCTGTGAATGGTCCTCCGATACCTGGACTACCAGGTTAGTCGTGTTATTTTCTAGTACAGCATTAAATATCTATACCACTTTATCGCAGGATCATTTGTGATTATAATTTACTTAAGGCAATCCTTTAAGCATACCAGAAGACCCCGAATTCTTATAGAAAGGATTTCAAGTAAGTCACATTAAAGCTTGGCCAAAATTTTCAGCAGTTTCAGATTACCCTCTTTCGTCTGTTCGATTTTTGGATTGAGAACTCCCGGAATTGATCATAATTATGAATCTCGTAGAGATTTCATGGTTGCCGATCAGTTCCTGACGGCTCTTCCCCACCAGATTCTAACTTTCGTCCGAGAACGTAACCTGATTCCAGCTGAGGAAGTTGATGAGGCCACTGACACATATGCTGAGGCCGACAATTCCTATAAAAACCTAAAAGGATCGAGCCCTAAGGGCAAGAGTTCACCTGACCCTAAGAAAATAAAGCCTCTAATGAAAAACAGACATCGTTTATTCCCTTTTGTCATTTATGTGGTGTTAAAGGACATAAACATCCAGATTGTCCTTCCAAAAAAGGAAAAAGTTGGTAGGTGTTTTAGAGACTGTAATGGCAAGGCGCCATTCTGCTCTGGAACGGTTAATGATATTAATGTATCAACCATATTACGTACACAGGTTATACGTTTATCATAATTTCTAAGGAGCTGTTCCCTAACCTTAAAACCACTCGTGCCTCTAATATCCTTTCAGACTGCTTGGACCATACAGACACATTCCTTATGATCCGTTGTTATATCAAATCTACATGGTTCACAAGTTGTGCCGATGTCGTACTAGCCCCCATACCCTCTTGCTTTGTACTGACAGGTAATGTAAAAGGTGCAGTTCTTCCTTCTGAAGTTGACCTTTCGTCACCACCAGTGAACATTAGTTTTTCAGCTCCTCTTCCTCTAAAGTTCGAAAAGCCCCTTGATAGTTCCGTTCCGGAAACTGCAATTTCTCATAATAGTGGGATCAATTATCTGTTAGTTCAATGAGTACTTTTCACAAAGCCTCATTAGTTCCCTGGTATGTGCCTGTTGAGCCAGGGTGCTTCCCGGAGATATTTCTGGTATAACATTGCGTTGCGCCATCTCATATTTAACATGAGTGAGATTAAAGTAAAATATTTGGTGTGGGATTTTCTAGCTTATTAAGATAGTTATCTTTCTTCCTTAACTGATCTGTGAATTCCTCAGCAGTTGCTGAGGGTAGTTTGTATACTAGGATAATTACCAAATTCATATTTTCAACTTTAATGCCTAGGATTTCCACTATATCATTAGTAGAGTTCAGTACTTCCGTGCATATCCAGACATTAACATCAGTCTTACTTAAGTTACACTCTCATGGCCTCACTGCCAAGCCGAAGAAATGCTTCCTTTGTTTCAATCAGATTAGGTATCTAGGTTTCATTCTTTCTAATAATTCTTTTCGGCCTCTTCCTAGTAAGATCGAAGCCTTGTTAGAATTTAAATCCCCCAGAACCAAGAACCTCATGCATAGTTTTCTTGGCTCTGAATTTCTATGCAAAATTAATTCCCAATATTACAGATCTTTCAGGAATATTATGACTACCTTAAAAGCCTGTAACAGAACCTCTTGAACTTTGCGACGAAGCTCGGGAAAAAATTAACGCAGTAAAGAACGTTTTTCTAAAGACCCCATACTTAAAATTCCAGATATCAGTAAGCCATTTTGTTTGAAAACTGATGCCTCCAATACCGGCCTAGGTGCTGTGCAATTACAGTAGCGTGAAGGTACTCCTTTCTCTGTATGCTTCCTTAGCCGGAAGCTTCTTCCTGCAGAAAAGAGATACTTCACCATTGAAAAGGAATGTTTAGCCCTTGTGTGGGATATCTAAAAACTTAAATTTTATCTACTAGGTAAAGAATTGATTTTAGAAAAGCATCATTAACCTTTAATATACCTAAAGACTTTTATGGGAACCAACAGTCGCCTCTTGAGGTAGTCATTGGCTCTCCAAGCTTTCAAATTTCGTATATTGTAGATCACTGGTTCGTCCAATTATTTCCGACTGGTTATGTCGTGACAGTCAGTAGAATATTGGTAGATTAAACAATTTTTCTTTAGGAACCTTTTCCTACCTATTCCTCATATTCTTTGACTGTCTTGGTATGGATAGTAAGGGTGGAAGTATGAATGAATGGTTGTAGTTTTTGTTGGTCAGTATCTGTACTTGCTTCAGCAGTACATATACTAAAATTGGAAGGATACAGAGAAGATTAGCATGGCCCCTGCACAAGGATGACACGCAGAATCGTGAAGCGTTCCACATTTTTTACATTCGTCCATCACCCTTGGTGAAGGTCGGACGTCAGCAACAGCACTCACGCCAGTTGGTAGCTCTAAGTGATTTTTAGCAAGATGGTGCAAGCCACAAAGAGGAGAATCAACACTGTAGGCATTGAGATCTTGAAAGGCACAGTGTATAACTCGAACGCATCGATTCTGTTGCCTGTCATCTTGCGCGACACCTATGTCATCAACAATGAAGACCTGTATAGTGTTGTATTGAACGGCTCGACGAGGATTTTTGTGAAGTTTGTGACGGCGGCGATCTACAAGATGGTGGAGAAGTACCAGGAAGTGTGCAAGATTGTTAATCCAGGTTTGGAGGTCCGGATGAGGGATGTATCCAAGTACTGCACTTGAGTAATGTTAAAATTTGTGCCTTTTGAGG
Source organism: Cherax quadricarinatus (assembly GCF_038502225.1). NCBI lineage: Eukaryota > Metazoa > Arthropoda > Malacostraca > Decapoda > Parastacidae > Cherax > Cherax quadricarinatus. The sequence goes on from NC_091292.1 coordinate 73,124,581, forward strand.
CGGAAGAGGAGGATATACGAGCGGCGATAGAAGTGTATAGCGTTATACATTTAGCAACAATGGGACGATGGAATGAGGGTATGTATGTTGGCATACGTGAGGGCACTTTTACCCTGAAGATGACTCAGCGAAGATCCATATCGTCCTACGTGGTGTTGAGTGATTTCAGGATGCAGATATATGTTACATATGCGGAACAGAGACGTGCACGTAGACTGTGCGGGGCCTATGAACATATGGCTGCGCAGTGCCCTAAACGATCTGTACCTGAGAATCGCGGTGCAGTGAAGGAAGTGGAGAGGGATAGTGATGAATCAGACTCCAGGACGGAATTCTGAGGCTCGAAAGACATGGAGTGATATGGTGGAGGGTCATTTAGAGGAATTTGTAACTTTACCGGAGATTACACAGGTCATTGAGGTCATGAGAATGGAGGACGAGGCGGGTCCAGAGGAATTGGATACCGGTATGTCGGATGCAATAGATTCTGTGTTACAAGGCTTACAGGATGACCATAATGATCAAGGAAGTCTGCATAATGTAAAGGATGGAGAATCTGTGGAGGGTAGGATATGCCACGTAGGTAATGAGGGCAGCAGACAAGAGATGTCACTGAGGGTATGTGAGACAGAGGTTGAGGTAAACACATTTATATATCCAAAATTGTGGCATGTGGCGGTGGCATACCCTTTGATGCCGGGAGATGTAAGGAGATTGCAACGAAAAGCAATGAGGTTTGATAGGGGATATGGTTGCCAGAGGCTGCGGCAAACCGTTGTGACGAATTCGATAATGATAGGAGGTTTAGGGTTAATACCTTTGGAGAACAGGTTGACGGGAATGCATGTAAAGCAATGTTATCTTAGGTTGGAGGGGGGAACGAGGAGCTAGGGTAGGGGCAGTGATGACTGATGTGAGGCAGTTGTGGGGGATAGGGATTTACAGGAGTGCCTGGGTATGTTGAGGTACTTATTACAGGTTAGAGATCCGAATAGTGTGAAGGTGTGTGTTTTGGGGAACTTGGGCAGGAGAAATGAGGTGGTGGAAGGAAAGAGTGCTTTTCCGATGTATGACTGGACACGTATATGGGGGAATTACGTAAGTTAAGGTTGCAGCACAGGGTGAGGGAAACATTGTATCGTTGTCTACATGAGATATTGCCCACTAAAGTTAGATTGTATAGGATGCGAATTCTGCAATCTCCAAGTTATTTTGTGTGGGGAGCAAGAAACAGCCCATCATGTAGTGTATGTCTGTGCGAAAATAGAGGAGGTCCGAATTTGGTTTCACAGAGTCTTGGGTCTGGTAGGAGGGAGTAGGTTAGCAATGGTCAGGGCATTGGGTTTAGATATAGAGGGAGTGGAGGATGGCGTGAGGAGGGCTGTATTGTATTTAGTTGCGGATTATGTTTATGTATCGTGGGCGATGCGGGATGTGCGGGGGGGGGGAGAATTCGGGCTTTAGCGGGACGCTTCTATAGAACGAGGTGCAGTTATGAGGTTTTGTATGGGAATAGGTGGGCTTTAGATTTTCCTGTTTCGTGTAGGGGTATAACAGTGGGAGGGCTTCGTGATTTAGAGTAGTACGGGTTGGGGTGGACTGGTGATTAGCGTGGGGGTGGGGGATAGTGTGTTAGCAAAAAATATTAATGTCGAATGTCAGTATCTCATGTTTGTGGAATTTGATTGTTGTAAAGTTGGTTAAGTGTGTAGTCACTAAGATTAGGGGAGGGGGGCTTATTATGAATAAAAATGTGTGCTGTAATGTTGTCATTACTTTGTGTATGACAAGGTTCGTTTTTTGTGGTCCTTTTTGTTATTCTAGACCAACATATGAAAGTATTTCTACTTTCTTGTCTGTTAAGAGGCTGCATTATTTTTAGTTTTAAAGTTAGGAAGATATAAGGTATGGTAAGTATTATGTGACGATATTAACAATGAGTTAGTAGATAGGGATATATATATATATATATATATATATATATATATATATATATATATATATATATATATATATATATATATATATATATATATATATATATATACATATATATATAAGGGATAACTAATTATGCGAGGAATCGAGCTGACAGTGTAAATTCCATGTTTCATTAAATATTTATGTTGTATGTCATATTGACAAATTATATAGTTGAAGGAAATGTAAGCTAATGTTTATTTTTATTTGGCTGAGGTATATGATGATGGATTAAAATTGAATATATCTATGTAAATGTAATACACACAAACACACACACACACACACACACACACACACACACACACACACACACACACACACACACACACACACACACACACACACACACACACACACACATATATATATATATATATATATATATATATATAATATATATATAATATATATATATATATATATAATATATATATTAGTAGCAGTAATGTTAAATGATCAGTTATGGAAGGAGAAAAGAGAATATGAATGTGTAAATTCAAGAATTATGTGGATTAAAGTAAAGGTTGGATGTGAGAAGTGGGTCATAATAAGCGTGTATGCACCTGGAGAAGAGAGGAATGCAGAGGAGAGAGAGAGATTTTGGGAGATGTTAAGTGAATGTATAGGAGCCTTTGAACCAAGTGAGAGAGTAATTGTGGTAGGGGACTTGAATGCTAAAGTAGGAGAAACTTTTAGAGAGGGTGTGGTAGGTAAGTTTGGGGTGCCAGGTGTAAATGATAATGGGAGCCCTTTGATTGAACTTTGTATAGAAAGGGGTTTAGTTATAGGTAATACATATTTTAAGAAAAAGAGGATAAATAAGTATACACGATATGATGTAGGGCGAAATGACAGTAGTTTGTTGGATTATGTATTGGTAGATAAAAGACTGTTGAGTAGACTTCAGGATGTACATGTTTATAGAGGGGCCACAGATATATCAGATCACTTTCTAGTTGTAGCTACACTGAGAGTAAAAGGTAGATGGGATACAAGGAGAATAGAAGCATCAGGGAAGAGAGAGGTGAAGGTTTATAAACTAAAAGAGGAGGCAGTTAGGGTAAGATATAAACAGCTATTGGAGGATAGATGGGCTAATGAGAGCATAGGCAATGGGGTCGAAGAGGTATGGGGTAGGTTTAAAAATGTAGTGTTAGAGTGTTCAGCAGAAGTTTGTGGTTACAGGAAAGTGGGTGCAGGAGGGAAGAGGAGCGATTGGTGGAATGATGATGTAAAGAGAGTAGTAAGGGAGAAAAAGTTAGCATATGAGAAGTTTTTACAAAGTAGAAGTGATGCAAGGAGGGAAGAGTATATGGAGAAAAAGAGAGAAGTTAAGAGAGTGGTGAAGCAATGTAAAAAGAGAGCAAATGAGAGAGTGGGTGAGATGTTATCAACAAATTTTGTTGAAAATAAGAAAAAGTTTTGGAGTGAGATTAACAAGTTAAGAAAGCCTAGAGAACAAATGGATTTGTCAGTTAAAAATAGGAGAGGAGAGTTATTAAATGGAGAGTTAGAGGTATTGGGAAGATGGAAGGAATATTTTGAGGAATTGTTAAATGTTGATGAAGATAGGGAAGCTGTGATTTCGTGTATAGGGCAAGGAGGAATAACATCTTGTAGGAGTGAGGAAGAGCCAGTTGTGAGTGTGGGGGAAGTTCGTGAGGCAGTAGGTAAAATGAAAGGGGGTAAGGCAGCCGGGATTGATGGGATAAAGATAGAAATGTTAAAAGCAGGTGGGGATATAGTTTTGGAGTGGTTGGTGCAATTATTTAATAAATGTATGGAAGAGGGTAAGGTACCTAGGGATTGGCAGAGAGCATGCATAGTTCCTTTGTATAAAGGCAAAGGGGATAAAAGAGAGTGCAAAAATTATAGGGGGATAAGTCTGTTGAGTGTACCTGGTAAAGTGTATGGTAAAGTTATAATTGAAAGAATTAAGAGTAAGACGGAGAATAGGATAGCAGATGAACAAGGAGGCTTTAGGAAAGGTAGGGGGTGTGTGGACCAGGTGTTTACAGTGAAACATATAAGTGAACAGTATTTAGATAAGGCTAAAGAGGTCTTTGTGGCATTTATGGATTTGGAAAAGGCGTATGACAGGGTGGATAGGGGGGCAATGTGGCAGATGTTGCAAGTGTATGGTGTAGGAGGTAGGTTACTGAAAGCAGTGAAGAGTTTTTACGAGGATAGTGAGGCTCAAGTTAGAGTATGTAGGAAAGAGGGAAATTTTTTCCCAGTAAAAGTAGGCCTTAGACAAGGATGTGTGATGTCACCGTGGTTGTTTAATATATTTATAGATGGGGTTGTAAGAGAAGTAAATGCGAGGGTCTTGGCAAGAGGCGTGGAGTTAAAAGATAAAGAATCACACACAAAGTGGGAGTTGTCACAGCTGCTCTTTGCTGATGACACTGTGCTCTTGGGAGATTCTGAAGAGAAGTTGCAGAGATTGGTGGATGAATTTGGTAGGGTGTGCAAAAGAAGAAAATTAAAGGTGAATACAGGAAAGAGTAAGGTTATGAGGATAACAAAAAGATTAGGTGATGAAAGATTGAATATCAGATTGGAGGGAGAGAGTATGGAGGAGGTGAACGTATTCAGATATTTGGGAGTGGACGTGTCAGCGGATGGGTCTATGAAAGATGAGGTGAATCATAGAATTGATGAGGGAAAAAGAGTGAGTGGTGCACTTAGGAGTCTGTGGAGACAAAGAACTTTGTCCTTGGAGGCAAAGAGGGGAATGTATGAGAATATAGTTTTACCAACGCTCTTATATGGGTGTGAAGCGTGGGTGATGAATGTTGCAGCGAGGAGAAGGCTGGAGGCAGTGGAGATGTCATGTCTGAGGGCAATGTGTGGTGTGAATATAATGCAGAGAATTCGTAGTTTGGAAGTTAGGAGGAGGTGCGGGATTACCAAAACTGTTGTCCAGAGGGCTGAGGAAGGGTTGTTGAGGTGGTTCGGACATGTAGAGAGAATGGAGCGAAACAGAATGACTTCAAGAGTGTATCAGTCTGTAGTGGAAGGAAGGCGGGGTAGGGGTCGGCCTAGGAAGGGTTGGAGGGAGGGGGTAAAGGAGGTTTTGTGTGCGAGGGGCTTGGACTTCCAGCAGGCATGCGTGAGCGTGTTTGATAGGAGTGAATGGAGACAAATGGTTTTTAATACTTGACGTGCTGTTGGAGTGTGAGCAAAGTAACATTTATGAAGGGATTCAGGGAAACCGGCAGGCCGGACTTGAGTCCTGGAGATGGGAAGTACAGTGCCTGCACTCTGAAGGAGGGGTGTTAATGTTGCAGTTTAAAAACTGTAGTGTAAAGCACCCTTCTGGCAAGACAGTGATGGAGTGAATGATGGTGAAAGTTTTTCTTTTTCGGGCCACCCTGCCTTGGTGGGAATCGGCCGGTGTGATAATAAAAAAAAAAAATAAAAATATATATATATATATATATATATATATATATATATATATATATATATATATCTGACATCTGCGTCAGTATCATTCATAATTTTTGCGAGCATAGGAAATTACATGCCTAGGATGTGAAGGTATGTTAGGTGTTTACGTGTTGATTTTTTTGTTATAAATGTGTATGTGCTTCTGTAATGGACCTCGAGGCAAAACGGAAAAGATTACTTGGAAGAGTGATTATGAAGGTGATGGAATTATAATCTTTCGGTATTACATAAAAAGTGAAATCATATATTAAATTGTGTAGTGATCCTTCGGACAAGGTTCAGAAGAGCTGTTGTGAAAGTCTCCTTGTTAAGTTGTGTAATAATTTGTTTAATACATGGCATAGTTGAAGTGCATTATGTATATTGTTTGTATGGATGTGCAGAGTAGTGTTATTGTGAAAGTTTTATGTGATATGTAAACTAGGCGGGAGGAAGGGATGGGGATATAGGATGAATATGTGAAGGGATGTGCAGAACATGTGAACCAGAGTATGTGTTGGATATTATAATTCTTTACTTTTGTGATGGATGAGATACTTATTGTATCTCGAGGGAATGATGACCTTCATTATCTTAGGTTACACACATTTAAATGCATTGTATGTACGGCCTATGTATGTAATATATTTGGTTTTAATAAAATATAATAAAAAGTTAGAATAGGTGTTGAGGGACAAAAAGAAAAGGGGGGGATAGCATGTGCCTGCACGAAGTTTGTGCGGTGTGTATTTCGGAAATGAATGTTTATAATTCTGTAGAAGATTAGGATCTTTATTCTATTTATTTAATGTAATGTATTATTTTAAATAAAATATAAAAAAAAGTATCCTTGTTTAGTTAGTATTGCTGCATTGTTCCCGTTACCCCTCCCCCCTCTCTCTCTCTTCTGCACCAGGTGGGAGGTGATGAGTGTCTCTCCGACCGGTGGTAAGTCACCTGTGGTTTCCATCAAGTCTGTAAGTATTCGTTCCACTCCTGTATAAGTTATTAAGTTTGGGTTTTAATAAGAGCTTCACTCTTGTTTAGAGTTATTATGCTCTAAATTATTCCTGTCATGATTTGATCTTAAGAAGTGTAACGACAACACTTAATCATCAACATTTCTTTTAAAGGCTGTACGCTTATCATGTGAGTGATTTCTCGAGAGGTGTAATTTTGTATCTCTTTATTTTAGCCTTGATTATTGGCTCGGGTCATCAGATACAGGTGAGATAAGGTAGGGCAGCATAGATCTTGACAAGATCCGAGCGTCAATAGAGCAACTCTTCCTACAATGGTCCCCCTTCCCTACGTAGCAGCCCTGTCTCAGTTATAACTCCACCAGCGTTGCAGGGTGGATCTTTACTGGCGACTCCACTGCTTGACAAGTGTTGTGGTAGTGAGAGGATCACAGTTCCTCTGTTCGTTAGAACTTCTGCTCGTGTTAGGGTCACAGTGTACTCAGTGTGTCAACAGTCACATCCACATGTGACCCCTCATCCCCCCCCCCCCACCATCAACAACAACGGCGTTCCAGACCACGATTCAGAGCTACATGCTCAAAACATCAGCACGGCACCATTCTCCACTACATCATTGTGTACATATTAGTTTTGAATCGCTAATTTACGTATTTAATTTTTCACTTCATTGCTTCAAGTAGTACTAATTTCGTGTTTAAGTGTTATTCTTTACTAGTTTTACTTATTAATAAAATTGTGGAAAATACTGTATATATTTTCCAGAAATACAGTAGTTATATGTAAATAGATGGCCATAATGTATTTAATAATATTTATGTCATAGAAAACGGAAAGCCTGCATCTGCGCAGAAGACAGTCGCCAATATTGTTTGAATTGAACAGACGTTGTGAATAATGGGAAGAATTTTTCGTGCTCTAGAGGTTAAAATTGGGCTGACACCTCTCAAATAGGAGATGAAATTGTTGGATGTGCATTCCTGCATAACTTGAGTATCAGGCGACAGGACAGGACAACTCCAGGAACCTCAGATAAGCTTCTAATTTATGTTTAAATTCTGGCCAGTAAATTTTTCATAAATGTAGGCAAAAGGGGGGGATCCTGTACATGACACATTAATCTCCAGTCAAATTGGTGGGTGTTATGATTTTAAGATATTCTCCTTCTGTTATGTACATGTGTATATATATAATCATTTATTATTTTTAATATACAGTCCACAAATGTATATATTTACCAGCATTCCTGGTATATGTACATTTCATTTATAATTAATAGGTCCAGAGCAACTTGTGGATATGACAGTGGTAGGTATCGAAGGGGGACATTTTTCGCGATCTAGGTGTCCCAAATTCCTACTTGTCTAACTGATAAATAATAATTATCTTTGTTCATTTACTGTTATGTACATAATGATACATTCAGATAAATGCAATTTTTCACAACAATTTTTTATCTTATCATGTTATAATTGATTTTTGTGTCTTTTCATTTCCACAAGGAGGAACCAGCCTTATTAAATACTCATTGAGGGTCAGATAGGCTGGGAAACCTTCACACAGGACACCTGGAACAGAAATTGTTGGCATCCCTCAAGATAAAGGTCACGAAGCTGGGCTGAATTTGGGTCATTTGAGTGAGTGTGTGTACAGACGGTGTACCTTCTATGACATGAAAACGTGAATGGTTTATTTCAGTGCTATTAAAGGAATTATCAGATCCAGATACTCTAATTTCCTTTCATTGTATTTACCGTATCATTCTAAAGTGCGCTGGCTGTCACAGGGACAGACAGGTGTTGTTCAAAATTTTATCTTAGCGAGAACAAACCATTAGATTTTATGAACAACAGATTCACTGTTGGGAATTATGAAAAGATTACTATAGAATGCTGCATTTCTGTGATATCATGTTAAAGCAAAATGACTTGAATATTTATTTGCAGGGTAAAACAAAGTCTATATGTGATTTGGGGCAAAAAATCCAAGCGTTTCGAAAAAAAGATATAATTTTTAAATCCCTTCTTGCTCAAATGGAAATTTCTGAACACTTTCCCCAGCTAGTGAAGGCCATTAATGAAGAGGAGGATTCATACGAATCATTTGAAGAATATGCTGCTTTTATGGACTCATTATCTGAAGAATACAATGAAAGGTTTACTGACTTTCAGAATCATGACCTCGCATTGTAATTAACATTTCAGCCTCACCTGGCTGATGTCTCCGACTAAACAGAACTGACTGAGCTCTCAGAAGATAACATTTGAAAGTCCTTGTTGTTGCTAAGAGAAATCCCACTGAAATATGGAAAAATGCAATAGAATACCCATTTACGGCAACATGCACGATGAATATTTTCTTTTCTCTCATACACTTATTGTTGTGAATCTACATTCTCCTACTTAACCCAAATCAAGACACCGTTAAGGTCCTAAATGACGGATACGCAGCTGGAGGATCGACCAAATGTTTTCCCACAGAAGTAGTCATAACAAAGTCATTAAAAGGTTACTTAACTTCTTAAATAAAAACAAAATGTTTTCATTTAAGTTATTATATAATAAATAACTTTTAGAAAATAACAGACATATCGCATTATATCTCATCAAAATTTCTTGAATGCGGTCGTATTAGATTAGAGCTAACTTTAATGTGACCTTCCAACATAAAATTGTTCCCCATCCCTGGTCCTAGAAGGTCGTGTCCGACTATCAGTTTACGGATCCGGTTTGTTTATTCATCGACAGTTGTTCATTACAATTTAATATGAGTTCACACACACACACACACGGCCAGGAGCTGAGTCTCGACCCCTGTAACCACAATTAGGTGAGTACAATTAGGAGAGTACACACACACACACACACACACACACACACACACACACACACACACACACACACACACACACACACACACACACACACACACATATATATATATATATATATATATATATATATATATATATAATATACAAAACAACCACGAGGGGAGTAGGCCTAGGCCTTTCGTGTTGCAATCAACACTGTGGAAAATAATTTCCCAAAATTATGCTGTGTAAATAAACCTGTAAATAAAGAAGTGAACCGAGAGGGAAGCTTTGTGCCTGTGCTGACGAGCAGAAGGGAGGCACCATTGTTTTTGAATGTGGTACATGCATGCTAATGTAATGTGCATAATTTTCGTTGCTCTAGGGGTTATATTAGGCTTAAAACCTCTCAAATAGGAGCCGAAATTGTTGGATGTGCAGTCCTGCATAACGTGAGCATTAAGCAGATGGACAAGACAGCTCCAGGAACCTCAGATAAGCTGTCTAATTTATGTTGTAATTCTGGCCAGTATTTTTATCATAAATTTAAGGAGAGGGGGGTTCTGTACATGACACACAGTAATCTCCAGACTAATTGGTGAGTGTTATGATTATAAATTCTCCTTCTGTTACCTAAATGTGTATATGTAATCATTTATTAATTTTAATATACAGTCCACATGTTTATATTAAATTTTACCAGAATTCCTGGTAATGTATATTTCATTTACAATTAATATAGGTCTAGAGCAACTTGTGGATATGACAGTAGTAGGTATCGAAGGGGGACATTTTTTGTGACCTAGGTGTCCCAAAATTCCTACTTGTCTATGTAACTTTGATAAATAATAATTATCTTTGTTACCATTTACTGGTATGTACCTTATGAGTTATATCCAGGTGAATTTAATTTTCCACAAACACATCATCAGGAGCTTGCAAAATTGCATAAAAGAGGAGGATGTCCAAGCAAGTATGTTCCCAAAGGGCATCTTCACTTTGAGTGAGGGAGGGAGACAGAAGGGTACAAGAAGTGCCCCCAGGCACAACAGTGCCCACAGCCAGAAGGATGATATTATAGCATTAGAAAAATCTCACAAGCATTGATATTGTAATAGCCTAAACGAAATTAATGTGGCTTGTCCATTTGAAGTGACGAGAAAATAGTAACATTTAAAGGGGGGACTTCTAAAAGTTATGTAAAGGAAATGGGGCTCATTAAAATAAACTCATTTAAAAAGGGAGGCATCTGTAATAACAAGAATGATGGCCACAGTTATTCAACCCACATAATTCTGAAGCAAACTCTGGGTCAACCTTCAGAAACTGCAGGAAAAATAAACTCTAATTCCTCGATGTGGCAGAACATTTAAGACAGTCTAATGCATTCATATAAGAGCCCATTTTAGACTGTGTACTATTGCCCCAACTGGTCCTCGGACTGACCCCTGTGGAACCCCACTCGTCACAGGCGCCCACTCTGACACCTCACCACGTACCATGACTCGCTGTTGTCTTCCTGACAGGTATTCCCTGATCCATTGCAGTGGTTTCCTTGTTATCCCTGCCTGGTCCTCCAGCTGTTGCACTAATCTCTTTTGTGGAACTGTCAAACACCTTCTTACAGTCCAAGAAAATGCAATCTACCCAACCCTCTCTCTGTTACCTTACTGCTGTCAGCCTGTCATAGAACTCCAGTAAGTTTGTGACACAAGATTTCCCATCTCTGAAACCGTGCTGGCTGTCATTGATAAGCTCATTCTCACTCCTGTAATGTTATGCGTCCCTGATCACTGCATGAAATCACTGCCTTCATCTCTTCATTAACATTTAACAGCTCAAAATATTCACACGGGCTTCCCAATATCTTCCCTTTCCCATCTTATAACTTCCCACTTTCGTTCATAACAGTTAGACCATTGTTCCATAGGTTTTCTGCACTTATTGATCTGGTTCCTAGACTTGCTCTTTTTCTTCGAAAAATTTATTGGTAAAATTGCACCTACTCTTTGCTTCCCTTTTACACTGCCTCGCCACTCTCGTAGCTTCTACTCTCCATATTCTTCGCCCTTCTCATTGCTGGTTCGTAAATACCTCATTGATTGTAACTTTTCTCCATTACCTCCCTCTTTGCACAGTCCGCCTATCGTGCCTTTTACCTCCCGCTCCCACTCTCCTATACCCACAAGCTTCTGCTGCACACACTAACATTGCCTTCCTAAATCTATTCTATTCCTCCTCGACCCTCTCCTCATTACCTATACTACCACTAAATATTCATCCGATATATCTGTTGCCTTTCTAAAAAAACCTCCACTTCCAAAAGTCTACCATCAATATTTAATTTATAAATGCATAACTTATGAAAACTGTCGTCATTACGCCCTACATCACATCTTGTGCTCTTATCAACTTTTTCTTAAAATACGTGTTACGTTTTTCTAATCTTTTTTTATAGACTTCAGTTAAGGAACCCCCATTACCATTGACCCCTGGCACTCGTAACTAACCTACCCCAGTAAATACATGTTTCTCCCACTTTAGCATTTAGGTCCCTCACAACATTTACTTTCTCGCTTGGTTCACAACTCCCTCAACACTCATTTAATATCTCACAAAACCTCTTTCTATTCTCCTTTCTTCCCCGGTACATGAACATACTATTACCCACTTCTCACCGTCCACTCTTATTATAATCCATATAATCCTTGAATTTATACATGTATATTAACTCTTTTCTTAACATAACTGATCATTTAATATTACTGCCACTCCGTCGTTAGCCTCGATTCTCTCAGGTTCATCTGACATAATCCCCACCGACTCTTTAATACTCCCTTCAGATTTGTTTCACTTAGATCCAGGATAACCAGCCTCTTCACATTCGTAGCATTCACAATCAGTATTTCTTATCCTTACTGTACCCACGTACATTCAAACATCCTAACTTTATACAGTAGAACATATTATACACACACACACGTATGTATATATATATATATATATATATATATATATATATATATATATATATATATATATATATATATATATATGTGTGTGTGTGTGTGTGTGTGTGTGTGTGTGTGTGTGTGTGTGTGTCGTGCCGAATAGGTAAAACTTGCGATTTTGACTTAAATAGTAATGCTCTTCTTGCCGAATAAGGCAAGCGAGAATTTGTGCTTCCAATAATTTCGCAAATTCTGAACATAACGAAAAAAATATATATTTCATTGTGTTTGTTTATTATTAAATTATTGTAAAATTATCTGAAATATATTTAGTTGGATTAAACTAATTTAAATTTCGCCTTTTATAATAAGTAGGTTTTCTAAGGTTCTTTTGGTACAAAATTAGTAATTTTTACATTAACATAAATGGAAAAAAAATATGTTCTTAAACGTATAAGAGAACATTTTAAAAAGGATCCAGGAAGAAATGTTTCTTTTCAGTGTCATTGTCGATGCTTAAAGAAACTCGCATTGAAGGAATGGCTGAGGTTGGAATGTGTGAGTGGTAGTTAGGCAGCTTGGTTTCTCCTTGTTAACAGAGTGAGGATCGAGCCTGCAATTATTTCTTATGACGTATATCTCAGACAGGTTTAAATATTTCATAAAGTAGGTACCAATGTGCGAGTCACTGGAATGCAACTCCTGTCATGTTATGTGTCCGGTGAACGAGCATGGCATGCCAAAGGTCAAGTGAACGTGCAGTGCTTTACGAATGCAGAAAGAATATAGGAACCTGTGTTTCTTAATCCCAGCAATAAGCATAACCTCGAGCCCAGCCTTGAGCCCAGCCATGAGCTCAGCCTTGAGCTCAGCCTTGAGCAAGCTTCGAGCCCAGTCTTGAGAACAGCCTCGAGCGAGTTTCGAGCACAGCCTCGAGCTGAGGCTTAATTAAGCAAAGCCTTGAGCCCAGCCTAAAGGTTCCTTCGTACCTGCCTGTTCCATACTCTCACACTGCTCACAAGCGACACAGCAAACATCCCCAGTACCACATTAAAGGTAAACGACGTCAAGCCTTGATCACTCCACTCACATCAACAATGTTCCTTACCCACAACACACACACACACACACACACACACACACACACACACACACACACACACACACACACACACACACACACACACACACACACACACACACACACGCTCCTGCTCGTTCTTCTTTAAGTGAATGTTACATTTACTTTTGGAAGTTTTATTCATTGCTAGGGAAACGCTAAATCCGTAAGGGAAAGGAGGGGCATCATACATCGCCTGAGAAATGGGAAGCAATTAGGCTTGATCCGAGGAAAGGGAAGGTAGCTACACTCCCCTGGATCAAGAGCCAGCCTCCGAAAACAGAATTCTCCCTTATGAAGGGTTCTTCAGGGAAGAATGTTTTTATGTTATGTTGTTAAGGGGAATGTTGACACACTGAGAATATTGTCATAAGGAAGACTGATGCATTAAGAATGTTGTAATGGATAAAGGTTGACAAATCCTAGGAATGTTGTCGTGGAGGGGCTGGAAGGGCAGGAATGTAGACATTTAAATATTCCACACACGTGGCTTTGGTGCCATTTCAGGAACAATGGCCACTGATGGCCATTGCCAGCCGCTGAGCTTCTGAATGGCCAGTGCCTGTCACTGAAGCTTCTGAATAGTCAGTGCCTGCCACTGAAGCTTCTGAATGCACCACCAAAGCAAATGCTCTAAAATGTACAAATAAACAAATAAAATAGATACCTGGACGTATAGACACAAGCAGGGAGATGAGAGATTCTCTTCTGAGAGGTTACATGAAGTAATCTCGACCAGAGGTATCAGGAAATTTTTTTTAATGACTCACAGCAATTAAGAAGTAAAACGGACGTGGGAACAACACAGTGAAGAAACGAAAGATGCCACACAGATCACGCCGGTAAACCAAAAATAGTTAAGAAACGAGCCCAAGAGATAGAGGGCTTAACAACAGCAAAATCAACTAGGTATCTGCACTTACACACACACACACACACACACACACACACACACACACACACACACACACACACACACGTACACACGACACTGGAGGACAGGAGAGATAGGGGGGACATGATAACGACATACAAAATACTGAGAGGAATTGACAAGGTGGACAAAGACAGGATGTTCCAGAGATGGGACACAGCAACAAGGGGACACAGTTGGAAGTTGAAGACACAGATGAATCACAGGGATGTTAGGAAGTATTTCTTCAGTCACACAGTAGTCAGGAAGTGGAATAGTTTGGGAAGCGATGTAGTGGAGGCAGGATCCATACATAGCTTTAAGCAGAGGTATGATAAAGCTCACGGTTCAGGGAGAGTGACCTAGTAGCGATCAGTGAAGAGGCTGGGCCAGGAGCTAGGCCTCGACCCCTGCAACCTCAACTAGGTGAGTACAACTAGGTGAGTACACACACACACACACACACACACACACACACACGTACAACCGAGGAGGTGAAGAGGCTGTTAAGTGAAATAGATACCTCAAAGGTAGTGGGAACGGAGATCTCTGTGGATCTTGAGAGAGGGAGCAAAGGCGCTGTATGTGCAACTAACAACAATCTTCAACACATCTATCGAAACAGAGCGACTACCTGAAATGTGGAAGATAGCAAATGTAGTCCCAGTGTTTAAGAAAGGAGACACGCAGCATTAAATTACAGACCAGTGTCATTGACTTGTACAGTATGCAAAGACATGGAAAAGTATATCAGGAGAAGAGTGGTGGAGCATCTAGCTTATACCCAACAACCAGCAAGGTTTCCGGGAAAGAAAATCCTATGTCAAAAACCTAATGGAGTTTTATGAAAAAGTGACGGAAGTAAGACAGGAAGAAGAGGGGTGGGTGTGGGTGGACTGCATTTTCTTGGGCTGTAAGAAGGCTTTCGACACAGTTCTGCACAAGAGATTAGTGCAATAGCTACAGGATCAGGCAGGTATAACAGGAAAGACACTGCAATGGATCAAAGAGTACCTGACAAGTAGGTAACAACAAGTCATGGTACTGACGAGGTGTCAGAGTAGGCACCTGTGAGGAGTGGGGTTCCACAAGGGTCAGTCCTAGGATCAGTGCTGTTTCTGGCAAATGTGAATGACATGACAAAAGGGATAGATTCAGAAGTGCCCCTGTTTCCAGACGATGAGAAGCTAAAGAGGAGAATTCAATCGGATGAAGATCAGGAAGAACTACAAAGGGATCTGGACAGGCTGTATACAAGCCTGGTCCAGCAACTGTCTTCTGGACTTTAACCCCGCCATATGCCAAGTCATGAAGATCGGGGAAGAGCATAGAAAACAGCAGACAGAGCATAGGCTAGGTGGCCAAAGACTGCATACCTCACTCAAGGAAAAGGATCTTTATCTTGGGTTGAGTATAATACCGAGCTCATCTCCTGAGGCTCACATCACCCAAATAACTGCTGCAGCATATGGGCGCCTGGTAAGCCTAAAAAGCTTTCCTCCACCGCAGTAGGAAATCATTCAAGACTATGTACACCGTGTACGTCTGGGCCATATTGGAGTATGCAGCACCAGTTTCGAACCCACACCTGGTCAAGCACATCAAGAAATTAGGGAAAATGCAAGGGTTTGCAACAAGACTAGTTCCGGAGCTAAGGGTAATGTCTACGAGGAGAGTTTACGGGAAATCGACCTGACAGCACCAGACGACAGGAGGGATATGGAACGCATGATAACGACTTATAAAATGCTGAGAGGAATTGACATGGTGGATAGGGACAGGATGTTTAAGAGATAGGACACATCAACAAGGGGTCACAGTTGGAAGTTGAAGTCTCAGATGAGTCACAGGGATGTTAGGAAGTATTTCTTCAGTCACAGAGTTGTCAGGAAATGGTACGTGACGAGGTGTCAGAGTGGGCGCCTGTGAAGAGCGGAGTTCCACAGGGGTCAGTCCTAGGACCTGTGCTGTTTTTGATATATGTGAATGACATAACGGAATAGATAGACTTGGAAGTGTCTCTGTTTGCAGATGATATGAAGTTAATGAGAAGAATTAAATCAGTCAAGGATCAGGCAGGACTTCAAAGAGACCCGGACAGACTACAAGCCTGGTCCATCAACTGGCTTCTTGAATTTAACCCCACTTGCCACTTTAAGTGGCAAGTGGTTCACGGTTCAGGAAGAAGGAAGATGAGGAGAGTTAATAGAGAAGATATGAAGGTAGGAAATCGATTCTCTGTTCTCCAAGACGGGTGTACTTCAGTGGTTAGTGAGGTTGAAGGTACCACTGATTCCCCTGCTAATCAAGGTAAGAATATTTTAATAGTAGGCGATTCTCAGGTAAGATATATGGACCGTGCATTTTGTAACAGAGACAGAAAGGTCAGACAGAGAGTGTGCCTTCCTGGAACTGGTGTTGGTGACATAGTCAACAGGTTGGATAATATTATGGCAGATAATGGGAACAAGCCCATTATCTGTCTTAGTGCCGGGGGTAATGATATTGGGAAGGGCAGGAGACAGGAGCTGCTGGATAAGTACACGTCAGCCATAGAAGTAGTTAGGTCTAAGGGAGGGATCCCAGTCATATGTAGCATCTTGCCTAGAAAAGAAGTGGGCAATGAATGGATGT
This sequence comes from Cherax quadricarinatus, assembly GCF_038502225.1. Lineage (NCBI taxonomy): Eukaryota > Metazoa > Arthropoda > Malacostraca > Decapoda > Parastacidae > Cherax > Cherax quadricarinatus. The sequence goes on from NC_091292.1 coordinate 73,141,409, forward strand.
CTAGGGCAATTGGTATAAATTGCTGGCTAGACAGGTACTGCAAAGAACTTGCAATCCCATTCATTGATAACTGGGACCTATTCTTTGGCAAACATGATATGTATGCAAGGGATGGGGTTCATCTCTCTGTGGATGGAGTGGATGAGGTGGCCCGGTGGCCTGGTGGTTAAAGCTCCCGCTTCACACACGGAGGGCCCGGGTTCGATTCCCGGCGGGTGGAAACATTCGACACGTTTCCTTACACCTGTTGTCCTGTTCATCTAGCAGCAAATAGGTACCTGGGTGTTAGTCGACTGGTGTGGGTCGCATCCTGGGGGACAAGATTAAGGACCCCAATGGAAATAAGTTAGACAGTCCTCGATGACGCACTGACTTTCTTGGGTTATCCTGGGTGGCTAACCCTCCGGGGTTAAAAATCCGAACGAAATCTTATCTTATCTCTGCATTAGCCAGTTCGATTGAGAGGGTAATTGATGACTTGTCTAGGAATTTAAACTGATAGATTATAGAAGTATGAGTGTTTGTGGGAAACAATCAGGCTGCAGCATTAGGGTTAAAAACAGCAGTTATTACCGGGATACCTCAGGGATATGTTTAAAAGACAATATTCAAAATAAAGTTGCTAGTAATAGCAAATCAATCGATCAACAAACAAAGAGAGATAGTAGAGGGCAACGAGTAACTAGCTCCCTTAAGGTTTACTATACAAATAGAAGGAGTCTAAGAAATAAGATAGATGAGCTAAGAATACTTGCAAGTGTAGGTAATATAGATATTATTGGTATAACAGAGACCTGGTTCAACCTGAAAGATAGAGAAATACCTTCTGAATTCAACATGCAGGGTTATAAACTATTCCACACTGATAGGGTCAACAGGAAGGGTGGTGGAGTGGCGATGTAAGTCAGAGAAAATTTAAATTGTTGTCTTAGATATGATATGAGATTAGAAACATCGAACACAGAATCTGTTTGGCTACAATTTCTCGAGGGATGTGACAAATTAATTTTGTGTGTGATTTATAGGCCCCCAAACCTTGATAGGGAGAGCAGTAAGCTGTTACGGGACGAAATTCATAAGACATCTAGATATGAAAATGTTGTGATAATGGGAGAATTTAACTTTAGACAAATTGATTGGAACAATATGACAGGAAATCTTTAGTCTAGTGACTTTCTTGATACGGTTCAGGATTGCTTTTTAGAACAGGTTGTGACAGAACCAACTAGAGGAAACAATCTGCTTGACTTGGTTCTTGCCAACAGAGTCACTAATTAATAATCTTGAGGTTAATGATGAGCTTGGGGAAAGTAATCACAAATCACTTAGTTTCAATATATCATGGAACTACCCAGATAACTGCAATCAAACCTCTGTCCCAGATTTTCGCTTGGCCGACTTCATGAGACTGAAACCTTACCTGGGTGGGCTAAATTGGGATGTCCTGACTATGGGTCAGGTAGGTGATCTTGGTCGCCAATATGACGTTTTCAGAGCATAGTTCTAGCTGCCCAGACAACTTTTGTTCCGAGTAGGGAAATTAGATCTAACAAAAATGATCCCAAATGGATGAACAATAGACTAAAACATCTCATTGGTCAAAAGAGAGGCATATATAGGCGTATCAAAAGAGGGGATGGACAGTTAAGAAATCAATATATTCAATTAAAGAGAGAAATAAAGAAAAGAATAAGAAAAGCAAAAAGGGATTATGAGGCTAAGGTCGCAAGGGATTCAAAGACTAACCCAAAAGGGTTCTTTCAGGTATACAGAAGTAAGATTAAGGACAAGATTGGCCCACTTAAGAGTAACTCTGGTCAGATCACTGACAGTGATAAGGATATGTGTGAAATTCTCAATACCTACTTAATCTCAGTTTTCACCCAGGAAAATACTAGCGATATTACTGAAATAATAGATTATGTAGAACAGGATGATAATAAACTATGCACGATTGCGGTAACTAGTGACATGGTCCTCAGACAAATAGAGAAACTAAAACATGACTTAAGAAATCGTAATGACACGATTGCAAATAAACCATACCCCCGGCCGGGATTGAACCCGCGGTCATAGAGTCTCAAAACTCCAGCCCGTCGCGTTAGCCACTAGACCAGCTAGCCACAATAAGATTCATCCAACTAGGTATATTTCTACACCATAGGAAAGTTAGCACAGGCACCTCTGTGACTTGCATTTGTGGTCACAGAGGTGCCTGTGCTAACTTTCCTATGGTGTAGAAATATACCTAGTTGGATGAATCTTATTGTGGCTAGCTGGTCTAGTGGCTAACGCGACGGGCTGGAGTTTTGAGACTCTATGACCGCGGGTTCAATCCCGGCCGGGGGTATGGTTTAGAGAAACTAAAACCTAACAAATCCCCAGGACCTGATGAACTGTTTGCAAGGGTGTTAAAGTAATGTAAAGAGGAACTTAGCATACTTTTGGCTAATCTTTTTAACATATCACTACAAACTGACATAGTGCCTGATAAGTGGAAAATGGCAAATGTAATATATATTTACAAGGCAGGTGACAGGTCCTTGGCTTCGAACTATAGACCAATAAGCCTTCATTCCACAGTGGGAAAATTTATGGAATCAATAATTGCCGAAGCAATTCGTAGCCATCTTGATAGGCAAAGAGTGATTAATGAATCTCAACACAGTTTTACAAAGGGGCGTTCCGGTCTTACGAATTTACTAACTTTTTTCACTAAGGTGTTTGAGGAGGTAGATCATGGTAATGAATATGATATTGTGTATATGGACTTCAGTAAGGCTTTCGATAGAGTTCCACACCAGAGGCTATTGAGGAAACTTAAGGCACAAGGAATAGGAGGAGAAATTGTTTCCTGGGTAGAAGCATGGCTGACAAATAGGCAGCAGAGAGTTTGCATAAATGGGGAGACATCAGAATGGGGGCACGTCACAAGCGGTGTTCCACAGGGGTCAGTGTTGGGCCCGTTGTTGTTCACAATTTACATAAACGACATAGATGAGGGAATAAATAGCGACATAAGCAAATTTGCTGATGACACCAAAATAAGCCGTCCAATTCATTCTAATGAGAACACTAGAGCACTCCAGGATGATTTGAATAGACTGATGCAATGGTCGGAGAAGTGGCAGATGCAGTTTAATATTGACAAATGCAAAGTTCTAAATGTTGGACAGGTAAATAACCATGCCACATAAACTAAATAATGCGAAAATTATTTAGGAGTTCTGGTTAGCAGTAATCTAAAACGAAGACAACGGTGTATTAGTGTTCGAAATAAAGCTAACAGAATTCTTGGCTTCATATCTAGAAGTATAAATAATAGAAGTTCTCAGGTTGTTCTTCAACTCTATATATCCTTGGTTAGACCTCATTTAGACTATGCTGCACAGTTCTGGTCACCATATTGCAGAATGGATATAAATGCTCTGGAAAACGGACAGAGGAGGATAACAAAGATGATCCCATGTATCAGAAATCTTCCCTATGAGGATAGACTGAGGGCCCTGAATCTGCACTCTCTCGAAAGGCGTAGAATTAGAGGGATATGATCGAGTTGTATAAATGGAAAACAGGAATAAATAAAAGGGATGTAAATAGCGTGCTGAAAATTTCCAGCCAAGACAGGACTCGCAGCAATGGTTTCAGGTTGGAAAAATTCAGATTCAGGAAGGATATAAGAAAGCACTGGTTTGATAATAGAGTTGTGGATGAGTGGAACAAACTCCCGAGTACAGTTACTCAGGCTAAAACGTTGTGTAGTTTTAAAAACAGGTTAGATAAATACATGAGTGGGTGTGGGTGGGTGTGAGTTGGACCTGACTAGCTTGTGCTGCTGGGTCTGGTGCCGTGCTCCTTCCTTGAGTGGAGGTGACCAGACTGGGTGGATCATTGAGCTAATCCGGGGGGAGGGGTCATTTGGCTAATCCTGGGGGGGGGGTGACATGGACCTGCTCCACGTGGGTCAGTAGACCTGTTGCTGTGTTCCTTCTTTCTTGTGTTCTTATGCTCTTATAATACCGAGCACATCTCCCGAGGCGCATACGGGCTTCTGGCAAACCTAAGAATAGCGTTCCGATACCTCACTAAGAAAACATTCAAAACTCTGTACACCATATACGTCAGGACCATATTGGATTATGCAGCACCAGTTTTGAGTCCACCCGTGAGCAAGCACGTCAAGAAATTAGAGAAAGTGCAAAGGTTTGCAACAAGACTAGTCCCAGGGCTAAGGGGACTGACCTACGAAGAAAGGATAAGTAAAATCGGCCTGACGACAGGAGGGTCAGGGGAGACATGATAACAACATATAAAATACTTCGAGGAATTAACAAGGTGGACAAAGAATGGATGTTCCAGAGATGGGACACAGAAACAAGGGGTCACAACTGGAATTTGAAGACTCCTATAAGTCAAAGGGATGTTAGGAAGTATTTCTTCAGTCATAGAATTGTCAGGAAGTAGAATAGCTTAGAAGGCTACGTAGTGGAGGCAAGAGCCATACAAAGTTCATGGAGCAGGGAGAGAGAGGACCTAGTAGCAAACAGTTAGGAGGCGTGCCAGGAGCTATGACTCGGCCCCTGTAGCCACAAATAGGTGAGTATACACACACACACACACACACACATATACACAAACACACACATTATTTCTTCAGTCACTCATGGAGCGGGAAGAGTGACTGAGTAGCAGCCAGTGAAGAGGCGGAAACCAGGAGCTGTGACTCTACCCCTGCAACCACAACGAGGTGAGTACTACTAGGTGAGTACACTCACACATACACACACACTCACTCACATACACGCACATATACACACACAAACATATACACACACTCTCTCAATCACACACTCACACACTCACACACTCACTAACTCACTAACTCACATACACACACCAGAGGGGAAGACGATGACTCTGGGGATCAGAGGAAGATGGGCTTGGAAAGGCAGAATGGATGGAAGATCAATGTAAAAGGATGGAACAAGAGTGGGAACACAAACTAGACGAGCTTTCTGCAGAGAAGAAGAAATGGGAGTCGTGAGCTCAAGCTGGAGAAGGTAAGATACGTGCCCTAGAAGATGAAGTAAATATGCTAAAGTGAGTTAAAAGACCAGTGTTCATAGGGTACATGGCATCTGAAGCAGGTACACCCCTATTAAATGAGGGGTCCAATGAAAAGGAAGGAGACAAGACTTACAGAAAGACACCATCAGGCCACCAAGCAAGGGCGAGGAATGAAGGGGGTGAGAGGTTAAGTACAGTGACAGTAGTGAGGGGGTTGCAGAGGCATGACCAGGCCACCAAAGAGTTACAGAAAATATTAAGGGAGACAATGGTTATGTACAAACAGGACCCAGAAACATGAAGGGAAAGTCAGTGGAAGGAGAAGAGGGAAAGGTCAGTCTTTATCCATGAGCTTCAGGCGAGTGAAGGGAGGACATACAATGAAAGATGACAGGAAGAAAAACAAGAGATAGAAAACATCATTAAAGAAATAGGTGAGAAGGACATGACTGAGATAATAAATTTTCAGATGATTCTGGGGTACCCGATGGTGAGAAATCTGCTGGTCAAACAGATTTTCAAGACAGAAATGGTAAGGAACAGGATCATGTATGGTCGATGTGAGTTGGACCTGACTAGCTTGTGCTGCTGGGTCTGGTGCTGTGCTCCTTCCTTGAGTGAAGTTGACCAGACTGGGTGGATCATTGAGCTAATCTGGGGGAGGGTCATTGGGCTAATCCTAGGGGGGGGGGGACATGGACCTGCTCTGCATGGGTCAGTAGGCCTGTTGCAGTGTTCCTTCTTTCTTATGTTTTTATGCTCTTATAATACCGAGCACATCTCCCTAGGCACATACAGGCGTCTGGCAAACCTAAGAATAGCATTCCGGTACCTCACTAAGAAATCATTCAAGACTCTGTACACCATATATATGTCAGGCCCATATTGGATTATGCAGCACCAGTTTTGAATCCACCCGTGGTCAAGGACGTCAAGAAAATAGAGAAAGTGCAAAGGTTTGCAACAAGACTAGTCCCAGGGCTAAGGGGACTGGCCTATGAAGAAAGGATAAGTGAAATCGGCCTGACGACAGGAGGGTCATGGGAAACATGATAACATGAAGGGAAAATCAGTGGAAGGAAAAGAGGGAAAGGTCAGTCTTTATCCATGAGCTTCAGGCGAGTGAAGGGAGGACATACAACGAAAGATGACAGGAAGAAAAACAAGAGATAGAAAACATCATTGAAGAAATAGGTGAGAAGGACATGACTGAGATAATAAATTTTCAGATAATTCTGGGGTACCCGATGGTGAGAAATCTGCTGGTCAAACAGATTTTCAAGACAGAAACGGTAAGGAACAGGATCCTGTAAGAGAAACCACAGCTGAAGGAATCATCAACATACTGGAGGATGTTAGTAGACCATGACAGAACGAGAACAGAACCACAGCAGCTGTGGAAGAAGACAGAATCGAAAGGGGCTAGAAAGAGAGACAAGGACAGAGTCAGCAGAAAACAACCAGAGCTGGGCAGAGCAACAAGCACAAGCACCCATATAACCACCTCAGAACCCCACAGCAAAGCATACTATCCCAAATGAACCACAATCGACACCCACAACCCCTGCCCCACATGCTGCAGCAGAATCCCACAGCACCCTGCCAGGACCCTCGCTCCCTCAACCCCCACAGACACCCCAGAATACAGTGTTGGAGAAGATACTGATGGAATAACAAACAGATGGAAAAAAAGAACAAAATGGAGTGGCACAAAAGAGTCAAAGAGGCAGCGCCAGACATCATAGCTCTCTCAGAAACCAAACTCACAGGTATGATAACAGATGTCATCTTTTCAACTGGATATCAGATCCTCAGGAAAGACAGGGGAAACAAAGGGGGTGGAGGAGTGGCAATGCTCATCAAAAACCAATGGGATTTTGAGGAACTTGAAAGAGGAGACAGAGGAGAAGCAGGAGACTACATAATAGGAACATTTCAGTCTGGAGGTCCCAAGGTGGTAATTGCAGTAATGTATAACCCACCACAAAATGGCAGGAGGCCAAGACAAGAATCTGATGAGAGTAACAGAGAGATGGCTGACACACTGGGTGAAGTGTCCAGAAGGGCTCATTTAGACAGGGCAAAACTACTGGTTGTGGGTGACTTCAATCACAAAGAAACTGATTTGAAAAATCTGGAACCACATTGGGTTCCAGAAACGTGGAGGGCTAAGATGATGGAGGTGGCACTGGAAACCTTCATGTGTCAACACATTAGGGAGACTACCAGAGAGAGAGAGGAGAGGACGAACCAGAAGTACAGATATTGAGGACATCACACACGAAAGGCTCCTTGGAGCTCAACATGAGATTTAAAGAAGTATTCACAGTCAAGACAGATAGGACTCCAGAAACACAAGTGGTGGGGTACTCCATCAAGTATTACTGACATGCATAGCATTCAAAGTCAGGGAGAAGATTATCAGAAGAGTGGTGGAGCACCTAGAAAGGAATGAGCTTACCAGCGACAACCAGCACGAATTCAGGGACGGAAAATCCTTTGTCACAAACCTCCTGTAGTTCTATGACAAAGTGACAGCAGTAAGTCAAGAGAGACAGGAGTGTATAGATTGCATTTTCCTGGACTCTAAAATGACTTTTGACACAGTTCCACACAGGAGATTAGTGCAAAAGCTGGAAGACCAGGCAGGGATAACAATGAAGGCACTGCAGTGGATCAGATAATACCTGACAGGAAGGCTACAGCGGGTCATGGTACGTGACGAGGTGCCAGAGTGGGCGCCTGTGACTTGCGGAGTATCACAGGAGTCGGTTCTAAGACAGTGCTGTTTCTGGTACATGTGAATGACATGACGGAAGGAATAAACTCACAAGAGTCTCTCTTTGCAGACGATATGAAGTTAATGAGGAGAATTCTGTCGGAGGAGGACCAGGCAAGACTACAATGGATCGGGACAGGCTACAGGCCTGGTCTAGCAACTGTCTCCAGGAGTTCAACCACGCCAAGTGCAAAGTCATGAAGATCGGGGCCTAGGGGACCAAAGATTATAAACCTCAGTGAAGGAAAAGGAACTTGGGGTGAGTATAATACCGAACATATCTAATGAGGCGCACATCAACCAAATAACTGCTACAGCATATGGACGACTAGCAAACTTGAGAATAGCTTTCTGTCATCTCAGTAAGGAGTCGTTCAGGACATCAAGTCTATATTGGAGTATGCAGCACCAGTTTGGAACCCACACCTGGGCAAGCACGCCAGGAAATTAGAGAAAGTGTAAAGGTTTGCAATAAGGCTAGTCTTGGAGTTAAGGGGCATGTCCTACCAGGAGAGGATAAAGGAAATTGACCTGACGACAATGGAAGATAGGAAGGACAGGGTCGACATGATAACAACATATAAAATACTGAGAGGAATCGACAAGGTGGACAGAGATAAGATGTTCCAGAGATGGGATACAACGACAAGGCCACAATTAGACGTTGATGACTCAAGTGAGTCACAGAAATGTTAGGAAATGTTTCTTCGGTCACAGAGCTGTCAGGAAGTGGAATAGTCTGGAAAGTTAGGTAGTGGAGGCATGATCCATACACAGCTTTAAGAAGAGTTATGATAAAACTCACTGACCAGTGAAGAGGCGGAGCCAGGAGGTATAACTTAACCCCTGCAATCACAATTAGGTGAGTACACACACACACACACACACACACACACACACACACACACACACACACACACACACACACACGTCAGCTAGAGTACAAACCTCACAGCTACAACGTGACAACGATGAGGGCTGGGGATGAGAACTATGTTGTGTCATGTGCAGTGTAAAGAGATCTTGACATTTGTCCATTCGTTGTTTTTATTATAATAATTACGAATAATAATTATCTGGCACATTTGAAAAATTTCAAATAGTTTAGCATTTTTCTGTCTAACCAATTTTTAACCATAGTGATTAATTTACTTCCATAACGATAATCACATAATTAAAATAGTTAATAGTCCACTAGTCACTTCCCAAACTATATCAGTAATTCATTCAAAAATATTGTCTGTAGGTTACAGCAAATGACGACGTCAGAGTAGAACGAAAAATCAGGATGTATATTATCACTAAAAAGATGATATATAAAGGTATTTAGAAAACTCACAGTAATAACCTCCGGCTCTGTACGGGTGGGAAGTGAACTCGTGACTAGCGAGTCGTCAAACTCCAGGCCAGCGTGTAAGCCACTAGGCCGGCTGGCTACAGTAAGATTCGTACAATGAGGTATATTCATTCACCATCGAGAGGTTAGTATGGGTCCCAATGTTACCACAAATGCAAGTTTTTACAGATGGCTCTCCCGCCAGCATGACCTTGACGAACTCTAGCTCAAGTCCCCTCAAAGCCGTCATCATAATCGACGAAATCGTAATGACACGTTTGCAAACAAAACAAAATAGACTTAGATGTTAGCTGAATACCCAACCACTTAAACAAAGGTGTGATTGTGGTGGTGGTGGTGGTGGTGGTGTTGGTGGTGGTGGTGGTGGTGGTGTTGGTGGTGGTGGTGGTGGTGGTGTTGGTGGTGGTAGTGGTGGTGGTGTTGGTGGTGGTGGTGGTGGTGGTGGTGGTGGTGGTGGTGGTGGTGGTGGTGGTGTTGGTGGTGGTAGTGGTGTTGGTGGTGGTGGTGATAGTTGTGCTAGTGGTGGTGGTGGTGATGTTGGTGGTGGTGGTGGTGGTGATGATGGTTGTGGTAGTGGTGGTGGTGTTGGTGGTGGTGATGGTGGTGGTGGTGGTGATGGTTGTGGTACTGGTGGTGGTGGTGTTGGTGGTGGTGGTGGTGGTGGTGGTGGTGGTGGTGGTGGTTGTGGTAGTGGTGGTGGTGGTGGTGGTGGTGATGGTTGTGGTACTGGTGGTGGTGGTGTTGGTGGTGGTGGTGGTGGTGGTGATAGCGGTGGTGGTGGTAGTGGTGGTGATGGTTGTGGTAGTGATGGTGGTGGTAGTAAAGAGAACGTAAACCATCTCAAAATTCAATACGATGGGCCCAAAAGATTAGAAATCAAACAGTGGCTACTGCAGGTTAAGTGAGGGAGCCCTGAACTGAGATCTGACCCCCAGTAAGCACGATTCTGTGATTACAAAGCAGAAAACAAAGAGTCACTGTGATACACGAATCATCAGAACAGGCAAATGTATAAAGGGTGGACCGGTTAGCCAGTGAATGGTCTCGGTCAGACGACCGAAAGCTTCAGCTCCAGGTCATCATGTGACTAAGACCCGCGTCAGGTAACACTTGTCCTGTTTCCTGAAAAACCTTAACTAACCTACCTTGGACCGACACCCCTACAGCGTCATGTTCGTGAACCACCCAAAAGAAAAAAACACACACAAAATAAGAGAGAAAAATTGCCTAAAACCACAGGCAGATGTAAAATAAAACTAGCGGAGTGTTAAAATATATATACTAGAAATTAACTCCAGCCAGTACCAAGAAGCTCTACAACAGTAGAGGGAAGATTCTCTCTTAGTACAAGTGAAACAATAATATCACGATAACGTGAGCTTGACTAGCTAATGTAAGAATAATTTTTAGACGCTCAAGGTGACTGAAAAATCGTGCGAGAGAGTTGAAAGTATCAAATGGAAGATGTGGAGAATTTTTGTAATTTTCCTGCATGTCAATATTGAATAATGTAATACTGTGTAAAAATGTAGTATTGGGGTGAGTTTTAGAAAAAATTTCTAGCCACGAGAGAACCAATACACAGGTTGAGGAGAGGTGTCGAAATTTGACACAGTGACGCAGTGTAATAGAGAAAAAAAACTGGTTTAATCGCTCCAGATAAGGAATGTATCGTAGTGAATGGTGGACTAAAATAAGTAATTGTTGTGGGCTTCTCTAACTGTAAAATTCAATGTGACTCAGCTACAATAAAGCTGATAAGTGGAATATAAAGAGATGCGGCGGTGTCTAGAAATGTTGCACATCTCATGTATGTAAGCTTCCCAGTTAATTCTACAGTAGACTGTTATATTGGTCAATCTTAGCACATCTGTCTGTGGGAAGCGTCAGGATGTGAGACCCCAGAAATATTTGGTTAAGTGGTTCCATTAAATTTTGTATTTATAATTTTGCAATTATTATGTAATATAAAATTAATATATGTAATTTATGTACATTATATATTCTCCTATAAATGTGTATATTTTATAGACCAAACCACTAATTAGTAAAGTCAGGTCATTAATGATCCATATACAGTTCACAAACATAATTTACCAGTGTTACTGGTATAAATTTAATAATTCATAACTGTTTAATGGTCCAGTTTATGTGAGTGTGAGATAAGTGGGTGGGTATCGAAGGAGGGATACTGTTGCTACCCAGAGTCCCAAAAACCCTACCCATCTCCGAGGTACAACTAAAATCAATAAGTGTTATGCCTATTTTCGTTATGCCCTCCCCAAATTATGTATGTGTCATACACATACTTTCTGACAGATGATGGAATTTATGGTAAATACCGCAAAATCAAAATCGGTGTAAGCGATCCTGGTGTTCTGTTATGATATCAAATTGTATTGCTAAACTGAACAAAGCACGCGGAACTGAGGTAAAGATCTCAGGTGTGATCATCACCAGCAGGTGTTTCTCCAACAACCACGAAAGAGGCAGCAGTGAGAGGCTCGTAGACGTGACCGGAAACCTTCAAAACAGCAGCTTCAAAACAGCAGCTTCAAAACAGCAGCTTCAAAACAGCAGCTTCAAAACAGCAGCTTCAAAACAGCAGCTTCAAAACAGCAGCTTCAAAACAGCAGCTCCAAAACAGCAGCTTCAAAACAGCAGCTTCAAAACAGTAGCTACAAAACAGCAGCTTCAAAACAGCAGCTTCAAAACAGCAGCTTCAAAACAGCAGCTTTAAAACAGCAGCTTCAAAACAGCAGCACCTAAGAACAGCATTATAATATTAGCAGAGTAGAATGCTAAAAAAAAAAATCACAACTTACCCTAGTGGTATCTGCATAACAAAATGTCAACGACATCCGCATACGTTGTTATCCCAGAGTATTTTCATGCGGAAGCGTTAAACCCGTTGTAACCAAAGCCTCAAGAACGAATGAGCAGAATCCATTCGAGGAAGAAGAGGGGGGGGGGGGAGGTAGCTTCAGGTCCCTGGATCAAGAGCCCCTCGCCACCCTCCCCTTTTAAGGAGAAGCAGCCATTATACATTATTTAACTGAAAGACACTGAGAATACATATAAAGCCGAGTTCATCGTGAACACCGTGAACATCGTGAACACCGTGAACATCGTGAACACCGTGAACATCGTGAACACCGTGAACATCGTGAACACCGTGAACACCGTGAACACCGTGAACATCGTGAACACCGTGAACATCGTTAACACCCTGAACACCCTGAACACCGTGAACACCGTGAACACCGTAAAAATCGTGAACACCGTGAACATCGTGAACACCGTGAACATCGTGAACATCGTGAACACCGTGAATATCGTGAAGATCGTTAACACCGTGAACACCGTGAACACCGTGACCATCGTGAACATCGTGAATATCGTGAACACCGTGAATATCGTGAACATCGTGAACACCGTAAAGATCGTGAACACCGTGAACATCGTGAACATCGTGAACACCGTGACCACCGTGAACACCGTGAACACCGTGAACATCGTCAAACACCGTGAACACCGTGAGCATCGTGAACACCGTGAACACCGTGAACATCGTCAAACACCGTGAACACCGTGAACATCGTTAACACCAAGCAAAAATTTCAAACTACAAAATAAGCGGTGCAGAAATAACGCTGATTGGTATTCCATTACAAGGTATTTTCGTCATGTCGACAGTTGAAGGGTTGATGTGGTGAGTGTTACCTGTGCATCTTATACTAACTTTAAGGAAAAAATACGACACTGTAAATAACAACCGAGCCAGCAGCTCTGATCATGTAAGTCATAAATAACTAAAAGCAGTCTATCACAAATATATAACAATCAAGTTGAACATTAAAATGGTATAAAATACCGACAGGTTGTTAGGTAAGACACATATTTGTTATGTAATAATGATAACTTGATTGTTGTTAGGTAAGACACATATGCAACAGTTAGGTATCTTTATTATGAAACGTTTCGCCTACACAGTAGGCTTCTTCAGTCAAGTACAGAAAAGTTGATAGAAGCAGAAGATACTTGAAGACGATGTAATCAGTCCATCACCCTGGACTGATGGACTGATTACATCGTCTTCAAGTATCTTCTGCTTCTATCAACTTTTCTGTACTTGACTGAAGAAGCCTACTGTGTAGGCGAAACGTTTCATAATAAAGATACCTAACTGTTGCATATGTGTCTTACCTAACAACAATCAAGTTATCATTATTACATAACAAATATTTCTTTCTTTCAGCACACCGGCAGTATCCCACCGAGGCAGGGTGCCCCAAAAAGAAAAACAAAAGTTTCTCTTTTTAAATTTAGTAATTTATACAGGAGAAGGGGTTACTAGCCCCTTGCTCACGGCATTTCAGTCGCCTCTTACAACACGCATGGCTTACGGAGGAAGAATTCTGTTCCACTTCCCCATGTTATCATTAATACATAATGACAAATAGGTTATCACAAATTATCACAAATACGTAATCGCAAAAGCGATCATAATAAACACACAAACGACAAGTCTAACAATTAACAATAACCTGCGCAATTGCGGTCTCGGCGAACTGCAATTTTTTTTTTTAAGAATTTTCGCAAACGGAAAACCTTTCGGCAAGATGCTATAATGTATTGGGAAATTGGCAGGAAATTAGGAGCGTGCGGGGAAATATGTGAGGTCACTTAAAGAGAGTTGAAAAAAAATACCAGGGAGACTTGAAGACGTCCCCTTGGGTAATGCGTTTCCTTTCTCGATGCTTGCTAGCAAGCACGTCTGCAACACGTCTGCAACATGCCTGCAACATGTCTGTGATGGGTTTCAGGGATTCCTGTCCCCCTTCCTCACATTTCCTCGTTGATTGTGTGCTCGACCAGATTGTTGCTGCTAGCGACCCGAAGGCCTATATAGACAGGCAGTGTGAATTTTAAATGAAAGAAATAAATTACTCTGAGATTTGGGGAAAATTTTGTATTCAGTATTTATGGCATAACAGAAACTGTACTTAGGGAACACGTATCAATAGCTTAATGGTAGAAGGCAAAGCTCACAACTGATGGAGGACGAATTTAATTCCCAGAAAGCTAAAATGTTGCACCTAATTATCTTACATTAATCATCTTAGATTTCTTCTTACACATGTTCACTCTGGTCATCTGGAAGTAAATGGGTACCTTCGTGTTAGTCAGCTGTTGCAGTTCGTATCGTGGGATTGGTTTGGAAAGGTTTGTCAGGAAACAAGACAAGTACTCCCTCTTTGTCTTCTCTCTCTCTCTCTCTCTAACTCTCTCTCTCTCTCTCTCTCTCTCTCTCTCTCTCTCTCTCTCTCTCTCTCTCTCGCATACACACACACACACACACACAAACACACACACACACGCACACACACACACACGCAAACACACACACACAAACACACACACACACACAAACACACAAACACACACACACACATACAAGCACACACACACACACAAACACACAAACACACACACACGCACACACACACAAACACATAGCGGTCGGTGAAGAGGCGGGGCCAGGAGCTGAGTCTCGACCCCTGCAACCACAATTAGGTGAGTACAATTTTGTGAATACACACACACACACACACACAAACACACACATACAAACACACACACACACACACACACAGCACACACAGACACACACACACAGACAAACACACACACACACATACACACGCACACACACAAAAAAGCGAAAGGAGCTAGGAAAGGAGACAAGGATGGAACCAGCAGAGGTCAGTCAGAGCAGAACAGAGCAGCAAGGGCAAGCACACACAACTATTCTCAGAACCCCACAACCTATCACACCATCCCAACACACACTACAATCCATACACACAGCTTCCACCCAACACCGAGCTATAGAATCCCACAGTATGCCACCAGGTCTCCCACCCTCACAGGCCCCCCAAACCACAGTGTTGGAAAGGAAACTGAAGGTATGGTACACAAACGCTGATGGAATAACAAATAAGTGGGAGGAGTGGCACGAAAGAATCAAAGAGGCATCACCGGACATCATAGCTTTCACAGAAACCAAGCTTACAGGTATGATAACAGATGCCATCTTTCCAACGGGATAACAGATCCTGAGGAAAGACAGAGGGAACAGGGGGGGGGGTGGAGAAGTGGCATTGCTGATCAAAAACCGATAGAATTTTTATGAGCTTGAGAGAGGAGACAGTGGAGAAGAAAGTGATTACATAGCGGGAATGCTTCACTCTGGAGGTCCAAAGGTGGTAATAGCAGTGATGTATAACCCACCACAGAACAGCAGGAGGCCAAGGCAAGAGTACGACGAGAGCAATAGAGCGATGGTTGACACACTGGCTGCAGTGGCCAGAAGAGCTCATGCATGCAGGGCAAAGCTCATGATCATGGGTGACTTAACCTTGAGTAGTGCAGATATCGAGGACATCACATATGAAAGACCCCTTGGGGCAAACGATCATGTGGTTTTAAGCTTCGAATACACAGTAGAGCTACAAGTGGAGGGAGAAGAAGGAAGGCCAGGACGAATGAAGCCAAACTACAAGAAAGGGAACTACAAGGGAATGAGGAACTTCCTGAACGGGGTTCAGTGGGACAGAGAACTGGCAGGGAAGCCAGTTAATGAGATGATGGAATATGTAGCAACAATATGCAAGGAGGCTGAAAAGAGGTTTGTACCCAAGGGTAACAGGAATAATGAAAAAGCCAGGATGAGCCCATGGTTCACCCAAAGGTGAAGGGAGGCAAAAACCAAGTGTGCTAGGGAATGGAAGAAATATAGAAGGCAAAGGACCCAGGAGAATAATGAGAGCAGTCGTAGAGCCAGAAACGAATATGCACAGATAAGAAGGGAGGCCCAAAGACAATATGAAAACGACTTAGCAGCGAAAGCCAAATCTGACCCGAAACTGTTATACAGCCACATCAGGAGGAAAACAACAGTCAAGGACCAGGTAATCAGGCTAAGGAAGGAAGGAGGAGAGACAACAAGAATTGACCGTGAAGCATGTGAGGAATTCAACAAGAGATTCAAAGAAGTGTTCACAGAGAAGACAGAAGGGGCTCTATAAAGACGGAGAGGTGGGGCACACCACCAAGTGCTGGACACCGTGCACACAACAACCGAGGAAGAAGTGAAGAGGCTTCTGAGTGAGCTAGATACCTCAAAGGCAATGGGGCCAGATAACATCTTCCCATGGGTCCTGAGAGAGGGAGCAGAGGCGCTATGTGTACCCCTAACAACTATATTCAATACATCTATCGAAACAGGGAGATTGCCTGAGGCATGAAAGACAGCAAATGTAGTCCCAGTCTTTAAAAAAGGAGACAGACATGAAGCACTAAACTACAGACCAGTGTCACTGACATGTAGAGTATGCAAAATCATGGAGAAGATTATCAGGAGAAGAGTGGTGGAACACCTAGAAAGGAATGATCTCATCAACAGCAGCCAACATGGTTTCAGGGATGGGAAATCCTGTGTCACAAACCTACTGGAGTTCTATGATATGGTGACAGCAGTAAGACAAGAGAGAGAGGGGTGGGTGGATTGGATATTCTTGGACTGCAAGAAGGCGTTTGACACAGTTCCACACAAGAGATTGGTGCAAAAACTGGAGGACCAAGCAGGGATAACAGGGAAGGCACTACAATGGATCAGGGAATACTTGTCAGGAAGACAGCAGCGAGTCATGATACGTGGCGAGGTGTCAGAGTGGGCACCTGTGACCAGCGGGGTCCCACAGCAGTCAGTCCTAGGACCAGTGCTGTTTCTGGTATTTGTGAACGACATGACGGAAGGAATAGACTCTGAGGTGTCCCTGTTTGCAGATGACGTGAAGTTGATGAGAAGAATTCACTCGATCGAAGACCAGGCAGAACTACAAAGGGATCTGGACAGGCTGCAGACCTGGTCCAGCAATTGGCTACTGGAGTTCAATCCCACCAAGTGCAAAGTCATGAAGATTGGGGAAGGGCAAAGAAGACAGCAGACGGAGTACAGTCTAGGGGGGCAGAGACTACAAACCTCACTCAAGGAAAAAGATCTTGGGGTGAGTATAACACCAGGCACATCTCCTGAAGCGCACATCAACCAAATAACTGCTGCAGCATATGGGCGCCTAGCAAACCTCAGAACAGCATTCCGACATCTTAATAAGGAATCTTTCAGGACCCTGTACACCGTGTACGTTAGGCCCATATTGGAGTATGCGGCACCAGTTTGGAACCCACACCTAGCCAAGCACGTAAAGAAACTAGAGAAAGTGCAAAGGTTTGCAACAAGACTAGTCCCAGAGCTAAGAGGTATGTCCTACGAGGAGAGGTTAAGGGAAATCAACCTGACGACACTGGAGGACAGGAGAGATAGGGGGGACATGATAACGACATACAAAATACTGAGAGGAATTGACAAGGTGGACAAAGACAGGATGCTCCAGAGATTGGACACAGTAACAAGGGGACACAGTTGGAAGCTGAAGACACAGATGAATCACAGGGATGTTAGGAAGTATTTCTTCAGCCACAGAGTAGTCAGTAAGTGGAATAGTTTGGGAAGCGATGTAGTGGAGGCAGGATCCATACATAGCTTTAAGCAGAGGTATGATAAAGCTCACGGCTCAGGGAGAGTGACCTAGTAGCTATCAGTGAACAGGCGGGGCCAGGAGCTCGGACTCGTCCCCCGCAACCTCAACTAGGTGAGTACAACTAGGTGAGGTGAGTACACACACACACACACACACACACAATAAATAATAGGTGAGTACACACTAACACACACACACACACACACACACACACATACATACATACATAAACACATACACACAGACACACAAACACAAACACACACACACACACACACACACACACACATATACACACACACACCACACACACACACCACACACACACACACACCACACACACACACACCACACACACCACACACACCACACATACACACCCCACACACACACACACACCACACACACACACCACACACACACACACCACACACCACACACACACACCACACACCACACATACCCCACACACACACACACACCACACACACACACACCACACACACACACACCACACACACACACCACACACACACACACCACACACACACACCACACACCCCACACACACACACACACACACACACACACCCCCACACACCCTCCACCACTTGACACAAACACTTGACACAAACACGTACCCCCCCTCCCCTAACCACCTCTCCCCCTTCCCTAACCACCTCACCTTAGCCACCTACCCCTCCCCCAAACCACCTAACCCCTCCCCAAACCGTCTAGCCCCCCCAACTACCTCCCTCCCTCCAATAACCATCCTCCCCCTCCCCCATAACCATCCATCCCCTCTCTCCCCCAAACCATCTAACCCTCTCCCCCAACTATCTCTACCCCTCCAATAACCATCCTCCCCCTCCCCCACAACCATCCATCCCCTCTCCTAACCATCTATTCCCCTCCCCCTAACCAGGATGAGGACAAGGGGCTCCAAGGACGAATCTGGGAGGGAGGAATGGGAGGTAGAGCTCAAAAAAAGGGAGGAAGACTGGGGAAGGAGACTAGATGAGCTGGAAAGGAAGATGGAAGAGAGGTTAGCAGCAGAATGCAGAAGGTGGAAGCAACAGGCCACAGCAGCAGAAATCAAGATAGAGAGATTAGAAGAGGAGCTGAGACATCTGAAACAGCACAGAGACAAAGATATTACAGAAGTAGCATCGGCAATGGCTACATCAAACACAGACAACAGGTCTGAAGGAAGCATGGAAACTAAACTGTATGCAGAGGTCCTGTCAAACCCACATGGGGCCAAAACAAAGACAGGGAGCACACTAGGACAGAATGAGAGGTTGGAAGACATTGAAGGAACTAGGACATGTGCAAGGACCTTACCAGATACCTGTGGGGGCCAGGAGCAGGTGAGCAGGAAGGATAAACCAAGAAGCATAGGGGCCATAACTAGGGAAGGGACTGAAGGAAGGAACACTCCACGGGAAGGAACTAAAACACATCAGAGGATGCAATGGGAGTCACAGTGGGAGGTGGAAAGGGAGAGATCCGTGTTTGTCTATGGGCTAGACGAAGCTAAAGGGGAAACTTATGATGAAAGAAAGCAGGAGGAGAAAAAAGCGATTGAAGATATCATGAAGGTGATAGGCGAGGGGGACATGACCCAGGTGGCAAATTTTCGGAGAATTGGGTGGTTCACAAAGAAAAGGAATCGGCCTCTCAAAGTAATTTTCAAGGCAGAATCAACCCGAACCATGATCCTGCAGGAGAAAGCACGGCTGAGAGGCAAGCAGGAGTTCCGGAGTGTGTACCTCGATCGAGACAGAACACAGGACGAAAGGAAGACAATGAAAGAGAGAGTTCAAAAACGAAAGGAGAAATGGGAGGAAATGAAAAAGGAGAGCAGAATAACCCAGGATCAAATGGAAGGACAAGCGCACCCCCCAGAAACACCTGCAGAAGGACTCCAGCCACGACACCCCCAAGGCAACTGAACAATCCAAACCAACCATCACACACCGATCCCTCTGTTTCCACCCCCCGCACCACAGTTACAGTATTAGAACAGAAGTTGAAGGTTTGGTACACAAATGCAGATGGATTAACGAATAAACATGAGGAATGGCAAGAAAGAATCAATGAGAAGTCCCCAGACATCATAGCAGTTACAGAAACAAAACTCACAGAGACAATAACAGATGCAATCTTCCCACCAGGATACCAGATCATGAGGAAAGATAGAAGGGGCAGGGGGGGAGGTGGGGTTGCTCTGCTCGTAAAAAACAGATGGAAATTCGAGAAAATGGAAGGAATGGATGAGACAGGAGAAAGAGACTACATAGCAGGTACACTTCAGTCTGGGGAACACAAAGTGGTCATTGCAGTGATGTATAATCCACCACAGAACTGCAGGAGGCCAAGAGAGGAATATGAAGAGAGCAACAGAGCAATGGTGGACACACTTGCTGAGGTGGCAAGAAGAGCTCACTCCAGCAGAGCAAAGTTGCTGGTTATGGGGGATTTCAACCACAGGGAGATTGACTGGGAAAACCTGGAGCCACATGGGGGTCCCGAAACATGGAGAGCCAGGATGTTGGACGTGGTGCTGGAAAACCTCATGCACCAACATGTTAAGGACACTACCAGAGTGAGAGGGGAGGATGAACCAGCAAGATTGGACCTTGTGTTCACCCTGAGCAGCTCAGACATTGAGGACATCAAGTATGAGAGTCCCCTAGGAGCTAGCGACCACGTGGTTCTGTGCTTTGAATACATAGTAGAGCTGCAAGTGGAGAGAATAACAGGAGTAGAATGGGAAAAGCCTGACTATAAAAGAGGGGACTACATAGGGTTGAAGAACTTCCTGCGGGAGGTCCAGTGGGACAGAGAACTGGCAGGAAAGCCAGTAAATGAAATGATGGAATATGTAACAACAAAATGCAAGGAGGCAGTGGAAAGGTTTATTCCCAAGGGCAACAGTAACAACGGGAAGACCAGAACGAGCCCCTGGTTTACCCGAAGGTGTAAGGAGGCAAAAACAAAGTGCAATAGAGAATGGAAAAAGTACAGGAAGGCAGAGAACACAGGAAAATAGGGAGATCAGTCGCAGAGCCAGGAATGAGTACGCACATATAAGGAGGGAGGCCAAGCGACAGTATGAAAATGACATAGCATCGAGAATCAAGACTGACCCGAAACTGTTGTATAGCCACATCAGGAGGAAGACAACAGTCAAAGACCAGGTGATCAGATTAAGGACAGAAGGTGGAGAACTCACAAGAAATGATCAGGAGGTATGTGAGGAGCTGAACAGGAGATTTAAGGAAGTTTTTACAGTAGAGACAGGAAGGGCTCTGGGAAGACAGCACAGAAGGGAACATCAAGAGGGAATATACCAACAACTGAGGAGGAGGTGAAGAAGCTCTTAAGTGACCTTGACACCTCAAAGGCGATGGGACTGGACAACATCTCCCCATGGGTCCTTAGAGAAGGAACAGAGATGCTGTGCGTGCCTCTAACCACAATCTTCAACACATCCCTTGAAACTGGGCAACTACCTGAGAAATGGAAGACAGCTAATGTAGTCCCCTATTTAAGAAAGGAAACAGAAACGAGGCACTAAACTACAGACCTGTGTCTCTGACATGTATTGTGTGCAAAGTCATGGAGAAGATTATCAGGAGGAGAGTGGTCGAACACCTGGAAAGGAACAAGATTATAAATGAAAACCAGCATGGGTTCATGGAAGGCAAATCTTGTATCACAAACCTCCTGGAGTTTTATGACAAGGTAACAGAAGTAAGACACGAGAGAGAGGGGTGGGTAGATTGCGTTTTCCTAGACTCCAGGAAGGCCTTTGACACAGTTCCCCACAAGAGATTAGTGCAGAAGCTGGAGGATCAGGCACACATAAAAGGGAGGGCACTGCAATGGATAAGGGAATACCTGACAGGGAGGCAGCAATGAGTCATGGTACGTGAAGAGGTATCACAGTGGGCGCCTGTGACGAGCGGGGTCCCGCAGGGGTCAGTCCTAGGACCAGTGCTGTTCCTGGTATTTGTGAACGACATGATGGAAGGAATAGACTCTGAAGTGTCCCTGTTCGCAGATGACGTGAAGTTGATGAGAAGAATTAAATCGGATGAGGATGAGGCAGGACTGCAAAGAGACCTGGACAGGCTGGACATGTGGTCCAGCAACTGGCTTCTCGAATTCAATCCAGCCAAATGCAAAGTCATGAAGATTGGGGAGGGGCAAAGAAGACCGCAGACAGAGTATAGGCTAGGTGGACAAAGACTACAGACCTCACTCAGGGAGAAAGACCTTGGGGTGACCATAACACCGAGCACATCACCGGAGGCACACATCAACCAAATAACCGCTGCAGCATACGGGCGCCTGGCAAACCTGAGAATAGCGTTCCGATACCTTAATAAGGAATCGTTCAAGACACTGTACACTGTGTATGTTAGGCCCATACTGGAGTATGCAGCACCAGTCTGGAACCCACACCTGGTCAAGCACGTCAAGAAGTTAGAGAAAGTACAAAGGTTTGCAACAAGGCTAGTCCCAGAGCTCAAGGGAATGTCGTACGAGGAAAGGTTGAGGGAAATCGGACTGACGACACTGGAGGACAGAAGGGTCAGGGGAGACATGATAACGACATACAAGATACTGCGGGGAATAGACAAGGTGGACAGAGATAGGATGTTCCAGAGAGGGGACACAGGGACAAGGGGTCACAACTGGAAGCTGAAGACTCAGACGAGTCACAGGGACGTTAGGAAGTATTTCTTCAGTCATAGAGTTGTCAGCAAGTGGAATAGCCTAGCAAGTGAAGTAGTGGAGGCAGGAACCATACATAGTTTTAAGAAGAGGTATGACAAAGCTCAGGAAGCAGAGAGAGAGAGGATCCAGTAGCGATCAGTGAAGAGGCGGGGCCAGGAGCTGAGTCTCGACCCCTGCAACCACAATTAGGTGAGTACAATTAGGTGAGTACACACACACACACACACACACACACACACACACACACACACACACACACACACACACACACACACACACACACACACACACACACACACACACACACACACATACACACACACACACACACACACACACACACACACACACACACACACACACACACACACACACACACACACACACACACACACACACACACACACACACACACACACACACACACACACACACACACACGCACACATACACACACACACACACACACACACATTTTGGGATTGACAACAGAGACTGCTACCTCAGCCACAAATAAGGGGACTGTAGGGAAAGAAGGGGCACAACTGCATGGAGATGCTCTATCAGAGGAGACTGTAGCAAATGAAAGAGCTAAGCTTTATGTGGAGGCCCTAACAGACAACAACAGAGCCCAAGGAAAGCCGAGAAGGGAAAATGACAGGCCACTGAGCCCAAGTACATTAGCCAGTGAAACTGATGAAAGGAAAGCTGCAGTGGAGGAAACCAAATTAAATGAGGGGATACACAGGGATATGCAGTGGGAGAATGAAAGGGTGAGGTCAGTCTTTGTGTATGGGCTCCAGGAAGTCGAAGGGGAAACATATGAAGCAAGAAAACAAGGGGAAAAAAAAGCAATTGAAAGCATCATGAAAGCAATAGGAGAAGACGATATGACCCAGCTGGAAAATTTTCGGAGAATAGGGGGGTTTGTAAAAAAAAGAACCCGGCCAGTGAGAGTGACCTTCAAGGCAGAAGCGACTCGGACCAGGATCCTGCAGGAGAAAGCACGATTAAGGGACATGACGGCATACAGGAGGGTGTATCTCGACCGCGACAGAACACAAGAAGAAAGGAAGAAACTGAGAGAGATGGTACAAAGGCGAAAGGAGGAAAGAGAGGGGATGGAGAAGACAGACAGGAGATCCCAGACCCAGGAAGAAGATCAAATACAGCCTCCCTCACAACTTTCTATAGAAGCCTCCCAACCAGGTCAACCCCAGTGCAACCAAACACTCTAAATCAAAACACCCATGCCACATCCAATGCCCCCACCCACTACATTACAAACTTCACCCCCACAGCAACAACCCATAGTTCCTTACCAGGTCTCCCACTTCCCCAACCCCAATATACTTCCCAGACCACAGTCTTAGAAAAGAAGTTGAAGGTGTGGTATACAAATGCAGATGGAATAACAAACAAGTATGAGGAGTGGCACGAAAGAATCAAAGAGACATCCCCAGACATAATAGCACTCACAGAAACAAAACTCACCAGAATAATAACAGATTCAATCTTTCCATCCGGATATCAAATCTTCAGGAAAGACAGAGGGAGGAGAGGGGGAGGAGGAGTTGCACTGCTCATTAAAAACCAGTGGGGTTTTGAGAAAATGGAAGGAATGGATGGCATGGGCGAAAGGGACTACTTAGTAGGAACAATCCAGTCTGAGGGACATAAGGTGATAATTGCAGTAATGTACAACCCACCACAGAACTGCAGGAGGCCAAGAGAAGAATACGATGAGAGCAACAGAGCAATGATCAACACACTAGCCGAGGTGGCCAGGAGAGCACACATGGGGGGAGCAAAGTTACTAGTTATGGGTGATTTCAATCACAAGGAGATTGACTGGGAAAACCTGGAGCCCCATGGGGGTCCCGAAACATGGAGAGCCAAGATGATGGATGTGGTACTGGAGAACCTCATGCATCAACATGTTAGAGACACTACCAGAGAGAGAGGAGAGGATGAACCAGCAAGGTTGGACCTTGTATTCACCATGAGTAGTTCGGACATCGAGGGTATCATGTATGAAAGGCCCCTGGGAGCTAGTGATCATGTGGTTCTGTGCTTCGACTACATAGTTGAGCTCCAAGTGGAGAGAGTAGCAGGAATAGGCTGGGAAAAACCAAACTACAAAAGGGGGAACTACTCAGGCATGAGGAACTTCCTTCAAGACATTCAGTGGGAGAGGGAACTGACAGGAAAACCAGTACAAGAAATGATGGACTATGTAGCAACAAAATGCAAGGAGGCAGAGGAGAGGTTTGTTCCCAAGGGAAACAGAAATAATGGGAAGAACAGAACGAGTCCTTGGTTCACCCAAAGGTGTAGGGAGGCAAAAACTAGGTGTACTAGAGAATGGAAAAGGTACAGAAGACAGAGAACTCAGGAAAATAAAGAAATCAGCCGAAGAGCCAGAAACGAATATGCACAGATAAGAAGGGAGGCTCAGAGACAATATGAAAATGACATAGCATCAAAAGTAAAGACTGACCCGAAGCTGTTGTACAGCCACATCAGGAGGAAAACAACAGTCAAGGACCAGGTAATCAGACTGAGGAAGGGTGATGGGGAATTCACAAGAAACGACCGAGAGGTATGTCAGGAGCTCAACACAAGATTTAAAGAGGTATTTACAGTGGAAACCAGTAGGACTCCAAGAAATCAGAACAGGGGGGCACACCAGCAAGTGCTGGATGAGGTACATATAACCAAGGAGGAGGTGAAGAAGCTGCTATGCGAACTTGACACCTCAAAGGCGGTGGGACCAGACAACATCTCTCCATGGGTCCTTAAAGAGGGAGCAGAGATATTGTGTGAGCCATTAACAAAGATCTTCAACACATCATTTGAAACTGGGCAACTCCCTGAGGTATGGAAAATGGCAAATGTAGTCCCAATTTTTAAAAAGGGAGACAGACATGAGGCACTAAACTACAGACCTGTATCACTAACGTGTATAGTATGCAAGGTCATGGAGAAGATCATCAGGAGGAGAGTGGTGGGGCACCTGGAAAGAAACAAGTGTATAATTGACAACCAGCACGGTTTCAGGGAAGGAAAATCCTGTGTCACAAACCTACTAGAGTTTTATGACAAGGTGACAGAAGTAAGACAAGAGAGAGAGGGGTGGATCGACTGCGTATTTTTGGACTGCAAGAAGGCTTTCGACACAGTTCCTCACAAGAGGTTACTGCAAAAGCTAGAGGACCAGGCACACATAACAGGAAAGGCACTGCAATGGATCAGAGAATATCTGACAGGGAGGCAACAACGAGTCATGGTACGCGACGAGGTGTCAGAGTGGGCGCCTGTGACAAGCGGGGTTCCACAGGGGTCAGTCCTAGGACCTGTGCTGTTCTTGGTATACGTGAACGACATAACGGAAGGGATAGACTCAGAAGTGTCCTTGTTTGCAGACGATGTGAAGTTAATGAGAAGAATCGAATCGGACGAGGATCAGGCAGGACTACAAAGAGATCTGGACAGGCTACAAGCCTGGTCCAGCAACTGGCTCCTTGAATTTAACCCTGCCAAATGCAAAGTCATGAAGATTGGGGAAGGGCAAAGAAGACCGCAGACACAATATAGTTTAGATGGCCAAAGACTGCAAACCTCACTCAAGGAAAAAGATCTGGGGGTGAGTATAACACCGAGCATATCTCCTGAGGCGCACATCAATCAGATAACTGCTGCAGCATACGGGCGCCTGGCAAACCTACGGATAGCGTTCCGATACCTCAGTAAGGATTCGTTTAAGACTCTGTACACCATCTACGTCAGGCCCATACTGGAGTATGCAGCACCAGTTTGGAATCCACACCTAGTCAAGCACGTCAAGAAATTAGAGAAAGTGCAAAGGTTTGCAACAAGACTAGTCCCAGAGCTACGGGGATTGTCCTATGAAGAAAGGTTGAGGGAAATCGGCCTGACGACACTGGAGGCCAGGAGGGTCAGGGGAGACATGATAACGACATATAAAATACTGCGCGGAATAGACGAGGTGGACAAAGACGGGATGTTCCAGAGATGGGACACAGACACAAGAGGTCACAATTGGAAGTTGAAGACTCAGATGAATCAAAGGGATGTTAGGAAGTATTTCTTCAGTCATAGAGTAGTCAGGCCATGGAATAGCCTAGAAAGTGATGTGGTGGAGGCAGGAACCATACATAGTTTTAAGGCGAGGTATGATAGAGCTCATGGGGCAGGGAGAGAGAGGACCTAGTAGCAATCAGCGAAGAGGCGGGGCCAGGAGCTGTGACTCGACCCCTGCAACCACAAATAGGTGAGTACAAATAGGTGAGTACACACACACACACACACACACAGGCTAATTGTTGTATGTTTGTTCCTGAACACGCAAAATAATTATCACCTACATGTAAAGAGAACTAAATTCTCCAGGAAACTTGTGAGGCTTGACAATTAATATTAATAAAGCTAGAATTACTGATACAATGTTAGGTAAGAGGAGGCAATTGCAACTAATGTCACATTTTTAAGTGGCAACCATTCGCTTGTGGAACCACATCAGCTGAATCAATAACAATAATGTGATGATCAGTCATGAAAGCATTGAAAATAAGTGGGAGTTGACCTTGGAGGACCAAGGAAGCGAACTGAAACTGTGTTGGAGGTAACTTACTTGTGAAAGAGGCTGTGAGGGACGCAGATGAATACCTCCACAATGTATCACGGCAGGAACATAAGGACGAGCTGGATAATCGATGGTTTGTACACTGTAAAAATTCAACTCAATCTTACATTCGTTAGCCTTTCACATACATCAAATCATTTTCGTTTTCTCTAGCATATCTTGCCAACCGGCACGCTAAAGAAACAGAGAATGTTGGGCAAGTCTCACAACGTTTCGCTCAGTGTCGAGCGTTATAATGTCATGATAAAAGCAGCAATAACTAAAACTTTTTCAGAATAAATGCAAGCTGTAACGAACCCATTTATCAGTACAAGACTTGCATTTGAACTTATTTCCCAGAAGCTGGGCATGTTATCTGGACAAAGGCCACGACGACGACATTCAGCTTCCATTCTGTGGAAAATAATGAAATTAAAGCCATTAATAGCCTTACCCTAAATTATTTCTTCACTGGTGGGTAACATAAAATAAAAATGCGGATATTTAGCAAGGTGTTTCTTTTGTTATTCACCAAAACTGGACACATCAGAGGTGTGTTGGTATCCTACTTTACATGAGCAATGTGGTGTTGTGCAAGTCTACGTAATGCTATGTATAAGTGAATTAACACTTTTTTAAGTGTGTGTCTGAGGGAGAGATGGAGTGAGATGAGAAATTTTCTCCTGATGTGGATCTGGTTTAAATAATGACTCGGTCAGGAGAACTTCTGGTCATTTGGTCCAGAGTTTCGTCAAGGAATGAATCCCATGTTATTGGAAGTTTTACTGTCCGAGATTCATTATATACTGGTATTTGTTTACCCAACCTGTACCGTATGTCATGTGTTTCACGATGAAATTTTTTAAGTGGACAGCTACTCTCTCTCTCTCTGGGGGGCGGAAAATGGTACTTAATGGAGCTTAACATTCAGGTAGCTATTTACTGCTAGGTGGAAGACAGCAGCAGGTGTAAGGACGCAGACACCCAGTTACATATTTACTGCTAGATGAAAAAAACAACAAAGTTACCTATTTATTGCTAGATGAAAGGTCAAGAAGCTTAAGAAAATTCTACTACACGTTTGATTCATGACTGAAAAATCTAGAAAAACAAAACCAATAATCAAATACCTTGGTGAAAAAAAGTAAAAGAAGAAAAAGTCCATAGCAACATGAGTCAAAGTGCTGATAGTTCTCTGCATGAAGGTCATAGGATGTTGGAAGCCTAATACAGCCGAGGCATCATAGGAGGGGAAGCGTGGGTTACCGATTATTAATGGTAGTTGTACCATCAACCCTCCTGGGCTCACATATATGAGTGGAACCTGGGAAAATAATATAATGATGATGATGATGATAATAATAATAATAATAGTAATAATAATAATAATAATAATAATAATAATAATAATAATAATAATAATAATAATAATAATAATAATAATAATAATTTTAGTGTTCAGCAGAAGTGTGTGGTTCCAGGAAAATGGGTGCGGGATGGAAGAAGTGTTGGAATGGCGAGGTAAAAAGAGAATAGAGAAAAAGTTGGTATATGAACGATTTTTACAAAGTAGAAGTGATATAAGGAAGGAGGAGTCTATGGAGAGAAAAAGAGAGGGTAAGAAAGTGATGAAGGAAGGTAAAAGGAGAGCAAATGAGAGAGTGGGTGAGATGTTATCAACAAATTTTTGTGTGAATAAGAAAAAGTTTTGGAGTGAGATTAATAAGCTGAGAAAGCCTAAGGAACGAATGGATTTGACAGTTAATATTAGGAAAGAAGATCTTTTATATAGAAAGCTGAAGGTATCGGGAAGATTGAGGGAATATTTTGAGAACTGTTAAATATTGATGAAGATAGGGAAGCTCTGATTTCAGGCACTGGGCAGGAGGGTATAACATCTTGTAGGAGTGAGGAAGAGCCAGTTGTGAGTGTGGGGAAGGTGGGTGAGGCTGTTGGTAGAATGAAAGAGAGTAAAGCAGCTGGGGCTGATGGGATCAGGACAGATATGTTAAAAGCAAGTGGGATATAGTATTGGAATTGTTGGCACTTTTATTTAATAAATGCTCGAAATAAGGAAAGGTACCTAGAAAATGTATAGTTATTTTGTACAAAGGCAAAGGGGACAAAAAAAATAGAGTGTAAAAAATATAAAGGAATAAGCCTGCTGAGTATACCTGGTAAGGTGTATGGTAGAAATATTATTGAAAGCATTAAGAGCAAGATGGAGAGTAGGATCGTAGATGAACAAGGAGGTAGGAGGGTGTGCAGGTGAACAGTATTCAGATAAGAGTAAAGAGGTTTCGTTGCACTTATGGGTTTGCAAAAGGTAAATGATGGGGTGTAGATGGAAGCAATGTGGCAGACGTTGCAAGTGTATGGAATAGCCGGTAGGCTTCTGAAAGCAGGTAAGAGTTTATACGGTGACAGTGACATGCAAGTTAGAATATATAGGAGAGAGGGAGATTATTTCCCAGTAAAAATAGGTCATAGACAAGAATACGTGATGTCATCATTATTGTTCATTATATTTATACACGGAGTTGTGAGAGAAGCGAAAGCTATGGTATTAGAAAGAGGTATGGGATTAAGAGATAAAGAATCTAACACAAGGTGGGAGTTGTCACAGTTGCTCTTTCCTGATGATACTGGACTTTACGGAGATTCTGATGAGTAGTTGCAGAAGTTGGTGGACTAGATTCGTAGGTTTTGTATAAGAAGAAAATGAGTGTGAACATAGGAAAGACAAAGGTGACGACAATAACAAAAAATCTAGGTAAAGAAAGATTGGAGATCAGATTGGAGGGGGTAAAGAGGAAGTGAGTGTATATGGGAGTAGACTTGGCAGCAGATGGGTCTATGAAAGACGGGGTTAATCATAGGATTGATGAAAGGGAAAAGGTGAATGGTGCACTGAGGAGTCTGTGGAGACAGAATGTTGTCCATGTAAGCAAAGAGGGAAATGTATGAGAGCATAATGGTACTCAGGCTCTCATGTGGGTGTGAAGCATGGGTTGTGAATGTTGCAACAAGGCAGTGGAGCGTCCTGTCAGAGGCCAATGTGTGGTGTGAATATTATGTAGAGAATCCGTAGCATGGAGATTAGAAGGAGGAGCAGGTTTTCTAAAAATAATATCTAAAGGGCTGAGGAGATGTTGTTGAGGTGGTTCTGACGTTTACGAAGGGTGGAACCAAATTGAGTGACTTGGAGGGCGTATAAATCTGTGGATGGAAGGCTGAGTAGGGGTCGTCCTAGGAAAGGATGGAGAGAGGGGTTAATGGAGGTTTAGAGTGCGAGGAACTTAGTCTTCCAACAAACGTGTCCTACTGTGTTACGTAGAGACAATTTGGTTTTATGACCTGACCTGCTGTTGGAATGCCACCAAAATAACATTTATGAAGGGGTTTTACCAACTGCAAATAAAGCATTACCAAGTGTGTGTGAGTGTGAGTGTGAGTGCGTGTGTGTGTATGTGTCTTTGTGTGTGTGTGTCTACCTGGAGTCTGCCTTGAGGTTATTCCGGGGATCAATGCCCCCGCGGCCTGGTCCACGACCAGGCCTCCCGGTGGATCAGCGCCTGATCAACCAGGTTGTTACTGCTGGCTGCATGCAATCCAACGTACGAACCACAGCCCGGCTGATCCGGCACTGACTTTAGGTATCTGTCCAGCTCTCTCTTGAAGGCAGCCAGGGGTTTATTGGTAATTCCCCTTATGCTTGGTGGGAGGCTGTTGAACAGTCTTGGGCCCCGGACACTGGTGTTTTCTCTTAGTGTACCAATGGCGCCCCTATTTTTAATTGGGGGTATTGTGTGTGTGTGTGTGTGTGTGTGTGTGTGTGTGTGTGTGTGTGTGTGTACTCACCTAGTTGTGGTTGCAGGGGTCGATTCACAGCTCCTGGCCCCGCCTCATCACTGGCTGCTACTAGGTCACTCATCCTGCTCCATGAGCTTTATCATACCTCTTCCTAAAGCTATGTATGGATCCTGTCTCCACTACTCCACTTCAAAGACTATTCCATTTCCTGACAACTCTGTGACTGAAGAAATACTTCCTAACATCCCTGTGATTCATCTGAGTCTTCAGCATCCAACTGTGACCCCTTGTTGCTGTGTCCCATCTCTGGAGCATCCTGTCTTTGTCCACCTTGTCAATTCCTCTCAGTATTTTATGTCATATATGTCATATATATTGTGGCTGCAGGGGTCGAGACTCAGCTCCTGGCCCCGCCTCCTCACTGACCGCTACTAGGTCCTCCCTCTCCCTGCTCCATGAGCTTTATCATACCTCGTCTTAAAACTATGTATAATTCCTGCCTCCACTACATCGCTTGCCAGACTATTCCACTTCCTAACTACTCTATGACTGAAGAAATATTTCCTAACATCCCTTTGACTCATCTGAGTCTTCAGCTTCCAATTGTGACCCCTTGTTTCTGTGTCCCATCTCTGGAACATCCTGTCTCTGTCCACCTTGTCTATTCTACGTAGTATTTTGTATGTCGTTATCATGTCTCCCCTGACCCTCCTGTCCTCCAGTGTCGTGAGACCGATTTCCCTTAACCTTTCTTCACAGGACATTCCCCTTAGCTCTGGAACTAACCTTGTTGAAAACCTTTGCACTTTCTCTAATTTCTTGACGTGCTTGACCAGGTGTGGGTTCCAAACTGGTGCTGCGTACTCTAGTATGGGCCTGACGTACACAGTGTATAAAGTCTTGAACGATTCCTTACTGAGGTACCGGAACGCTATTCTCAGGTTTGCCAAGCGCCCATATGCCGCAGCAGTTATCTGGTTAATGTGTGCTTCTGGCGATGTACTCGGTATTATACTCACTCCTAGGTCTTTCTCCTTGAGTGAGGTTTGCAGCCTTTGGCCTAGCCTATACTCTGTCTGCGGTCTTCTTTACCCTCCTCCGATCTTCATGACTTTGCATTTGGCAGGGTTAAATTCTAGGAGCCAGTTTCTGGACCACGCATCCAGCCTGTCCAGGTCTCTTTGTAGACTTGTCTGGTCCGCGTCTGATTAAATTCTCCTCATCAACTTCACATCATCTGCAAACAGGGACACTTCTGAGTCTATCCCTTCCGTCGTGTCGTTCACATTTACCAAGAATAGCACTGGTCCCAGGACTGACCCCTGTGGGATCCCGCTCGTCACCGGCGCCCACTGTGATACCTCATCACGGACCATGACTCTCTGTTGCCTCCCTGTTAGGTATTTTCTGATCCATTGCAGTGCCCCTCCTGTTATACGTGCCTGTTCCTCTAGCTTCTGTACTAATCTCTTGTGAGGAACTGTGTCGAAGGCCTTCTTGCAGTCCAAGAAAATGCAATCAATGTGTGTGTGTGTGTGTGTGTGTGTGTGTGTGTGTGTGTGTGTGTGTGTGTGTATGTGTGTGTGTGTGTGTGCGACCCAATTAATATTTGTACTAATAACTCATTATAGTTGTGATCGGATGTGGACGTGTTAATCACTCATTACTTTGTAATTTGTTCATGATTGTAACCATGTATAGACGTGTAGATGATTCATTACACTCGTAATTTAGTCATGATTGTTACCAGATTTACCTGGAGTTCATTACCTTTGTAACTCATTCAGCTCTCAAAACTGCGGGGTCCCGTCCCTGGACCCATTATGTACCTCTGTAGTCTTTTGACTAAAGTCCACAGAATGGGTATTGGGTGTATAATGAAGATGATAAACTAACTTCAGGGAAACCGATTAGCCGGACTTGAGTCCTGGAGGTGGGACGTACAGTGCCTGCACTCGGAGGGATGGGAGTTAATGTTGAAGGTTTATAACTGTAGTGTAGGGGCACCTCTGGCAATAAAAGGATGAAGTGAATACCTTGGTGGGAAACGGCCGACGTATTAATAAAATAATAATAACCGCAACAACGGCAATAATAATAATAATAATAATAATAATAATAATAATAATAATAATAATAATAATAATAATAATAATAATAATGAGTCCTTCACTGTACCTGTGCCTGAACATTATATTCATATATGTTTTATAAGAACAGTAAAAAAATATTGCATTTAATGTAAAACTTGGTACATGACTTACCTTCAACTGATAAACTATTGATAAGAAACAATCGGACATGAACACACTGAGGAAAACCAAATCAAAATCTTCCTTCAATAAATGCTGAACTTCTTCCTTTCCCAGAGCATCTGCACACAGTCCCGGCATAACCTTCATCACAGTCAACGGGCCACTCATAGTACGTGAGGTAAACATATTTGGAAAAATGTCGGTAAGCTCCACGCCAGTCAGTACCACCTCACGCACATTTTCCCGGACCTTCGACGGCTTAAATGACGACACCATTGTAACCTGTACCAAAAAAAAAATATATATAATGTTGCTTTTTTCCTCAGTAAAAAAGGGCAAATGTCTCCCGACTCGGGACTTTGATGCATGATGACTTATCTGTGGTAAAGCTGGCGTGCCGTAATTAGGTTAAGCATCAGCTTGAGTACTATAATAAGGTTAAGCATTAACTGGCTTACCGTAATTAGGTATGGCAAGATTAAAAAATATACTTTTCATTACATAATTTAGTACAACAAAGGATTTCAGTATTTTTTTCAAGTTATATTCATAACATGTATTAAATAAATGATAATAACATAAATAATATCTTTATTTCTACAAGTACATGTACAAGGTATACAGTCCCAGCTGACATCAATAACATACTATATAGAAAACCGCTTGTTATGCAGAGCATTTCGTCCAAAGTACACCAGTTTTGTCCCAGGATGCGACCCACACCAGTCCACTAACACTCAGGTATCCATTATTACTAATGGGTGAACATAGACAACCGGTGTAAGGAAACACTCCCAATGTTTCTTCCCTCGCCGGGAATCGAACCCAGACTCTCACCGTGTGAAGCGAGAGATTTTTACCACCAGGCCACGAGGCATATTAATATAAATACATATATTTAATTAATATTCTTTTATTATGGATACAAATGAAGAATTCGATAATGAAGCGATACATTGTTAACACAACGGTCAACTGCATCCAGTGTCTTATTTGTCTGAATAAGAAGATTCAGTTAACATGGAAATTTGCAACTCCGGAATATAAGGGCTGTTACAACAACTTACGTTTGTCAACAGTTGTATAAAATAATACTTTTAGTAAAATGCGTAAGCTTTCGCACTCATTAACACACTCTCTCTCCTCTCACTCTCTCTCTCTCTCTCTCTCTCTCTCTCTCTAACAGTCGCTAATGACTAACCTGGATGTCATCATCAGCCAAGGCATTAACAATGCCCATATAAAAGTTCTTGTGACTTCGTGAAGAGACAGGTCCCAGGAAGAGCACTTTGGTGGCTACCACTGACTGCAGTACCGCAACCCACACCAACACTGCTCTCCACAATTCCATCTAGAATAAAAGGTTTAAATCATTGCTGCAGATAATAAATCATCATAAAGGAAAAAAAAAACATTACAGCTGGAAGAGCTCACAGATTAGTCACAGTGGAGAGAGAAAATTTCTTGCGTTACTTGCTCTGGGACAGAAGAGAACGCTCAGATGACGGGAAGACATGGGTGGGAGAGGCCGAGTCTTATAAGTAGTCAATCAGCGTTTGGGGAATGAAAGGAAATATATATATATATATATATATATATATATATATATATATATATATATATATATATATATATATATATATATATATATATATATATATATATATATATATATATATATATATAGGGAGGTGTCACCTCTAGATCTGTACTGGGGAGCCTCATCCTCAGAGAAGAAAATAAATGTACTTCAGGGAAAGATATACCGAAGGATATACATCTGGGTGTATAACTTCAGTGTATGCAAAAGTTCCCATGATTCCACTCCTTCAATTCCTGTATTTGGGGTGTTTTTAATAAAACAAATATAACTAAAACTGTAATGTTGCAGGTTGTTAAGCAGGTCTGTCTGGTGTCTACTTTTCACTTAAGAGATACAAGGTAATTGATTTTGATGGTATTTGATTCTCTGGTGTTCTCAAGAAAGAACTGAGCTTTGTAATGATCTGAGGAAAGATGTTACAAAACTCGTCTTCTTAAAACGTCTCCAGAGCATGGTATAGAGTTAGGTAATTTATTCCCGTCTAACAGTTTGCCTGTTTCCGGTTGTGTAACAAGAAGTTGTAATATAAATTGGGGATTACAAACCAAATAGATAAAATTTAAGATCTTTACTAGTAAAGTTGTCTAGCAGAATATATATGTGTACAAAGTTAAAATATTGGACATAAATAAGGAATCAAACTCCTACACTTCTCTTGGTATGCACATATTTGTATAATTGCATTAACCATAAGAATCTATTTCAACCGATATATTAATGTGGCGAAATCAAAATGATAGGCTTAGTCTTAGTACTATCTTCATCCAGCCCGACTTAGAATAATACCGACCACAAAGTAACAGAAAAGGGCTGACAAGGCAGAGTCAGTTAGTTGAACCAACAAATTCACCAGAGTAAAGTAGAACTCTAAAATGACCCTTGAAAGAGGATATCAGCCACCAAGGAGAGAGCTTGATGTGTCTACTAAGAGAAGCCAGCAGGTAACTGGGTGAGGCAAACCCAGTAGCCCCTGTGTGATTGACTCAGTGGTACGGCAGAGACGCTGGCAGGTAAGTGAGCCGAGAGTTATCTAAGCATTTTTCCCATATGGTCAGCCAACCACAACTTTCGAACATAAAATATACGTGTCTCACCTTACCTATTAATATAGCTAAGTCAAATAACAGTACAAAGTAAGATTTTCATTTTAGCTAATAATGAAAACATCTCCAATATAAAATTATATGAAAATAAAATATACACAGAATATTAAAGATATAGAATAATAAATACACCTTAACACTTGTTATCCTACGCAACATAGGATAACAAGTGTTCAACATCAGATTAAAAATGAGAAAAATGGAGTTAATTGTAATCTTCAGTGATTACGTTTAGCCAACACATTAGGTTTTATACCATAACTGATAAACAAGATAAACATCGATGATTGAGTGACTTTTAATCTTTGAAAGATATGACCTTTGAGATGGAGTTTTCTCTTGTACGTCGCTGCCTCACTCTTATACACGTCTCTTAACTGAAAATCCCTTGTATATTAATATGTTAATGATCTGCACTCTCTTAGCACATCTCTAATAATGTCATTAGCGGCACATTATTGTTGGGATGTACTACAGTTGTACTGTGGTACTATACCTTAAGTCCCACTCAAGGGGGGGGAGATGGATCGAGATAGTCGATGCAAAGACAGACATCTGGGTCGCATCCTGGGAGACAAGATTGAGGACCCCAATGGAAATAAGTTAGACAGTCCTCGATGACGCACTGACTTTCTTGGGTTATCCTGGGTGGCTAACCCTCCTGGGTTAAAAATACGAAAATAATCTTATCTCTCTCTTATCTTATCTAACTGACATACCTGGAGGATACCTGGTCTGTGACCAGGTCTCGCGGTGGATCAGGGCCTGATCATCCGTGCCAAGATTTCTAACAACAATTTAGGAAGAATTGTTTATACAGCTTTATCTAACGCTTTGGATGCTTTATCACGTACAATACAGGAAAGATTTAAAACAATACAATGAATAGTTACTCACAGATCTTATTATTATTATTATTATTAAAGATTCGCGGGTATTCTCCCGGCCCGGGCCTTTTCCAAGTGGTGGCCCGGCCTTGGCTCCCTCTTTAGGGAGTGTCTGAGACCTAAGTCTCCCATGGGAGGAGGCACAAGTACCTCCTCATCTTTGGGACCAACTGTCCCCAGGCCTAGCCACAAGCTAGGCCTCTCTGGTCTGCCATCCCCGCCCCAAGGGGGCAAATGGGAATGACAGTCTTATAAGCTAAAGGCTCGGGCTCAGGCACCTACCCTACCCTAGAAGGGTTAGGCGTGGTGTCGATCTCACAGACCTTGCAAAGAATACAATTAACATAAAAATAGAAAATTTAAAATTGAGTATTCTTGCTTAGTATGTAATTATTCATTTAGAGAATGCAGAAAATTTCGGAAAATATTATTTGAGATGCAAATATCCATACCATCATACATTTACTTCTTAATTTCTCGAGTTTCGATGAAAATATAACTTACGAACTTACCGTCAAAGACTCTCGTGAAAACTACGTCGAAATTTGACTAAAATGTTCAGCTATTGCTTGAGTGGCACAAGAGCGTGTGTTGAGGCAGCAGTGGTGGCTGCTACACTGACTACACCACACACACAGATACTGCCATCTGACCATGACTTGCTACTTGAATCAAGCTGGTTCATTGTTGCTTGTTCTTGGTAACTGGCAGCAAATTAAAATATTTACACACAGACCGATAATAATAGTGACTAGTCTTTATCTTTGGTAAAATAACTTCTTCAAGGTTGACTCCTTGGTGCGGTGGAAAGGCTCTTGGTCTGAGGAATTTGACCTTTTGGTCTCTTTCCTCAGACCGAACCTAATTACCCCTCAATCCCCCTTCCCTGTCCCATCTTCCCCATCCTTCCCTTTTCCCTTTCCTCCTCCTCCGCCTCCCCATCCCTCCCATATTCCCTTTTTATTTTTAGCCTTGGGGATTCTTCCCACAGGCACTCTAGTTCCTAGGTAAGGGGAAGGGTACCAGGGTCCATCCCATTCCGTTGTGGTCTATGGCGGTGGTGTAGTTTGCGTGGAATCTGGATCACCTGGAAATGTCCCAATCCCTCTCCGGTTTCCCGGGGGGGGGGATGCTTTGGGTGTCTTTCGGGTGACAGGTGTTTCTCTGGAGGCTGCCTGTCGGATTCCAGGGGGTGCTGGCTGAAGGAGGTATGTTTTGTGGCGGGTGTCCGGTTGGCCTCTCTTATCCACTGAGGAGTGAGGTGGCTCAGCGGATGTGAGGTTGCTATCCTGGATTCCTCGTTTACTGGCATGAGGGGTAGGGTATAGCACGGGTTCCATGCCGCATCTGCACTACTTGCGGTGCTGAGGTTCTCTTGGGGGCGGAGGGGGATTTACGACCTTCCTTTGCCTCCTAGGAGCTATTCCTTTATGTTTACCCCCCTTTTTTCTTTTTTTCTAAACAAAAAGAAAGAAGCGATATAACCATGGAGTTCTGAATCCATGGACCTGCTCCCTCTGGGCCCCTTTCTGATATCACATCCTGTTCTGACCCTGCCTTGTTATATGACCACTCTTCTGACACTTCTAATGTCCCTGTACCTCTTGCTGGTGCCGTTTCATCACCCGCTTCAGGTACCCGGGTTCCGACTGACTCCTTTGATACATCTAACCTCTGTTCTTTGACTATGCTTCTGGCTTCTTCCTCTACGGTGTGGCAATTTTCGAATTGCCCGCCTGTCCCACGTCGGACCGACTCCAGTCCCACACTTAAATGCCCAAGATCATTACTTCATGATACTTCTTCACTTCTTTCTCATTCTACTCAGAAAAGACCAGCACGTCACGCACTCCCTTTCCACATTATGTTTCAAAACACACAATGGACTAAGTTTTATACTCTACGACCGACTTCCTCTACTGCCTACCTTTCTAACTATAACATTACCATGGTGCTCCTACGACACGTTGGTAGAGATATATCCTTTCATGCTCTCATGAGTGGTACACGCATCTTCACTGTCCACAATTCTACCCAAGCTCACGATCTTTCTCTCCTTACAACTATGGATACTATTCCTGTAACTATTGAAAAACATCATTCCCTCAATTCTTGTAGTGGTATTGTCATTCTGCCCCATACCATTGTCCAACAGAATTTCTAGACATGTGGCAATGACATTCATGTCCTCCTTACCTATGTTTTTGATCATGTTTTCAATCTCTTGTTTTTCTTTCTGCTGTCTTTCATTGTGTGTCTTCCCTTCACTCCCCTGAAGCCCATGAGTAAAGACTGACCTCTCCCTCTCCTCCTCCATTTGCCTTTCCCTCCTTGCCTCCAGGTCTTGTTTGTACAAAGCTATTGTCTCCTTTATTTCCTGTAACTCTTGGTGGCCTGGTCGTGCCTCGGCATGGGACTTGTCACCTCTACCCGCACTCCCCTTACTGCTGTTCCTGCACCCAACAGTTCCTCCCCTTCATTCCTCGGCCTTGCCTGGTAGCCTAATTGGGCCTTAAAGTAAGTCATGTTTCCTTCCCTTCCTTCAAACCCCTTCTTTACTAGGTTTGTGCCTGCTCCAGATGCCATGTCCTCTATGGGTACTGGCCCTGTGGGGAATTAAGGTAATGTATGTGCAGGCACGACAGGCTTGGATTAATTATTGGTCCCTGCTTCAGTCGTGAATTCAGCTTGAAGCCTGCTGCTCCACTTCAGGGGTAACTTCAGCCAATAGAATACTGACCTTCATTCCTCAGAGTAGGAAATGTGGTCGTGAAAGGGAGCTGCTAGTGCAATCTCTGCTCGTCGGGTGTCACCTCTACACATGTGTACACCTAAATCCATTTACAAATACTAACGTGTTAGTGATGGGACAGGGGTTACCTGAGAATGCCTTGAATCATACAACTGCATGGTCCAGCTAATGAAACCCTTGCTTGCAGTGATCTATAGTGTATGAATGTATTCACAATGAAAAGTTTGTGTAGGGCAGTCGCCCGTCTCACTGCCAAAATGTAACTACTCGCTGTCGGCTCAGCTTATCCCTTGGGACCTCAAACTGGCGGGTTGAAAGTGCCTTTGGCTTAATTAATGCATGGGACATAAGCTAACGACTATCTTTAACTTAGCTTAAATATATGTAGTAGTAATGTAGTAATTGTAGTGTAAAATTAGCCTAGGAGTTATGAGGCTAATTCTTAGCCTCGTACATCCAGAACTGACACCTCTCTAGGCGTCTCCCCGCTTCCTTACATTCCCCCACCTGGGGTGGGAGTAACGGCTCTGGGAAAATTACAAAATTCCTCAGGGGCAACCCGCTTCAGAATATTTACTTTGTCTTCTAGGGTCTGTATCTTGGCTTCTGCAGCTTCAGCTCGTGACTCCCATTACTTTTTTCTGCCTCCAGCCTTTTCTTCATTTCTTGCAGAAAGTTTGCTTAGTTTGCTTTTCCAATCTTGTTCCATCCTTTTACATTGCTCTTCCATCCATTCATCCTTTCCAGGGCCATCTTCCTCTGATCCCTTGAGTCTTAGACATCCCATCTGAGGCCCTATTTTCTATTTTTAATGGGCTAGGTTTCGTAGTGTGTGTGTATGTTTGCAGTTTATGTGTGTTGGTTATGAGTGTGCTGTGTGCTATGTGTGTGTGTGTGTGTGTATGTACTCACCTAATTGTAGTTGCAGGGGTCGAGACTCAGCTCCTGGCCCCGCCTCTTCACTGAATGCGATTAGGTCTCTCTCCCTGTTCCATGAGCTTTATCATACGTCGTCTTAAAGCTAAGTATGGTACCTGCCTCCACTAAATCGCTCGCCAGACTGTTCAACTTCCTGATCACTCTGTAACTGAAGAACTGCTTTCTAACATCCCTGTGATTCATCTGAGTCTTCAGATTCCAAGAGTGACCCCTTGTTTCTGTGTGTGTGTGTGTGTGTGTGTGTGTGTGTGTGTGTGTGTGTGTGTGTGTGTGTGTGTGTGTGTGTGTGTGTGTGTGTGTGTGTGTGTATGTGTGTGTGTGCTGTGTGTGTGTGTGTGTGTGTGTGTGCGTACGTCGGTGGGAGGAGACAGAGAGAGGGAGAGTTAATGAGGAGTGTGTGTGAGGGAAAGAGAGAGAGAGAGAGAGAGAGAGAGAGATTGGACTAGAGGGAGAAGAGAAGGAGTTTGACAGGAAGGGAGAGTGATAAGGGGAGAGAGGGAGTGGTAGAGGGAGAAAAAGGGGAGGCAGAGGCTAAGGGAGCGTAGTGGAGTGGGATTGAGGGTTTTATTGGGGGTACTGGGGAGGGAATTGTCAGTT
Source organism: Cherax quadricarinatus (assembly GCF_038502225.1). Classification (NCBI taxonomy): domain Eukaryota; kingdom Metazoa; phylum Arthropoda; class Malacostraca; order Decapoda; family Parastacidae; genus Cherax; species Cherax quadricarinatus. The sequence continues at coordinate 73,182,561 of NC_091292.1, forward strand.
TTCAGAAAGTGTGGTTGCAAGAGTCGAGTCACAGCTCCTGGCCCAGTGTGTGTGTGTGCGTGTGTGTGTGTGTGTGTGTGTGTGTGTGTGTGTGTGTGTGTGTGTGTGTGTGTGTGTGTGTGTGTGTGTGTGTGTGTGTGTGTGCGTGTGAGTGTGTGCGTGTGTGAGTGTGTGTGTGCTGTGTGTTTTGTGTCTGGATCTTGATGTCTGGTTTTATAGTCACAAGGAAAGCTCAGAAAATATTTGCTGGTGAGACTGCAATATCGTTGGTGATATCAGAATGTTTCATAGACAGTCTTGTGCAAGTGGAAAAGGGTTCAAAGGAGATGAGTTTTACTGCGCTAGATGAAGACACTTCCTGAGACCCAGTCATCGGAAATCTTCCTTGAACATTTTTTTTTTTAGTGAGCGATAACAATGTATTTGATGAGCAGTGACCTGAAATGTTTGTAATTCAAGGAAATATCATCGCTCAAGCAGCAGTGATTATCATGTTATTAAAAGAAATATTATCGCTTATTGCAAGAAATAATTAGTTTTGTAGATGAATGGTTCAGAGAACCGACATGTTGAAATAATTAAATAAGCATTTTCGGACTCTCGTATTATTTCCATAACATTTTGTCTTAACACAAAAATCCTGTATTGTTTATGAAAGAAAAGATTTATCCAGACGCCTAGTTAGTACTGCTGCTCCATTACCCACGTATGTTACTTTGTTGGTTGACTACTGCTTTGTTGGTTGACTACTGCTTTGTTGGTTGACTACTGCTTTGTTGGTTCACTACTGCTTTGCTAGTTGACTACTGCTTTGTTGGTTGACTACTGCTTTGTTGGTTCACTACTGCTTTGTTGGTTCACTACTGCTTTGCTAGTTGACTACTGCTTTGTTGGTTGACTACTGCTTTGTTGGTTGACTACTGCTTTGTTGGTTGACTACTGCTTTGTTGGTTGACTACTGCTTTGTTGGTTGACTACTGCTTTGTTGGTTGACTACTGCTTTGTTGGTTGACTACTGCTTTGTTGGTTGACTACTGCTTTGTTGGTTGACTACTGCTTTGTTGGTTGACTACTGCTTTGTTGGTTGACTACTGCTTTGTTGGTTGACTACTGCTTTGTTGGTTGACTACTGCTTTGTTGGATGACTACTGCTTTGTTGGCTGACTACTGCTTTGTTGGTTGACTACTGCTTTGTTGGTTGACTACTCCTTTGTTGGTTGACTACTGCTTTGTTGACTGACTACTGCTTTGTTAGTTGACTACTGCTTTGTTGGTTGACTACTGCTTTGTTGGTTGACTACTGCTTTGTTGGTTGACTACTGCTTTGTTGGTTGACAACTGCTTTGTTGGTTGACTGCTGCTTTGTTGGTTGACTACTGCTTTGTTGGCTGACTACTGCTGTGTTGGTTGACTACTGCTTTGTTGGTTGACTACTGCTTTGTTGGTTGACTGCTGCTTTGTTGGTTGACTACTGCTTTGTTGGTTGACTGCTGCTTTGTTGGTTGACTACTGCTTTGTTGGTTGACTACTGCTTTGCTGGTTGACTACTGCTTTGTTGGCTGACTACTGCTTTGTTGGCTGACTACTGCTTTGTTGGTTGACTACTGCTTTGTTGGTTGACTACTGCTTTGTTGGTTGACTACTGCTTTGTTGGCTGACTACTGCTTTGTTGGTTGACTACTGCTTTGTTGGTTGACTACTGCTTTGTTGGTTGAATATTGCTTTGTTGGCTGACTACTGCTTTGTTGGTTGACTACTGCTTTGTTGGTTGACTACTGCTTTGTTGGTTGACTGCTGCTTTGTTGGTTGACTACTGCTTTGTTGGTTGACTACTGCTTTGTTGGTTGACTACTGCTTTGTTGGTTGACTACTGCTTTGTTGGTTGACTACTGCTTTGTTGGTTGACTACTGCTTTGTTGGCTGACTACTGCTTTGTTGGTTGACTACTGCTTTGTTGGTTGACTACTGCTTTGTTGGTTGACTACTGCTTTGTTGGCTGACTAGTGCTTTGTTGGTTGACTACTGCTTTGTTGGTTGACTACTGCTTTGTTGGTTGACTACTGCTTTGTTGGTTGACTACTGCTTTGTTGGTTGACTACTGCTTTGTTGGTTGACTACTGCTTTGTTGGTTGACTGCTGCTTTGTTGGTTGACTACTGCTTTGTTGGTTGACTACTGCTTTGTTGGTTGACTACTGCTTTGTTGGTTGACTACTGCTTTGTTGGTTGACTACTGCTTTGCTGGTTGACTACTGCTTTGTTGGTTGACTACTGCTTTGTTGGTTGACTACTGCTTTGTTGGTTGACTACTGCTTTGTTGGTTGACTACTGCTTTGTTGGTTGACTACTGCTTTGTTAGTTGACTACTGCTTTGTTAGTTGACTACTGCTTTGTTAGTTGACTACTGCTTTGCTGGTTGACTACTGCTTTGTTAGTTGACTACTGCTTTGCTGGTTGACTACTGCTTTGTTGGTTGACTACTGCTTTGTTGGTTGACTACTGCTTTGTTAGTTGATTACTGCTTTGTTAGTTGAATACTGCTTTGCTGGTTGACTACTGCTTTGTTGGTTGACTACTGCTTTGTTAGTTGACTACTGCTTTGCTGGTTGACTACTGCTTTGTTGGTTGACTATTGCTTTGTTAGTTGACTACTGCTTTGCTGGTTGACTACTGCTTTGTTAGTTGACTACTGCTTTGCTGGTTGACTACTGCTTTGTTGGTTGACTACGGCTTTGTTAGTTGACTACTGCTTTGCTGGTTGACTACTGCTTTGTTAGTTGACTACTGCTTTGCTTGTTGACTACTGCTTTGTTGGTTGACTACTGCTTTGTTGGTTGACTACTGCTTTGTTAGTTGACTACTGCTTTTTTAATTGACTACTGCTTTGTTAGTTGACTACTGCTTTTTTAGTTGACTACTGCTTTGCTGGTTGACTACTGCTTTGTTGGTTGACTACTGCTTTGTTAGTTGACTACTGCTTTGCTGGTTGACTACTGCTGTGTTGGTTGACTACTGCTTTGTTGGTTGACTACTGCTTTGTTAGTTGACTACTGCTTGTTAGTTGACTACTGCTTTGATTGATGACTACTGATTTGTTAGTTGACTACTGCTTTGCTGGTTGACTACTGCTTTGTTGGTTGACTACTGCTTTGTTGGTTGACTACTGCTTTGTTAGTTGACTACTGCTTTGTTAGTTGACTACTGCTTTGTTAGTTGACTACTGCTTTGTTAGTTGACTACTGCTTTGTTAGTTGACTACTGCTTTGTTAGTTGACTACTGCTTTGCTGGTTGACTACTGCTTCGTTGGTTGACTAGTGCTTTGTTAGTTGACTACTGCTTTGTTGGTTGACTACTGCTTTGTTGGTTGACTACTGCTTTGTTAGTTGACTACTGCTTTGTTAGTTGACTACTGCTTTGTTAGTTGACTACTGCTTTGCTGGTTGACTACTGCATTCTTGGTTGACTACTGCTTTGTTGGTTAACTACTGCTTTGTTAGTTGACTAATGCTTTGCTGGTTGACTACTGCTTTGTTGGTTGACTACTGCTTTGTTGGTTGACTACTGCTTTGCTGGTTGACTACTGCTTTGTTGGTTGACTACTGCTTTGTTAGTTGATTACTGCTTTGCTGGTTGACTACTGTTTTGTTGGCTATCTACTGCTTTGTTGGTTGACTACTGCTTTGTTAGTTGACTACTGTTTTGTTAGTTGACTACTGCTTTGCTGGTTGACTACTGCTTTGTTGGTTGACTACTGCTTTGTTGGTTGACTACTGCTTTGTTAGTTGACTACTGCTTTGTTAGTTGACTACTGCTTTGTTAGTTGACTACTGCTTTGCTGGTTGACTACTGCTTTGTTGGTTGACTACTGCTTTGTTAGTTGACTACTGCTTTGCTGGTTGACTACTGCTTTGTTGGTTGACTACTGCTTTGTTGGTTGACTACTGCTTTGTTGGTTGACTACTGCTTTGTTAGTTGACTACTGCTTTGCTGGTTGACTACTGCTTTGTTGGTTGACTACTGCTTTGTTAGTTGACTACTGCTTTGCTGGTTGACTACTGCTTTGCTGGTTGACTACTGCTTTGCTGGTTGACTACTGCTTTGCTGGTTGACTTATGCTTTGCTAGTTGACTACTGCTTTGTTGGTTGACTATTGCTTTGCTGGTTGACTACTGCTTTGCTGGTTGACTACTGCTTTGCTGGTTGACTACTGCTTTGTTGGTTAACTACTGCTTTGCTAGTTGACTACTGCTTTGTTGGTTGACTACTGCTTTGCTGGTTGACTACTGCTTTGCTGGTTGACTACTGCTTTGTTGGTTGATTACTACTTTGTTGGTTGACTACTGCTTTGCTGGTTGACTACTGCTTTGCTGGTTGACTACTGCTTTGCTCGTTGACTTATGCTTTGCCAGTTGACTACTGCTTTGCTAGTTGACTACTGCTTTGCTAGTTGACTACTGCTTTGCTAGTTGACTACTGCTTTGCTAGTTGACTACTGCTTTGCTGGTTGACTACTGCTTTGCTGGTTGACTACTGCTTTGCTAGTTGACTACTGCTTTGCCAGTTGACTACTGCTTTGTTAGTTGACTACTGCTTTGCTGGTTGACTACTGCTTTGCTAGTTGACTACTACTTTGCTGGTTGACTTACGCTTTGCTTCTTGACTACTGCTTTGCTAGTTGACTACTGCTTTGCTAGTTGACTACTGCTTTGCTGGTTGGCTGCTGCTTTGCTGGTTGACTACTGCTTTGCTGGTTGACTTATGCTTTGCTAGTTGACTACTGCTTTGCTGGTTGACTGCTGCTTTGCTGGTTGACTACTGCTTTGCTGGTTGACTACTGCTTTGCTAGTTGACTACTGCTCTGCTGGTTGACTACTGCTTTGCTAGTTGACTACTGCTTTGCTAGTTGACTACTGCTTTGCTAGTTGACTACTGCTTTGCTGGTTGACTACTGCTTCGCTGGTTGACTACTGCTTTGCTGGTTGACTACTGCCTTGCTGGTTGACTTCTGCTCTGCTGGTTGACTACTGCTTTGCTGGTTGACTACTGCTTTGCTGGTTGACTTCTGCTCCGCTGTTTGACCACTGCTTTGCTTTTTGACTACTGCTTTGCTGGTTGACTGCTGCTTTGCTGGTTGACTACTGCTTTGCTGGTTGACTTCTGCTCTGCTGGTTGACTACTGCTTTGCTAGTTGACTACTGCTTTGCTGGATGACTTCTGCTTTGCTGGTTGACTACTGCTTTGCTGGTTGACTGCTGCTTTGCTGGTTGACTACTGCTTTGCTGGTTGACTTCTGCTCTGCTGGTTGACTACTGCTTTGCTAGTTGAGTACTGCTTTGCTGGTTGACTACTGCTCAGCTGGTTGACTACTGCTTTGCTGGTTGACCTCTGCTCTGCTGGTTGACTACTGCTCTGCTGGTTGATTACTGCTCCGCTGGTTGACTACTGCTTTGCTAGTTGACTACTGCTTTGCTGGTTGACTGCTGCTTTGCTGGTTGACTACTGCTTTGCTGGTTGGCTACTGCTTTGCTAGTTGACTACTGCTTTGCTGGTTGACTGCTGCTTTGCTGGTTGACTACTGCTTTGCTGGTTGACTACTGCTTTGCTAGTTGACTACTGATTTGCTTGTTGACTACTGCTTTGTTGGTTGACTTCTGCTCTGCTGGTTGACTACTGCTCTGCTGGTTGATTACGGCTCTGCTGGTTGACTACTGCTTTGTTGGTTGACTACTGCTTTGCTGGTTGACTTCTGCTCTGCTGGTTGACTACTGCTTTGCTTGTTGGCTGCTTTGCTGGTTGGCTATTGCTTTGCTGGTTGACTACTGCTTTGCTGGTTGACTACTGCTCTGCTAGTTGACTACTGCTTTGCTGGTTGGCTACTGCTTTGCTAGTTGACTACTGCTTTGCTGGTTGACTACTGCTTTACTACTTGACTACTGCTTTGCTGGTTGACTACTGCTTTGCTAGTTGACTTCTGCTTTGCTAGTTGACTACTGTTTTGTTAGTTGACTACTGCTTTGCTAGTTTACTACTGCTTTGCTGGTTGACTACTGCTCTGCTAGTTGACTTCTGCTTTGCTAGTTGACTACTGCTTTGCTGGTTGACTGCTGCTTTGCTGGTTGACTACTGCTTTGCTGGTTGACTGCAGCTTTGCTGGTTGACTACTGCTTTGCTGGTTGACTACTGCTTTGCTGGTTGACTGCTGCTCTGCTAGTTGACTACTGCTTTGCTAGTTGACTACTGCTTTGTTGGTTGACTGCTGCTCTGCTAGTTGACTACTGCTTTGTTAGTTGACTACTGCTTTGCTGGTTGACTACTGTTTTGTTGATTGACTACTGCTTTGCTAGTTGACTACTGCTTTGCTGGTTGACTGCTGCTTTGCTGGTTGACTATTGCTCTGCTGGTTGACTTATGCTTTGCTAGTTGACTACTGCTATGCTTGTTGACTACTGCTTTGCTAGTTGACTACTGCTTTGCCAGTTGACTACTGCTTTGCTAGTTGACTACTGCTTTGCTGGTTGACTATTGCTCTGCTGGTTGACTACTGCTTTGCTAGTTGACTACTGCTTTGCTAGTTGACTACTGCTTTGCTGGTTGACTGCTGCTTTGCTTGTTGACAATTGCTCTGCTGGTTGACTTATGCTTTGCTAGTTGACTACTGCTTTGCTAGTTGACTACTGCTTTACTTGTTGACTACTGCTTTGCTGGTTGACTACTGCTTTGTTGGTTGACTACTGCTTTACTGGTTGACTACTGCTTTGCTGGTTGACTACTGCTTTGCTGGTTGACTACTGCTTTGCTAGTTGACTACTGCTTTGTTGGTTGACTACTTCTTTGCTGGTTAACTACTGCTTTGTTGGTTGGCTACTGCTTTGCTGGTTGACTACTGCTTTGCTGGTTGACTGCTGCTTTGCTGGTTGACTACTGCTTTGCTGTTTGACTTCTGCTCTGGTGGTTGACTACTGCTTTGCTGGTTGACTACTGCCTTGCTGGTTGACTACTTTTGCTGGTTGACTACTGCTTTGCTAGTTGACTACTGCTTTGCTGGTTGACTGCTGCTTTGCTGGTTGACTACTGCTTTGCTGGTTGACTTCTGCTCTGCTGGTTGACTACTGCTTTGCTAGTTGACTACTGCTTTGCTGGTTGACTACTGCTTTGCTGGTTGACTACTGCTTTGCTGGTTGACTACTGCTTTGCTAGTTGACTACTACTTTGCTGGTTGACTGCTGCTTTGCTGGTTGACTACTGCTTTGCTGGTTGACTTCTGCTCTGCTGGTTGACTACTGCTTTGCTAGTTGACTACTGCTTTGCTGGTTGACTACTGCTTTGTTGGTTGACTACTTCTTTGCTGGTTGACTACTGCTTTGTTGGTTGGCTACTGCTTTGCTGGTTGACTACTGCTTTGCTGGTTGACTGCTGCTTTGCTGGTTGACTACTGCTTTGCTGTTTGACTTCTGCTCTGGTGGTTGACTACTGCTTTGCTGGTTGACTACTGCCTTGCTGGTTGACTTCTTCTCCGCTGTTTGACCACTGCTTTGCTGGTTGACTACTGCTTTGCTGGTTGACTGCTGCTTTGCTGGTTGACTACTGCTTTGCTGGTTGACTTCTGCTCTGCTGGTTGACTACTGCTTTTGCTGGTTGACTACTGCTTTGCTGGTTGACTACTGTTCTGCTGGTTGATTACTGCTCTGCTGGTTGACTACTGCTTTGCTGGTTGACATCTGCTCTGTTGGTTGACTACTGCTTTGCTAGTTGACTACTGCTTTGCTAGTTGACTACTGCTTTGCTAGTTGACTACTACTTTGCTAGTTGACTACTGCTTTGCTGGTTGGCTACTGCTTTGCTAGTTCACTACTGCTTTGCTGGTTGACTGCTGCTTTGCTGGTTGACTACTGCTTTGCTGGTTGACTACTGCTTTGCTAGTTGACTACTGCTTTGCTGGTTGACTGCTGCTTTGCTTTCTGATTACTGCTTTGCTGGTTGACTTCTGCTCTGCTGGTTGACTACTGCTTTGCTAGTTGACTACTGCTTTGCTGGTTGACTACTGCTCTGCTGGTTGACTACTGCTTTGCTGGTTGACTTCTGCTCTGCTGGTTGACTACTGCTCTGCTGGTTGATTACTGCTCTGCTGGTTGACTACTGCTTTGCTAGTTGACTACTGCTTTGCTAGTTGACTACTGCTTTGCTAGTTGACTACTGCTTTGCTGGTTGGCTACTGCTTTGCTGGTTGACTACTGCTTTGCTGGTTGACTACTGCTCTGCTAGTTGACTACTGCTTTGCTGGTTGGCTACTGCTTTGCTGGTTGACTACTGCTTTGCTAGTTGACTACTGCTTTGCTGGTTGACTACTGCTTTGCTAGTTGACTACTGCTTTGCTAGTTGACTGCTGCTTTGCTACTTGAATACTGCTTTGCTGGTTGACTACTGCTTTGCTAGTTGACTACTGCTTTGCTAGTTGACTACTGCTTTGCTAGTTTACTACTGCTTTGCTGGTTGACTACTGCTCTGCTAGTTGACTTCTGCTTTGCTAGTTGACTACTGCTTTGCTGGTTGACTGCTGCTTTGCTGGTTGACTACTGCTTTGCTGGTTGACTGCTGCTTTGCTGGTTGACTACTGCTTTGCTGGTTGACTGCTGCTCTGCTAGTTGACTACTGCTTTGCTAGTTGACTACTGCTTTGTTGGTTGACTGCTGCTCTGCTAGTTGACTACTGCTTTGTTAGTTGACTACTGCTTTGCTGGTTGACTACTGCTTTGTTGGTTGACTACTGTTTTGCTAATTGACTACTGCTTTGCTAGTTGACTACTGCTTTGCCAGTTGACTACTGCTTTGCTGGTTGACTATTGCTCTGCTGGCTGACTACTGCTTTGCTAGTTGACTACTGCTTTGCTGGTTGACTATTGCTCTGCTGGTTGACTGCTGCTCTGCTAGTTGACTACTGCTTTGTTTGTTGACTACTGGTTTGCTGGTTGACTACTGCTTTGTTGGTTGACTACTGCTTTGCTTGTTGACTACTGCTTTGCTAGTTGACTACTGCTTTGCCAGTTGACTACTGCTTTGCTAGTTGACTACTGCTTTGCTGGTTGACTATTGCTCCGCTGGTTGACTACTCCTTTGCTAGTTGACTACTGCTTTGCTAGTTGACTACTGCTTTGCTGGTTGACTGCTGCTTTGCTGGTTGACTACTGCTTTGCTGGTTGACTACTGCTTTGCTGGTTGACTACTGCTTTGCTGGTTGACTTATGCTTTGCTAGTTGACTACTGCTTTGTTGGTTGACTACTGCTTTGCTAGTTGACTACTGCTTTGTTGGTTGACTACTGCTTTGCTGGTTGACTACTGCTTTGTTGGTTGGCTACTGCTTTGTTGGTTGACTACTGCTTTGCTGGTTGACTACTGCTTTGCTGGTTGTCTACTGATTTGCTGGTTGACTACTGCTCTGCTAGTTGACTTCTGCTTTGCTAGTTGACTACTGCTTTGCTGGTTGACTGCTGCTCTGCTGGTTGACTACTGCTTTGCTGGTTGACTGCTGCTTTGCTGGTTGACTACTGCTTTGCTCGTTGACTACTGCTTTGCTGGTTGACTGCTGCTCTGCTAGTTGACTACTGCTTTGCTAGTTGACTACTGCTTTGTTGGTTGACTGCTGCTCTGCTAGTTGACTACTGCTTTGTTAGTTGACTACTGCTTTGCTGGTTGACTACTGTTTTGTTGATTGACTACTGCTTTGCTAGTTGACTACTGCTTTGCTGGTTGACTGCTGCTTTGCTGGTTGACTATTGCTCTGCTGGTTGACTTATGCTTTGCTAGTTGACTACTGCTATGCTTGTTGACTACTGCTTTGCTAGTTGACTACTGCTTTGCCAGTTGACTACTGGTTTGCTAGTTGACTACTGCTTTGCTGGTTGACTATTGCTCTGCTGGTTGACTACTGCTTTGCTAGTTGACTACTGCTTTGCTAGTTGACTACTGCTTTGCTGGTTGACTGCTGCTTTGCTGGTTGACAATTGCTCTGCTGGTTGACTTATGCTTTGCTAGTTGACTACTGCTTTGCTAGTTGACTACTGCTTTACTTGTTGACTACTGCTTTGCTGGTTGACTACTGCTTTGTTGGTTGACTACTGCTTTACTGGTTGACTACTGCTTTGCTGGTTGACTACTGCTTTGCTGGTTGACTACTGCTTTGCTAGTTGACTACTGCTTTGTTGGTTGACTACTTCTTTGCTGGTTAACTACTGCTTTGTTGGTTGGCTACTGCTTTGCTGGTTGACTACTGCTTTGCTGGTTGACTGCTGCTTTGATGGTTGTCTACTGCTTTGCTGTTTGACTTCTGCTCTGCTGGTTGACTACTGCTTTGCTGGTTGACTACTGCCTTGCTGGTTTACTTCTTCTCCGCTGTTTGACAACTGTTTTGCTGGTTGACTACTGCTTTGCTGGTTGACTGCTGCTTTGCTGGTTGACTACTGCTTTGCTGGTTGACTTCTGCTCTGCTGGTTGACTACTGCTTTGCTAGTTGACTACTGCTTTGCTGGTTGACTACTGCTTTGCTGGTTGACTACTGCTTTGCTGGTTGACTACTGCTTTGCTAGTTGACTACTGCTTTGCTGGTTGACTGCTGCTTTGCTGGTTGACTACTGCTTTGCTGGTTGACTTCTGCCCTGCTGGTTGACTACTGCTTTGCTAGTTGACTACTGCTTTGCTGGTTGACTACTGCTTTGTTGGTTGACTACTTCTTTGCTGGTTGACTACTGCTTTGTTGGTTGGCTGCTGCTTTGCTGGTTGACTACTGCTTTGCTGGTTGACTGCTGCTTTGCTGGTTGACTACTGCTTTGCTGTTTGACTTCTGCTCTGGTGGTTGACTACTGCTTTGCTGGTTGACTACTGCCTTGCTGGTTGACTTCTTCTCCGCTGTTTGACCACTGCTTTGCTGGTTGACTACTGCTTTGCTGGTTGACTGCTGCTTTGCTGGTTGACTACTGCTTTGCTGGTTGACTTCTGCTCTGCTGGTTGACTTCTGCTTTTGCTGGTTGACTACTGCTTTGCTGGTTGACTACTGTTCTGCTGGTTGATTACTGCTCTGCTGGTTGACTACTGCTTTGCTGGTTGACATCTGCTCTGTTGGTTGACTACTGCTTTGCTAGTTGACTACTGCTTTGCTAGTTGACTACTGCTTTGCTAGTTGACTACTACTTTGCTAGTTGACTACTGCTTTGCTGGTTGGCTACTGCTTTGCTAGTTCACTACTGCTTTGCTGGTTGACTTCTGCTTTGCTGGTTGACTACTGCTTTGCTGGTTGACTACTGCTTTGCTAGTTGACTACTGCTTTGCTGGTTGACTGCTGCTTTGCTTTCTGATTACTGCTTTGCTGGTTGACTTCTGCTCTGCTGGTTGACTACTGCTTTGCTAGTTGACTACTGCTTTGCTGGTTGACTACTGCTCTGCTGGTTGACTACTGCTTTGCTGGTTGACTTCTGCTCTGCTGGTTGACTACTGCTCTGCTGGTTGATTACTGCTCTGCTGGTTGACTACTGCTTTGCTAGTTGACTACTGCTTTGCTAGTTGACTACTGCTTTGCTAGTTGACTACTGCTTTGCTGGTTGGCTACTGCTTTGCTGGTTGACTACTGCTTTGCTGGTTGACTACTGCTCTGCTAGTTGACTACTGCTTTGCTGGTTGTCTACTGCTTTGCTGGTTGACTACTGCTTTGCTAGTTGACTACTGCTTTGCTGGTTGACTACTGCTTTGCTAGTTGACTACTCCTTTGCTAGTTGACTGCTGCTTTGCTACTTGAATACTGCTTTGCTGGTTGACTACTGCTTTGCTAGTTGACTACTGCTTTGCTAGTTGACTACTGCTTTGCTAGTTAACTACTGCTTTGCTGGTTGACTACTGCTCTGCTAGTTGACTTCTGCTTTGCTAGTTGACTACTGCTTTGCTGGTTGACTGCTGCTTTGCTGGTTGACTACTGCTTTGCTGGTTGACTGCTGCTTTGCTGGTTGACTACTGCTTTGCTGGTTGACTGCTGCTCTGCTAGTTGACTACTGCTTTGCTAGTTGACTACTGCTTTGTTGGTTGACTGCTGCTCTGCTAGTTGACTACTGCTTTGTTAGTTGACTACTGCTTTGCTGGTTGACTACTGCTTTGTTGGTTGACTACTGTTTTGCTAATTGACTACTGCTTTGCTAGTTGACTACTGCTTTGCCAGTTGACTACTGCTTTGCTGGTTGACTATTGCTCTGCTGGCTGACTACTGCTTTGCTAGTTGACTACTGCTTTGCTGGTTGACTATTGCTCTGCTGGTTGACTGCTGCTCTGCTAGTTGACTACTGCTTTGTTTGTTGACTACTGGTTTGCTGGTTGACTACTGCTTTGTTGGTTGACTACTGCTTTGCTTGTTGACTACTGCTTTGCTAGTTGACTACTGCTTTGCCAGTTGACTACTGCTTTGCTAGTTGACTACTGCTTTGCTGGTTGACTATTGCTCCGCTGGTTGACTACTGCTTTGCTAGTTGACTACTGCTTTGCTAGTTGACTACTGCTTTGCTGGTTGACTGCTGCTTTGCTGGTTGACTACTGCTTTGCTGGTTGACTACTGCTTTGCTGGTTGACTACTGCTTTGCTGGTTGACTTATGCTTTGCTAGTTGACTACTGCTTTGTTGGTTGACTACTGCTTTGCTAGTTGACTACTGCTTTGTTGGTTGACTACTGCTTTGCTGGTTGACTACTGCTTTGTTGGTTGGCTACTGCTTTGTTGGTTGACTACTGCTTTGCTGGTTGACTACTGCTTTGCTGGTTGACTACTGATTTGCTGGTTGACTTATGCTTTGCTAGTTGACTACTGCTTTGTTGGTTGACTACAGCTTTGCTGGTTGACTACTGCTTTGCTAGTTGACTACTGCTTTGTTGGTTGACTACTGCTTTGCTGGTTAACTACTGCTTTGTTGGTTGGCTACTGCTTTGCTGGTTGACTACTGCTTTGCTGGTTGACTACTGCTTTGCTGGTTGACTACTGCTTTGCTGGTTGACTACTGCTTTGCTGGTTGACTACTGCTTTGCTGGTTGACTACTGCTTTGCTGGTTGGCTACTGCTTTGTTGGTTGACTACTGCTTTGCTGGTTGACTACTGCTTTGCTGGTTGACTACTGCTTTGCTGGTTGGCTTATGCTTTGTTGGCTGACTACTGCTTTGCTGGTTGACTACTGCTCTGCTGGTTGACTACTGCTTTGCTGGTTGACTACTGCTTTGCTGGTTGACTACTGCTTTGCTGGTTGACTACTGCTCTGCTGGTTGACTACTGCTTTGCTGGTTGACTTCTGCTCTGCTGGTTGACTACTGCTTTGCTGGTTGACTATTGCTTTGCTGGGTGACTACTGCTCTGCTGGTTGACTACTGCTCTGCTGGTTGACTACTGCTTTGCTGGTTGGCTTATGCTTTGCTGGTTGACTTCTGCTCTGCTGGTTGACTGCTGCTTTGCTGGTTGGCTTCTGCTTTGCTGGTTGCCGTATGCTTTGCTGGTTGACTTCTGCTCTGCTGGTTGACTACTGCTTTGCTGGTTGGCTTATGCTTTGCTGGTTGACTTCTGCTCTGCTGGTTGACTGCTGCTTTGCTGGTTGGCTTCTGCTTTGCTGGTTGGCTTATGCTTTGCTGGTTGACTTCTGCTCTGCTGTTTGACTACTGCTTTGCTGGTTGGCTTATGCTTTGCTGGTTGACTTCTGCTCTGCTGGTTGACTACTGCTTTGCTGGTTGGCTTATGCTTTGCTGGTTGACTTCTGCTCTGCTGGTTGACTACTGCTTTGCTGGTTGGCTTATGCTTTGCTGGTTGACATCTGCTCTGCTGGTTGACTACTGCTTTGCTGGTTGGCTTATGCTTTGCTGGTTGACTACTGCTCTGCTGGTTGACTACTGCTTTGCTGGTTGGCTTATGCTTTGCTGGTTGACTACTGCTCTGCTGGTTGACTACTGCTTTGCTGGTTGACTTCTGCCCTGCTGGTTGACTACTGCTTTGCTAGTTGACTACTGCTTTGCTGGTTGACTACTGCTTTGTTGGTTGACTACTTCTTTGCTGGTTGACTACTGCTTTGTTGGTTGGCTACTGCTTTGCTGGTTGACTACTGCTTTGCTGGATGACTGCTGCTTTGCTGGTTGACTACTGCTTTGCTGTTTGACTTCTGCTCTGGTGGTTGACTACTGCTTTGCTGGTTGACTACTGCCTTGCTGGTTGACTTCTTCTCCGCTGTTTGACCACTGCTTTGCTGGTTGACTACTGCTTTGCTGGTTGACTGCTGCTTTGCTGGTTGACTACTGCTTTGCTGGTTGACTTCTGCTCTGCTGGTTGACTACTGCTTTGCTGGTTGACTACTGCTTTGCTGGTTGACTTCTGTTCTGCTGGTTGATTACTGCTCTGCTGGTTGACTACTGCTTTGCTGGTTGACATCTGCTCTGCTGGTTGACTACTGCTTTGCTAGTTGACTACTGATTTGCTAGTTGACTACTGCTTTGCTAGTTGACTACTGCTTTGCTAGTTGACTACTGCTTTGCTGGTTGGCTACTGCTTTGCTAGTTCACTACTGCTTTGCTGGTTGACTGCTGCTTTGCTGGTTGACTACTGCTTTGCTGGTTGACTACTGCTTTGGTAGTTGACTACTGCTTTGCTGGTTGACTGCTGCTTTGCTTTCTGATTACTGCTTTGCTGGTTGACTTCTGCTCTGCTGGTTGACTACTGCTTTGCTAGTTGACTACTGCTTTGCTTGTTGACTACTGCTCTGCTGGTTGACTACTGCTTTGCTGGTTGACTACTGCTCTGCTGGTTGACTACTGCTCTGCTGGTTGACTACTGCTCTGCTGGTTGACTACTGCTTTGCTGGTTGACTACTGCTTTGTTGGTTGACTACTGCTTTTTTAGTTTACTACTGCTTTGCTGGTTGACTACTGCTTTGTTGGTTGACTACTGCTTTGTTAGTTGACTACTGCTTTGCTGGTTGTCTACTGCTTTGCTGGTTGACTACTGCTTTGCTGGTTGACTACTGCTTTGCTAGTTGACTACTGCTCTGCTAATTTACTACTGCTCTGCTAGTTGACTACTGCTCTGCTAGTTTACTACTGCTCTGCTAGTTTACTACTGCTCTGCTAGTTTACTACTGCTCTGCTAGTTTACTACTGCTCTGCTAGTTTACTACTGCTCTGCTAGTTTACTACTGCTCTGCTAGTTTACTACTGCTCTGCTAGTTTACTACTGCTCTGCTAGTTTACTACTGCTCTGCTAGTTTACTACTGCTCTGCTGGTTGACTACTGCTCTTCTGGTTGACTTCTGCTCTTCTGGTTGACTACTGCTTTACTGGTTGACTGCTGGTCTTCTAGTTGACTACTACTCTTCTGGTTGACTACTGCTCTGCTGGTTGACTACTGCTTTGCTGGTTGACTACTGCTTTGCTAGTTGACTACTGCTTTGCCAGTTGACTACTGCTTTGTTGGTTGACTACTGCTTTGCTTGTTGACTACTGCTTTGCTAGTTGACTACTGCTTTGTTAGTTGACTACTGCTCTGCTGGTTGACTACTGCTTTGCTAGTTGACTACTGCTTTGCTAGTTGACTACTGCTTTGCTAGTTGACTACTGCTTTGCTGGTTGACTATTGCTCTGCTGGTTGACTGCTGCTCTGCTAGTTGACTACTGCTTTGTTAGTTGACTACTGCTTTGCTGGTTGACTACTGCTTTGTTGGTTGACTACTGCTTTGCTTGTTGACTACTGCTTTGCTAGTTGACTACTGCTTTGCCAGTTGACTACTGCTTTGCTAGTTGACTACTGCTTTGCTGGTTGACTATTGCTCCGCTGGTTGACTACTGCTTTGCTAGTTGACTACTGCTTTGCTAGTTGACTACTGCTTTGCTGGTTGACTGCTGCTTTGCTGGTTGACTACTGCTTTGCTGGTTGACTACTGCTTTGCTGGTTGACTACTGCTTTGTTGGTTGGCTACTGCTTTGTTGGTTGACTACTGCTTTGCTGGTTGACTACTGCTTTGCTTGTTGACCACTGCTTTGTTGGTTGACTACTGCTTTGCTGGTTGACTACTGCTTTGTTGGTTGGCTACTGCTTTGATGGTTGACTACTGCTTTGCTGGTTGACTACTGCTTTGCTGGTTGACTACTGCTTTGCTGGTTGACTTATGCTTTGCTAGTTGACTACTGCTTTGTTGGTTGACTACTGCTTTGCTGGTTGACTACTGCTTTGATAGTTGACTACTGCTTTGTTGGTTGACTACTGCTTTGCTGGTTGACTACTGCTTTGTTGGTTGGCTACTGCTTTGCTGGTTGACTACTGCTTTGCTGGTTGACTACTGCTTTGCTGGTTGACTACTGCTTTGCTGGTTGACTACTGCTTTGCTGGTTGACTACTGCTTTGCTGGTTGACTACTGCTTTGCTGGTTGGCTACTGCTTTGTTGTTTGACTCCTGCTTTGCTGGTTGACTACTGCTTTGCTGGTTGACTACTGCTTTGCTGGTTGGCTTATGCTTTGTTGGCTGACTACTGCTTTGCTGGTTGACTACTGCTCTGCTGGTTGACTACTGCTTTGCTGGTTGACTACTGCTTTGCTGGTTGACTACTGCTTTGCTGGTTGACTACTGCTCTGCTGGTTGACTACTGCTTTGCTGGTTGACTTCTGCTCTGCTGGTTGACTACTGCTTTGCTGGTTGACTATTGCTTTGCTGGGTGACTACTGCTCTGCTGGTTGACTACTGCTCTGCTGGTTGACTACTGCTTTGCTGGTTGGCTTATGCTTTGCTGGTTGACTTCTGCTCTGCTGGTTGACTGCTGCTTTGCTGGTTGGCTTCTGCTTTGCTGGTTGCCTTATGCTTTGCTGGTTGACTTCTGCTCTGCTGGTTGACTACTGCTTTGCTGGTTGGCTTATGCTTTGCTGGTTGACTTCTGCTCTGCTGGTTGACTGCTGCTTTGCTGGTTGGCTTCTGCTTTGCTGGTTGGCTTATGCTTTGCTGGTTGACTTCTGCTCTGCTGGTTGACTACTGCTTTGCTGGTTGGCTTATGCTTTGCTGGTTGACTACTGCTCTGCTGGTTGACTTCTGCTCTGCTGGTTGACTTCTGCTCTGCTGGTTGACTTCTGCTCTGCTGGTTGACTACTGCTTTGCTGGTTGGCTTATGCTTTGCTGGTTGACTTCTGCTCTGCTGGTTGACTACTGCTCTGCTGGTTGACTACTGCTCTGCTGGTTGACTACTGCTCTGCTGGTTGACTACTGCTTTGCTGGTTGGCTTATGCTTTGCTGGTTAACTACTGCTCTGCTGGTTGGCTTATGCTTTGCTGGTTGACTACTGCTCTGCTGGTTAACTACTGCTCTGCTGGTTGACTACTGCTCTGCTGGTTGACTACTGCTCTGCTGGTTGACTACTGCTCTGCTGGTTGGCTTATGCTTTGCTGGTTGACTACTGCTCTGCTGGTTGACTACTGCTCTGCTGGTTGACTACTGCTCTGCTGGTTGACTACTGCTCTGCTGGTTAACTACTGCTCTGCTGGTTAACTACTGCTCTGCTGGTTGACTACTGCTCTGCTGGTTGACTACTGCTCTGCTGGTTAACTACTGCTCTGCTGGTTGACTACTGCTCTGCTGGTTAACTACTGCTCTGCTGGTTGACTACTGCTCTGCTGGTTAACTACTGCTCTGCTGGTTAACTACTGCTCTGCTGGTTAACTACTGCTCTGCTGGTTAACTACTGCTCTGCTGGTTAACTACTGCTCAAAGAACAAAAAGGCACAATACCATGACTGGAACAATATACAAATAACCGGCACATAGGAGGGAGGAGCTTACAACGACGTTGCCGTCCGACTTGGACCATTTACTGAGTCACACTAACAGAAAGGAGAGGAAGCAGAATATCTGAACTGCTGACACAGACGGGATAGAGAAGCAGTAGGAAAGAAAGCAGAGAGGTAGTAGTAGTTATAGTAGCGGACTCAGTCAAAGACCAAGAAAGAGAACACTGCAGGAGAGCTAAGGGCCCACGAGGGGTATGAACAAAAACAAAGGAGGAGCATGGGAATAAAGGACCAAACACCCAAGGCAGAAAGAATTAGATTCCCATTGAATGGGAATCTAATTCTTTACATCCTTTCCTTGACGATACAAGATACAAGATACAGATACAAGTCTTGCTTTTTCCGTGTACCGCAAACCTATTCACAGTGGCATGTACATTCACTGCTTTTCTTATCATGCTTCCTCTGTCAAGAAAAGTTTTCTTATTTCTCTCTTTCTCAAAGATCGCAGTCACCCTATTGACTGGTCTTCTGCTAAACTGTCTACCCTACTAACTTTCACAGACGCCGTCTGCTTAAATCTTCCCTTATACACAACTTTCCTGTTTATGAATCTTAGTCGTGGTTTTGTCTCTGTAGATGCCTTCCTTTCCCAATACATTGTAAAATGCTCCAAATTTCAGAACACCCGTGACTTAACCTGATTCTTTTTCCTCCTTCTCCCACTTCTCCTTTTCTTTTTCCTCTTTCTTCTTTGGGTTTCCGCTCGGGCCAGTTTACTCCCCCTGCTAAATAGTTTACCCCCCTGGCTCCTGCTAGTTTATAAACCGCTCCGCTACCCCAAAACCCCCGCCCCCCCGGCTAGTTTACCCCCGGCCCCTTAGTTTCTTCACTGCCCCTTTTGACCCCCTTTTTTTTACCCCCCCACTCCCCCTCCGCTACCCTTACCCCCGGGGCTCCGTTAGCCCTACTCCGCTTCCCCGCTAGGTTTACCACCGCTCCGCGAGTTTCCACCGTCTGGGGTTTCCACCGCCCGGGTTTACCACCGCCCCCCGCAAGTTTCATCTCCCGCGGCCCTGCTCTACCGCTCCGCACCACCGTTCCGCTATTTCATCATCCGCTCCCCAAGGGAGCTTACCCCCGTTCCGCTAGTTTCCAACTCCCTTTTTCTTCCGCGATTTTAAATCTATTCTTTAGTTTAATCGCTCCCAGTTTACTACTGCCCCGGGAGTTTCCCATCGCCTGTTTTTTTTAAACCCCCCCGCGAGTTTACTACCGCCCCCCTTTTTTACTACCGCCCCGGCTAGTTTACTCCCGCCCCATAGTTTCCCACTGCCCCGGGTTAGTTTAATACCGTTTGGTTTACTCCCGGCTCCGCAACCCTTACCCCCGCCCAAGGCTCATTTACCGCTCCAAGACCTTTTTTACCGCCCCCCAGTTTACTACCGCCCCGGCTATCCCCAAAGCCTTGCCCAGTTTAAACCGCCCCGCAGCCTTTACCCTCCCCGCTCCACCCGTTCGCTAGTTTCCCACCGCCCCGCAGTTTCTTCCCCGCCCCGCTATTTTACTAATGCTCCTAGTTTATTTACCGCCCCGGCGGGTTTTACCACCGCTCCCCCAGTTTACTCCCCGCCCCGGGCTATTTTCATTACCGGCCTCCATTTAGTTTCATCACTGCCCCGGGGAGTTTCCATTTCACCGCTCCCCCTTTTTCATCACCGTTCCCGAGTTCACACCGCCCCGCCATTTACCCCCGCTGGGGCTATTTTATACGTTCCGCAGTTTCCCCTGCCCCGGGCTAGTTTACCACCGTTGGCTAGTTTACCACTGCTCCGCAGTTTACCACGCCCCCAAGTTTACCCCCGCCCCCGGTTTTTCCCAAATGCTCCCCCTTTTTTACCATCGTTCGCTTTTTTCCCCGCTCCGCTACCCTCCCACTGTCCTAGTTTATTCACTGCTCCCTAGTTTACTACTGCCGGGTTTAGTTTACTACCTCATGAGCTACCCCCATTCACCCCTGCTAGTTTACTCTCCCTGCCATTTTGTATACTGCCCCCGGAGTTTACCCCCGCTCCGCTATTTTATACTGCCCCGCGAGAAATCCCCGCCGCTAGTTTACCCCCGCCCCATGAGTTTACTACTGCCCCGCTAGTTTCCCCTCCCGTTTCCAGGGGAGTTTACTCCCGCCCGCTGTTTCCCCGGCTCCGTTAGTTTCCCAAGGCCTGCTTTTTTTCTACCGCCGGGGTTAGTTTACTCACTGCCCCCGGAGTTTACAAAGCCCCGCTAGTTTACTACCGTCCCCCATTTTAAATACTGCTCGCGTTTTTTCACTGCCCCGTTATTTTAAATACTGCTCTGGGTTTTAACCTTTCCTTTTTCCCCCTTCTTAGTTTCACCCCCTCCTACCCTTCTACGCCCGCTAGTTTACTACCCCCTCCTTTTTTGGATTTTAAATCCCGCCCCGCTAGTTTCCCACGTTTGGGCTAGCTCTTTTTACCGCCCCGTTAGTTTCATCCTGCTGCTAGCTCTTTTTTACTGGATCCGCAAATTAACTCCCGCCCCGGGCTAGCCTTTTTCACCGTTCGGGCAGTTTACACGTTTCCTTAGTTTCACACCGCCCGCTATTTCCAAAAATGCCCCGGGTTATTTTATTTTCCTTTCCCCCGGAGTCTACCACGGGCCCCGCAGTTTACCATCTTTTTCCCCCGAAGTTTCCCACCGCTCCGCTAGTTTCCCACTGCCCCCGGATTTTACAAAGGGGTTCCGCTAGTTTATCACTGCCCCAAATTTTGAGTTTACTACCGTCTTTTAGTTTATTTCATGCCCCCGGAGTTTCCCAAACCCCTGGCTAGTTTACCACTCCCCCATTTACTAACCGCTGTTTCCCACCGCTCCGTTTTTTTATCCCCGCTCCGCTAGCTTCTTCACGCCCAAATTTAAGCCTACCACCTTTCCCAAAGAGCTTCTTAAACCGCTCCGTTAGTTTACCCCGCTGGGGTTTTATACCGCTCCGCTAGTTTCCCAAGGGCCCCATATTTTTATCCCCGTTCCGCACTTTCACCTTTTTCCGGGTTTTACTATCCCTTTTTCCTTTTTTAGTTTACTACCCCCCCAGTTTCCCAACTGCTCATGAGTTTACTCCCTTCCGCTAGTTTACTACCCCGGGAGTTTACTCCGGGCCTGCTAGTTTCCCACTGCTCTGTTAGTTTCCCACTGCCCGCTAGTTTACTACTGCCTGCTAGTTTACTCCTGATCTGCTAATTTATTACTGCCCCCTAGTTTACTACTGCCTGCTAGTTTACACTGCCCCGCGAGCTTATTTCTGCCTCCCAGTTTTACCTTTTTAATTCCCCGAGTTTCCCACTGCCCCGCGGTTTCACTGCCCCGCAGCTCAAAATGTTCCCCATTTTCACTTTAAAGTATTTACAAACTGCCCCGCTATTTCATCCCGCAGTTTACCCCCGTCTCCCTTTTTTACACTGCCCCCGGAGTTTACAAACCTTTCCGCTAGCTTACCATCTTTCCCCTTAGTTTACCACCTTTCCGCTATTTTCATCCTTCATTTTCCGTTGAGTTTCACACCCCTGGCTAGTTTCCCACGGGTCATGAGTTTCTACTGTCTGCTAGTTTACTACTGCCGGGGTTAGTTTACTCCCGGTCGGGCTAGTTTATCACTGCTCCGTAGTTTATCCCCGTCTGTTTTTTATTTACTGCTCCGCTAGTTTCCCCCTTAAATTTTTCCTGCTTTTACTACCTTTCCGCTAGTTTCCCACTCCCTCCGTTAGTTTACTCCCTTTTCCGTTGGGTTTATTATTCATGATTTACAAATTGCCCCGTAGTTTCATCGCTCTGCTAGTTTACTCCCGCTCGTTAGTTTATTTAACGCCCCGAGTTTACCACGGGTTCCGCTAGTTTACCACTGCCCCCGGGGCTATTTTCACCGCCCCGTAGTTTACCACTGCCCCAAAGACCCTACTACTGCCCCGCGGGGGTCCCCGGCTCCGCTAGCTTCCATCCCCTTTCCGCTATTACTACCCTCCGCTATTTACCACGGGCCCCGCAACCCTTATTACCCCCTTGGCTAGTTTACACTGCCCTGGTTATTTCATTTCCGCTATTAGCTTACCACCGTTCCGCAGTTTACTCCTTGCCCCCTAGTTTATTTACTGCCCCGCGAGTTTACTACCGTTCCTAGTTTCCCCACCGCCCTTTTGGGTTTCCCATGCTCCGCTAGTTTCCCACCGCCCCAAGCTTACACCGCCCGGGCTACCCTCCCCACCGCCCCCCGGGGCCACTACCGTTCCGGAGTTTCCAGTGCCTGCCGGCTATTTACCCCCGGGGCCTAGCCTACTCCCCGCTCCGCTTTTTTATTCCCGCCCCCGGAGCCTCCCACCGCCCGCTATTTTACTCACCTTTCCGCGTTTTTCAATCCCGATCCGCAAAATTTAAACACCGCCCCGGCAGTTTACCTTTCACCGCCCCCCAATTTACCCCCGGTTCCGCGAGCTACCATCGTCTGTTTTTTGGGTTACCGCCTATTAGTTTACTACTGCCCCCCTAGTTTACTACCCCCTCCATTTTAAGTTTACCACCCGCTCCGCTAGTTTATTTTCTGTTCCGCGAGTTTACCCCACTGCTCCGCTTTTTTACATCCCGCAGTTACCATCGTTCCGCTAGTTTACTACCGCTCCCCCACCCAACTGCTCCGCAGTTTACCACCGCTCCGCAGCTCACCCCTGCTCCGTAACTACGTCCGGTTTACACTCCCAGTTATACCGCTGTTTACTCCCGCCCGCTATTTTATATGCTCCCATTTACACCGTCTATTTAGGGTTTTTATACGTCTGAGTTTAACGCTCCATTTTAAAACCGCTTAGTTTACTCTGCCCCTAGTTTTACTACTGCTCCTTTTTTCTCTCGTTTCCGCTAGTTTACTACGCTCCGCGAGTTTCACGCCCCTATTTCTACTGCTCCATTTAGTTTTTTTTTCCCCCGCCCGCTATTTTACTACCGTTGCTAGTTTACATGCCCCGGAGTTTACTACGGGCCCCGCATTTATACCGTCTTTTATTTCATCCGGGGTTTTTCTCCCCCGAGTTTAACGCTCGCTATTTTACACTGCTCTTTTTTACTCCCGATCGGGCCCTAGTTTCCCACGCCCCAGTTTACCAGCTGGGGCTAGTTTATACTGCTCTGATTTACATCCCGCTTTTTCCACTGCTCGTAGTTTATACTGCTCGCAATTTTTACTTTTTGCCTGCTAGTTTTTGTTTGGTTTGCTCTGCTTTTTTGCTCCCCCGCCCCGTGGTTTATCCGGGCTCTGCGGGGTTTACCTGCACCCCCCCTGCTATTTTATCCCCGCCCCGCTAGTTTACCCCCGCCCCGCTGGTTTCTCCCCGCCCCGCGGTTACCCCCGCCCCGCGGGTTTACGCCCCGGGCTAGTTTCACTGCCCCGGCTAGTTTACCCCCGGCCCCCCAGTTTACTCCCGCCCCGCGGGTTTACCCCCGCCCCGCTATTTTTCCCCGGCTCGGGGGTTTTACCCTGCCCCGCTTTTTTACTCCGCCCCTCGGTTTTACCTGCCCCGGCTTTTTTACTCTGCTCTGCAGTTTACTCTGTCTGCTAGTTTACTACTGCTCCCTAGTTTATTACTGTTCTGCTTTTTTAAATATTGCCCTGGGGGGTTTACTCTGCTCTGCTAGTTTACTCTGCCCCGTTTTTTTATTCCGCCCCTGGGGTTTACTCCGCCCCGCTGGTTTACTCCGCCCGCGGGTTTACTACTGCTGGGGTTAGTTTACTCCCGCTCTGCATTTTACTCCCGCCCCGCTAGTTTACCCCTATTTGCCCCGGCGGGGTTTACTACGCCCCGCTAGTTTACTCCCGCCCCGCAGTTTCCCCTGCTGCTCTGTTTAGTTTACTGCTACCCCCAATTTTAGTTTACCCCTTTTCCGCTAGTTTACTCCCGCCCCGCTTTTTCCCCGGGCCCCGCGGTTTTACTCTGCCCCGCTTTTTTCCCATGTTCGCGGGTTACTGCCCGCTGGTTTCCCCCGCCCCGCTGGTTTATCCCCGCCCCGCTAAGTTTACTCCCCGCCCCCTTGCTTTTACTACTGACCCTGAAGTTTCACTGCCTGCTAGTTTACTCCGCTCCTTTAGTTTACTGTGCTCTGAAGTTTATTTATGCTCGGGCTAGTTTATCCTGCCCCGTTATTTTATTGCCCCTTGAGTTTCAAATTGCTCCTTTAGTTTACTCCCCTCGGGGCGGTTTTATTTCCTGCCTGCATTTTTACTCTGCTCTGCAGTTTACTTGCCCCGGCTATTTTTAACTGCCCCGCGGTTTTTACTCCGTCTGCTAGTTTCTCCCCGCCCCGCGGTTTACTCCGTCTGCTGGTTTATCCTCCCCCTTAGGGTTTTTATACTGCCCCGCAGTTTCTCCCCGCCCCGCTGGTTTCCTACTGCTCTGCTAGATCCCCGCCCCGCTAGTTTCCCACTGCCCCCTTTAACGGGTTTCTACTCCTCCGCCCGGGGTTTTACTCCCTTGCTAGTTTATTCCTGCCTGCTTTTTTACCCCTCTCCCAAGTTTTACCCCGCCCCGCTTTTTAAATTATTCTGCGGGTTTACTCTGCCTGGGTTTTACTACTGCTCTGCGGGTTTACTCTCCTCTGCATTTCCTACTGCCTCCCAGTTTACTCTGCTCTGCTAGTTTACTCTGCCTGCTAGTTTACTACTGCTCCTAGTTTACTTTTCGCTGGTTTACCATGCCCCGCAGTTTTTCCCGCCTGCTGGTTTACTCCGCCCCGCGGGGTTTACTCCCGCCCCGCAGTTTCACTGGCCCCGCTATTTTTACTCCCGCTCCCCCGAGTTTCCCCGCTCCCCCTCTTCCTTTGGTTTCCTGTTCTTATTTCTCCCCGCCCCGCTAGTTTCCCACTGCTGGGGCTTTTTCCCACTGCCTGCGTTTTTTACTCCCTGCCCCGGCTATTTTATTACTGCTCCCAGTTTATTACTGCTCCTAGTTTATCCCCGCCCCGCTAGTTTATAATGTTCTTGGTTTACTGCCCTCTAGTTTACTCCCGCCCCGCGGTTTACTACTGCCCCCCGGAGTTTACTACTGCCCCTGAGTTTCACTGCCTCCCATTTTTTTACTGCCCCGCGGGGTTTTACTGCTGGTTTCTTTTGGTTTTTCTACTGCCCCGCGATTTTACTACTGCCCCCCTAGTTTACTACTGCCCCGCGAGTTTACTACTGCCTGCTTTTTCTCCGGCCCCGCAGTTTACTCCGCCCCGCGGTTTACTACTGCCCCGGGGTTTCCCACTGCTCTGCTAGTTTTACTGTTCCGCTGGTTTACTCTGCCTGTTAGTTTACTCTGCTTTTGGTTTACTACTGCTCTGCTTTTTTACTACTGATCTGCTAGTTTACTACTGCTCTGCTAGTTTACTACTGCTCTGCTAGTTTACTTTTCTGCTAGTTCATCCTGCTCTGTTTGTTTACTCCCGCCCTTTTTTTGCTAAGTTTTACTCTGCTCTGCTAGTTTACTACTGCTCTCTTTTTAAATACTGCTCTGAGTTTACTTTTCCTTTTTTTCGGGGTTTTTGGTTTATTTACTGTTCTGCTAGTTTACAAAGGGCTCTGCTTTTTTACTCCCGCCCCGCTAGTTTAATCCCGCCCCGCGGTTTCCCCTCACCTGCCCCGCGTTTTTACTCCCGCCCCTTGCTAAAACCTCCCCCTTTGCCGGGCTAGTTTTTTATGCCTGCTTTTTTCTCCCGCCCCGCTAGTTTTACTACTGCCCCCGCGAGTTTACTACTGCTCGGGCTGGTTTTACTGCCTGCAGTTTACTCTGCCCCTGCATTTTACTCCCGCTTTTGCCCAGGTTTTTACTTGCTCTGCTGGTTTACTCTGCTCGGGTTAGTTTACTACTGCCCCCTTTGTTTAGTTTCCCCCTTGCTGTTTTCCTGTTTCCAGTTTACTGCTGTTGGGGTTTACCCCGCTCTTTTTTTCCCCGCGGGCTTTTTGGCTGGTTTTTTCCCGCCCCGCTAGTTTATTATTTTTTCCCCCTCCTGGTTACTACTGCCCCGCGGTTTATTTCCCTTCCGCTAGTTTACCCCGCCCCGCGAGTTTCCCATGCCCCGCGAGTTTCTCCCGCCCCGCGGTTTACTCTGCTCGCTGGTTTCCCTGCTGTTTAAACCATTTTTGCTAGCTCTCCCCCTTTTCCGCTAGTTTACTCCCGGCCCCGCGAGTTTACTCCGCCCCGCTGGTTTCCCCGCTCCCCCTTTTTCACTGCTCCGCTAGTTTAATCTGCCCCGCTATTTTTGGGCTCTCTGCGGGGTTTAACCCCGGCCCGCGGGTTTCACTCCGCTCGCGAGTTTCCCCCGCTCCCCCTCTTTTCCCCCTAGGTTTTACCGCTCTCCCGGTTTACCCCCGCCGGGCTAGTTTTCCCGTTTCCCTATTTAACTATTTACCTACCTCCCTGCGGGGTTTACCCCGCCCGCTGGTTTACCCTGCTCGGGTTTACTCCCCTGCCCCCCCTGCTAGTTTTCCCCGCTCCGCATTTTTACTCCGCCCCGCGGTTCACTACCCCTGCAGTTTACTCCGCCCCGCGGGTTTCCCCCCCTTTTCTTTTACCCCCCCTTTCCCCCTTTTGCTTTTTTCTACTGCTCTGCGGTTTACTTCCCTCTGCTGGTTTACCCCGCCCCGGGGGGTTTCCCCGCTCCGCTGGTTTATTTGCTGGGCTCTCCTAGTTTACTACTGCCCCGCTGGTTCCTACTGCTCCGGGTTTTCCCTGCCCCGCTGGTTTTACTCTGCTCTGGGGTTTCTCCCGTCTGCTAGTTTCTCCCCGTCTCTAGTTTACTCCCGCCCCGCAGTTTCCATGCCCCGCTAATGGTTTCTCTGTTCTGCTAGTTTACTCCCGCCCCGCATTTTACTCCGCCCCGCGGGGTTTCTTTTCCGGGCCTAGTTTACCTCCCTGCCCCGGCTAGTTTACTCCGCCCCGCTGGGTTTTACCCCCCGCCCCTGGTAGTTTACCCCCGCCCCGGAGTTTGCTGCTGCTTTTCCGCTTTTTTGCTGCTTATGTGTTTTTTACTGCTGCTCTTAACTGTGTTTTACTCTGCTCTGCTATTTTTACTCCCGTCTTGAAACTCACTGCTCTGCTGGTTTACTCCCGCCCCGCTGGTTTCCCCGCCCCGCTTTTTTACTGCCCCCGCATTTTCTACCCCCTTTTGCTGGTTTCCACTGCCCCGTTAGTTTACTCCGCCCCGCGGTTTCTCTGCCCCGCAAATTTCCCCTGCCTGCTAGTTTTCCCCGCTCCCCCAGGTTCCCCCTACTGCCCCGCTAGTTCCCCGCCCCGCGGTTTACTCCCGCTCGGCTGGTTTCCCCCCCTGCTTCTCCCGGTTTACTCCCGCCCCGCAGTTTGCTGCTGTTTTCCCTGCGAGTTTACCCCCGCCCCGTTTTTTACCCGGGCTCCCCCGAGTTTACTCTGCCCCGCTATTTTTGCTCTGCCTGCTTTTTTACTCCGCTCAGCGGGTTTACCTGTTCGCGAGTTTAATCTGCCTGCTAGTTTGCCCCCTTTTCTGTGATTTTTAATGCCCCGGGTTATTTTTACTACTGCCCCGCGGGTTTCCCTTCCGGCTGGTTTTAAATCCCGCTCTGGGGGTTTGCTACTGCTCCGCTAGTTTACTACTGCTCTGCTAGTTTACTACTGCTCTGCTAGTTTACTACTGCTCTGCGAGTTTACTCCCGCCCCGGGGGTTTTTACTCCCCGCCCCGCTGGTTTCCCACTGCCCCCGGTTTTTACTCCCGCCCCGCTATTTTTACTCTGCTCCCAAAGGTTAATCCGCCCCGTAGTTTTCCCCGCTCCGCGAGGGTTGCCCCCGCCCCGCTGGTTTCCCTTTGCCTGCTTTTTCTACTGCCCCGCTGGTTTCTTTGCCTTTAGTTTTCCCGCCTGCTAGTTTCTCTGCCCCGTTGGTTTACCTCCTGGGGTTTCTCTCCCCCGTTTTTTTACTCCGTCTGCTTTTACTCCGTCGGGCTGGTTTACTCTTCCCCTGGTTTACTACTGCCCCGTTAGTTTACTCCCGTTTTTTGGCGATTTTACTATCCTCGATTTAACACGGGCCGCGGGGTTTATACTGCCCCGCTGGTTACTGCTCCGCTATTTTTACTACTGCCCCGTTAGTTTCTCCCCGCCCGCTGGTTACTCCCGCCCGGGGTTTCCTCCCGCCCCGCTGGTTTACTCCTGCTCCTGGTTACCCCGCCCCGTTATTTTTACTCCCTCTGAGTTTACCTGCCCCGCGATTTTACCCCGCCGGGGCTAGTTTACTGCTCTCCCGGACCCCCGCCCGCTGGTTTACCCCCGCTCCCCCGGAGATACTGCTCCCCCAAGTTTACTCCCGCCCCCGCTGGACTCCCGCCCCGGCTGGTTTACCCCGCTCCGGGTTTTTACTCCCGCTCGTTGGTTTACCCTGCCCCCGCTAGTTTACTCCCGCCCTCCCTTTTCCCGCTCGGGGGTTTACAAATGCCCCCGCTATTTTACTCCGCCCCGCTAGTTTACTCCCGCCCCGCTTTTTTATCCCCGCCCCCGGGTTTTTTCTGCCCCGGCTAGTTTACCCCCGCCCGTATTTTTCCCACGCCCCGGCCGGTTTACCCCCGCCCCGCGGGGTTACTCATCTGCGAGTTTCCAACGCCCCGCTTTTTTATCCCCGCCCGTTGGTTTACTCCCGCCCCGCTAGTTTTCCAAAACCTCTGCCAGTTTATTTCCCGCCCCGCTTTTTAAATTTGTCGTTTTTCTCGCCCCGTTGGTTTCCTTCCGCCCCGCAGTTTATTTACGCTCTGCTGGTTGACTGCTAAAATTGGTTGATTTTTTCTGCTCTTCTGGTGGTTGCCCATCAACTGGTTGCCCATCTTTTCTGGTTGCCCGCTGGTCTTAAAAGTTGACTACTACTTTCTGGTTGATTTCTGGGTTGACTAATGCTTTTTGGTTAATTTCTGCCTACGGGTTGACTACTGCCCCCCGTTTTTTTGATAAAAATTTTTTCTCGTTGACTACTGCCTGGTTCACTCCCGTTTGCGGGTTTGGTTACTACCTGCTGGGGCCTCCCGCCCCTTCTGGGACCCCCGACCCGCTGGGACTCCCGTTTTTGGGGGGACTCCCGCCCCGCTGATTGACTACTGCCTTCTGGTTGATTTCCGCCCCGCTGGGGGTTTCCGCTTTTCCCGGGTTTCCCTACGCTCTGCTGGATGATTTCTGCCTTCAGTTGACTTCTCCCCCGCTGGGCTACTGCCTTCTGGTTGACTCCCGCCCCGCTGAGGGCTACTCCCTTTTCCGGGTTTTGACTACTGCCTTCTGGTTGATAATGCTCTGCTATTTGGGGATTAATGCACTTCGGTTGACTCCCGCCCCACGGTTGACTCGGGTCCTGCTGGTTAAACATTCCCCTTCCCGGTTGGCTACTATTTTGGTTTTGGTTGACTACTGCTCTACTGGTTGACTATTGTTCTGCTGGTTTAATAATGCTCAACTGGTTGACTACTGTTCTGGTTGCCTCCTGCTCTGCTGGTTGATTACTGTTCTTGTAGTTGACTACTGTTCTGCTGGTTGACTACTGTTATTCTGGTTGACTACTGTTCTGCTGGCTGACTACTCTTATACTTGTTGACTACTGTTATACTGGTTGACTACTGTTATTGGGTTGATCTGTTCTGCGGGCCCTAACTATTTATTATCTGGTTGACTCCCGCTCTGTTTGGTTGACTACTGTTATGGGGTGGCTACTTTATACTTGAAAAATTACCGCCCGCTGGTTGACTACTGTTATGCTGGCTGACTACTGTTAAAATTGGTTGACTACTGTTCGGGTGGTTGACTACGGGTTCTGCTGGTTGGCTACTGTTCGGGTTGGTTATTACTGCCCCGCTGGGGGACTCCCGTTCGGGTTTATTCCCGCCTGCTGGTTGACTACTGTTCTGGGGTTGATAATTTTCCCCTTTTTGGACTCCCGTTCTCCCGGGTTGCCCAATGCCTCCCGGTTGACTACTGCCCCGCGGGTTTGGGTTTCCGTTCTGGTGGTTGACTCCCGTTCTGGTGGTTGACTCCCGCCCCGGGAATTGACAAATCTCTGCTGGTTGATTTCTGCTCTGCGGGTTTGGGTTTCTGTTCTGGTGGTTGCCCACTGCTCGGGCTGGTTGACTACTTTTCCCTGGTGGTTGACTACTGCTCTGCTGGGGGGACTCCCGCTCCTGGTTGCCCATGTTCTGGTGGTTGATTTACTTTCTGCTGGTTGCCCTTCTGTTCGGGTGGTTGACTACTGTTCGCTGGTTGACTACTGCCCCGTTGGTTGACTACTGCCTGCGGGTTTGGGACTATTTCTGGTGGTTGACTCCCGTTCTGGTGGTATACCTTTTCCCGGGTGGTTGATTCCCGTTCCTTGGTTGACTACTGTTCTGCTGGTTGACTACTGCCCCGCTGGTTGATTTGCTCGGGCTGGTTGACTCCCCGCTTTGCTGGTTGACTACTTTTCTGGTGGTTGACTACGGGTTCGCTGGTTGACTCCCGTTCGGGGTGGTTATTCCGTTCTGGTGGTTGACTACTTTTCTGGGGGTTTGCCCACTTTTCTGGTAGGGGCTACTGTTCTGGTGGTTGACTACTGTTCTGGGGTTGACTCCCTTTTCCCCGTTTTGACTCCCTTTTCCCGGGTTTTTGACTACGGGTTCCGGTTTGGCTATTTCGGGTTGGTTTGGGCTATGTTCTGCTGGTTGACTACTGTTCTGGTGGTTGACTACTGCCCCTTTTTTGCCCTCCCCGCTCTGCTGGTTGACCCCCGCTCCTTGGCTGGGACCTACTGCTCCGTTGGGGGCCCCCTCTCGTTTTACCCCCTGTTTGGCTGGTTTTTTCCGTTTTGCTGGTTGACTACTGCCTGCTGGTTGACTCCCGCCGGGCTGGTTGACTCCCGCTCTGGGTTTGGGCTGCCTCCCCTCCGTTGGTTGACCCGCTCTGCTGGTTGACTACTGCCCCGCTGGTTGACTCCCGCTCCGCGGGTTTGGGACTCCCTTTTCTGCTGGTTGAGATCTGGTGGTGTAGAGGAGCCTTTTAATGCCGGGATGGAACATGTTTCTCTGGGGTGTCTGATTCTGCTTGATGGCTGACTATCATTGCTTGTCTGCGCCACTGAACTTTCCCCATAAGGGGTTCTGTCTGCTGATCAAAATTTTGATGATCGCTTCTCTTGCTTCTCAAAAACTTTTCCCCGACAATAAATTACTTTGATAAGAAATTATAAAAAAAATTCAACAAATTTACATTAATAAATAATTTCTAAACGCTCGCGATTAGCTGGGAAAAATTGTTGTAATATTCCCCTAATTTTATAAATTTTTAAAACAAAATTTAAAAAAAATTTAAGGGCTGTTGTTAAGGGAAGAAAACATATGCGAAGTTAATTTTCTTTTTTTTCGAAAAGTTTCGCCCACAGTAGGCTTCTTCCCTCCATATTGTTTCAGGGCACGGAACAATGCTCTTTCTCCAGACCCGGGGGCTGACCACCTCAAAACTTCAAGAGTGATGGACTGATTACATCGTCTTCAAATTTTCCCCTTTTGCTTCTATCCTTTTCTGTACTCGACTGGGAAGGGAAACCTTTAAAGGGGAAAAAAATTTTAAAAAAAGTCCTAACTGTTGCATATGTGTCTTTCCTAACAACCTGTTAATTTTATACCATTTTAATATTCAAAATCTGAGACTAGGTTTGTAAAATTTTGAATCATCTTAAAATTCAAAATTAATAAATAGGGTAATAAATTTTTCAAATTCATTAAATATGATCTATCATAAAATATTAAAAATCTTTCCCTCTTGACCTAAAAAAAAATTTAAAAGGGTGGGAAAGTATATAAACTTGGTGGTAGCAGAAAACAATTTTTTAAACTTGGTGGTGCAGAGGAAGACAATATAAACTTGGTGGTAGCAGAGAAGACAATATAAAATTGGGGAAGCAGAGGGGAAAAACAATATAAACTTGGTGGTAACCCGAAGAAGACAATATAAACTTGGTGGGAAGAGAAGAAATATAAAATTTGGGTAGCAGAGGAAGGAAAAATATAAACTTGGTGGTAGCAGAGGGGAAAACAATATAAACTGGGGGTAGAGAGGAAGACAATATAAACTTGGGTTGCAGAGGAAGACAATATAAAATTTTTAGAGAGGGAAAACAATATAAACTTTGGGAGTAGCAGAGGAAGACAATATAAACTTGGGGTAGGGAGGGGGGAAGACAATATAAACTTTTGGTAGAGAGGGAAGACAATATAAACTTGGTGGTAGCAGAGGAAGACAATATAAACTTTGGTAGCAGAGGAAGACAATATAAACTGGGGGTAGCAGAGAAGACAATATAAACTTGGTAGAAAAGGGAAAACAATATAAACTTTGGTAGCAGAGGAAGACAATATAAACTTGGTAGTAGCGGGGAAAAATATAAACTTTGGGGGTAGGAAAAGGAAGACAATATAAACTTGGGGGTAGCAGAGGAAGACAATATAAACTTGGTGGTAAAAAGGAAGACCCAAAATAAATTTGGGGGTAGAGAGGGAAAACAATATAAAATTGGGGGTGCAGGGAAAAATAAACTTTTGGGGAAGACAATATAAACTGGTGGTAGCAGAGGGAAAACAAAAATAAACTTGTGGGTTTCAGAGGAAGACAAAAATAAAAATTGGTGGTAAGGGGGAAACAAATTTTAAACTTGGAAAAAGCGGGGAAAACAATATAAACTTGGTGGTAAGGGGGAAGACAATATAAACTTGGTGGTAGAGAGGAAGACAATATAAACTTGGTGGTAGCAGAGGAAGACAATATAAACTTTGGAGAGGGGAAAACAATATAAACTGGGGGGCAGAGGGGGGGCAATATAAACTTTAGAAGCAGAGGGAAAACAATATAAACTTGGGAGAGAGGAAGACAATATAAACTTGGGAGGGACAGGGAAAAATAAAATTTTAGCAGGGGAAGACAATATAAACTTGGTGGTAGCGAGGAAAACAATATAAACTTTGGGGGTAGAGGGAAGACAATATAAAATTTGGTAGCAAAGGGAAAACAATATAAACTTGGTGGTGGCAGAGGAAGACAATATAAACATGGGGGTAGCAGAGGAAGACAATATAAACTTGGTGGTAGCAAGAGGGAAAACAATATAAACTTGGTGGTAGCAGAGGAAAAAACAAAAACCCTTGGGGGTAGAGAGGGAAAACAATATAAACTTTTGGGAGCAGAGGGAAAACAATATAAACTTGGTGGTAAGAGGGAAAACAAATATAAACTGGTGGAGAGAGAAGACAATATAAACCCGGTGGAGAAGAAGACAATATAAACTTGGTGGTGCAGGGGAAGACAATATAAACTTGGTGGTAGCAGGAGGAAGACAATATAAACTTTAGAGTAGAGAGGAAAACAATAAAAAACTTGGTGGTAGGAAAAAGACAATATAAACTTGGTGGTAGCGGGAAGACAATATAAACTTGGTGGTAGCAGAGGAAAACCCAAATAAACTTGGTGGTGGGGAAGACAAATAAACTTGGTGGAGAGGAAGACAATATAAACTTGGTGGTGGGAGGGGGAAGACAATATAAACTTGGTGGTAGCGGGAAAAAATATAAACTTAAAGGGGGAGGGAAAAACCCAATAAACTTTGGTGGTAGCAGAGGAAAACAATATAAACTTGGGGTAGCAGAGGAAAACAATATAAACCCGGGGGTAGAGGGGACAATATAAACTTGGTGGGGGTAGAGGGAAGACAATATAAACTTGGTGGTAGCGGGAAAACAATATAAACGGGGGGTAGCGGGGGAAAACAATATAAACGGGGGTTGAGAGGAAAAAATTCCCTTTTTGGTTGGGAGAGGAAGACAAAATAAAATTGGTGGTAGCAGGGAAGACAAATAAACTTGGTGGTAAGGGGAAGACAAATAAACTTGGTGGTAGCAGAGGAACACAATAAACTTGGTGGGGGAGGGAAGACAAATAAACTTGGGGGAGAGAGGTGAAAATCTGGTTTTGGGAGCAGAGGAAGAAATATAAATTTGGGAAATAGAGGAAGACAATATAAACTTTTAAACAGAGGGGAAAAAAAAAACTTTGGTAGCTGGGAAAAAGACAATATAAACTTGGGGGTGTGAAGAACAAAAATAAACTTGGGGTACGGGGGAAAAAATAAACTTAAAAAGACAAAAATAAACTTGGTGGTAAAAAAACAATATAAACTTAGCAGCAGAGGAAGACAATATAAACTTGGGGGTATGAGGGAAGACAATATAAACTTTTTGGGGGTAGAGAGGAAAACAATATAAACTTGGGGTAGCAGAGGAAGGAAAATATAAACTTGGGGGTAGCAGAAGGGGAAAAAAAATATAAACTTGGGGGTAGGGAAAACAATATAAACTTGGGGGTAGAGAGGGAAGACAATTAAACTTTTGGTAGAGAGGAAGAAATATAAACTTGGTGGTAGGAAAAGGAAGACAAATTGGGTTGGGGGTAGCAGAGGAAGACAATATAAAATTTGGGGGGTATCAAGGGAAAACAATAAAACTTTTGGGAAAAAAAGGGGAAAAAAATAAACCCAGGGGAAAAAGAGGAAGACCCAAAATAAACGGTGGAGCAGAGGAAGACAATATAAACTTGGTAGTGGAGGGAAGACAATATAAACTTGGGGGTAGCAGGGGGAAATTAACTTAAATTTGGTAGCAAAGGGAAAACAAAATAAAAATTGGTGGTAGCAGAGGAAGACAATTTCCTTAGGAGGGAAGGGGAAATTTAAACTTGGTAGTAGGGAGAGGAAACAATTTCCCTTTGGGGGTATAGAGGAAAACAATTAAAATTGGTGGTAGCAGAGGAAAACAATATAAACTTGGGGCCCGGAAGAAAATAAACTTGGGGGTAGAAGAGGAAAACAATAAACTTTAGGTAGCGGGGAAAACAATATAAACTTTGGGGGTAGCAGGGGGAAACAATATAAACTTGGGGGGCAGAGGAAAGGGAAATTAAACTTGGTGGTAGCAGAGGAAGAAAATAAACTTGGTGGAGGAGGAAGACCCAAAATAAACGGGGGTAGCGGGGGAAGACAATATAAACTTTAAGGGAGCAGAGGAAAAAATTGTCTTTGGGGGTAGGGAAGACAAATAAACTTGGTGGTAGCGGGGGAAAACAATATAAACTTGGTGGTAGCAGAGGAAAACAATATAAACTTGGTTTGGGAGCAGAGGGAAAACCCTTAAAAATTGGGTAGCAGAGAAGACAATATAAACATGGGTGGTAGCAGAGGAAGACAATATAAACTTGGGGGTAGCAGGGGGAAAACAATATAAAAATTGGTGGTAGCAGAGGAAGACAATATAAACTTGGGGGTGGGAGGAAGACAATATAAACTTTGTGGTAGCAGAGGGGGGGGAAAAATAAACTTTTGGGGGGACAGAGGGGAAAACAATATAAACTTTGGGGAAATAGCAAGGAAAAATATAAACTTGGGGAGCAGGGAAGACAATATAAACGGTAGTAGCGAAAGGGAAACAAATAAACTTGGTAGAGGAGGGGAAGAAATATAAACGGTAGGGGAGGGGGAAAACAAATAAACTTTGGTGGGAGGGGGAAGACAATATAAACTTGGGGGTGGGAGAGGGAAAACAATATAAACTTGGTGGGAAAAGAGGAAAACAATTTTAAAAATTGGTGGAGAGGAAGACAATAAACTTTGGGGGTAGCAGGGGAAGACAATATAAACTTGGTGGTAGCAGGGGGGAAAACAAATAAACTTGGTGGGAGAGGGGGAAGACAATATAAACTTGGTAGTAGCAGAGGGAAAAAATATAAACTTGGGGAGCAGAGGAAGACAAATAAACTTGGTAGTAGCAGAGGAAGGGAAAAATAAACTTGTGGTAGCAGAGGGAAAACAATATAAACTTGGTGGGGAAGAAGACAATATAAATTTGGGGAAAAGGAAGACAATATAAACTTGGGGGTAGCAGAGGGAAGACAATATAAACTTGGTGGTAGAGAGGGAAAACAATATAAACGGTGGTAAAGAGGAAGAAAAATATAAACCCTTTGGGGGTAGCAAGGAAAAAATAAAAAACTTTTGTGAGAGGAAGGGAAAATATAAACTTGGTGGTAGCAGAAAAAATAAACTTGGGAGTAGCGGGAAAAAATATAAACTTGGGGGTAGCAAAGGAAAAAATATAAACTGGGGGAGCAGAGGAAGACAATATAAACTTAGGGGAGCAGAGGGGGAAAAATATAAAATTGGTGGTAGCGGGAAAACAATTAAAAGGTGGTGCGGGGGAAAAATAAACGGTGGTAGCAGAGGAAAACAATATAAACTTGGTGGTAGGAAAGGGGAAAACCCAAAATAAACCGGTGGTGGGGAAAGGAAAACAATATAAACTTGGTGGTAGAGAGGAAAACAAATAAACTTTGGGGGTAGCAGAGGAAGACAATATAAATTGGGGGTAGCGGGAAAATAATATAAACTTGGGGGAAGCAAAGGGAAAACAATATAAACTTGGGGAGGAAGACAATATAAACTTTGGGGGGAGGAAGACAAATAAACTTGGTGGTAGCAGATAAAGACAAATAAACGGGGGGTAGAGAGGAAGACAATATAAACTTGGGGGTAGCAAAGGAAAAACAATATAAACTTGGTGGTAGCAGAGGAAGACAATATAAACTTGTGGTAGCCCCGAGGAAGATTCCAGAAAATTGGTGGTAGAGATAAAGAAAAAATAAACTTTGGTGAAAAGAAAATAAACTTGGGGAAACAGAAAAAATATAAAAATTGGTGGTGAGAGGAAGGGCAATATAAACTTGGTGGTAGCAGATAAAGACAATATAAAAATTGGTGGAGAGAAAAGACAATATAAACTTGGAGCAGAGGAAGACAATATAAACTTGTGCAGAAGAAATCCAATTATTTATTTGAGAGTAGAATAAATTTTTAAAAAAATAAAAAGAGAAAATTTTTATGGTTTTTAAAAAAAATAAATAAAAATCCGTACATAGGAAAATTAAGTTTTTGAGACGTTTCAGTCAGACTTGCACTATTAACTAGTCACAAAAAGGGGAAAAGTCGATAAAAGTATAAATATTCGCCTTTTTAAAACCCATTTGGGGCTTTTCCGGGTGATGACCGTCCACTGGCTTCTTTGGGGTTTTTTCAAGTGATTTCCGTTTTTTATCAGCAGCCCTATAAAGGGGCACGGTGATACTTTTGTGGGTCGGGTTTGGGTCCATTTCAGCCCTGTGGCAGGCAGCCCCTGACAGGGGTACGGGGAGTCCCCTTCAGAACAAGATGTATAGCATTTAGTTACAATCCTCTAGACGTCCTGTAGTTGGGGACAGTGCATTTTTGGTTTTGTTTTGTCGACACTTGTGGGGACCATATAAGTCAACTACATTATTTTTAAAAATCAAAAGGGAAACGCTAAACCCGGGGGATTATACAGGCCCGGGGGGGGTGGAAGGCTTTGGCTTAATTCGGGGGAAATGGAGACAACCAATTCCCCCAAATCAAGAGCCCCCCACCAACATCAAGGAAAACCCTTTCCCTTGGGGGGATAAGTCATCTACAACTCCCCAACCCCGATTCGAGGGTTTTCCGCTTTCCCTTCCCCCACTTAAATGTGCTCCCCAGGGAAAAAGCTGAGGTAAATGGGTTTAAAGGGATCAGGGCCAAACCCGTGGGATCCAAGGGGCCCGGGGGGTTCTCGCTGCCTGAGGATCCCAGCCCCAAAAAACCCGGGTTCCCTGAGGGCCCTTCCCAGAGCCAAGGGACAGCCCCAACACCTGAGTGACTCAAAAGGGGGCCCCCGTTGGCGAGCAGCGGGGGAAAGGGGGCCGTTATGTACAAGAGAGGAAGAGGGCGAGGCTGGGGTCCGTGCCCTGAGTTTTTAAACCCGGGAAAGTGGGATAATAGTAATAGTAATGGTTTGAAGTAGTAGAGCGAAGTAAAAAATGGCAGAGTGGGGGTTTAAAGGGGTTTTAAAATGAAATGTTGCGAGCATCAAGGAGGTAGACTAAGACGGGAAAAGAAAGTGAAAAGGGGGCACTGTGGGAAACCCACTGGGCCAGGGGCTAAAACACAAAGGGTCGTGTGGGTTAATTAATAATCTAAGTGGGAAAAATAACAATGGTTATAAATGACCATAATTTTTGGGGGTGGACCGGGAATCCAGCAAAGGGCCCCGGT
Organism: Cherax quadricarinatus; assembly: GCF_038502225.1. Lineage (NCBI taxonomy): Eukaryota > Metazoa > Arthropoda > Malacostraca > Decapoda > Parastacidae > Cherax > Cherax quadricarinatus. The sequence goes on from NC_091292.1 coordinate 73,220,530, forward strand.
CAGATAACCGGGGGTCCAAAGGCGGGTCAAAATCTGACTAAAACCCCCGTCAGGAAACATTTTTCCTGTTTCCCCCCAACCCTTTAACCTAACCTAAGTAGGAACTGAACGTCTCCATGTTTTAATTTTTTTTCAAGATACGGGGTATTCCCAACTGTTTATTTTTTCCGATTGTTTTTTTTCCAAACCCCATATGAAAAAAGTTGATATATTTTCCCCTTTAAGATTTTAAATAAAGTTGGGATTTAGTCTTGAACAGAAAAAAAAAATTTTGATAAAAAAACCCCCAAAAATAGACGGATGTATCTATAAGACTTTTTGTAAAAAATGCAATAAAGTGAAAAGATTGCGGGCAAAGATAAAAATCTTGAACCCAAGGGTTAAAAAAAACATAAATATAACATTAGAACTGGACAAGATTCTAATTCTCTGTTTATTAATGTGGGGATTTTAAACTTCAATTGGGTTTTCAAAAAAATGAGAAAGTTGTATCGAAGTCCATGGGGCGACAGGGAAAATATTAGAATCATGTTTCATAAAAAACAGTTTCGAAAATAATTTAATATTTTTTTTGGATAAATTTGATTATTTTCCCAAATTTAATATAATTTAATGATACATTAGACATGTAAAAAGTCTTAATGTTTGGGAAAAGTATCAGGTATGTTCAGAGTCGAGTGTTGTCACGTGACTGTGAGGTGTATCTTGCCTTATATGCCTTCCTGTTGATGTTCTGTTTTATAGTTCCTGATAACGTGAGAAGTCACGAAAGCGATTGGAATTTCGCTATTCTTTCACAATCGTTGTTCTGCATAATGTGATATCACTTGTTTACTGTGATTTATTGCAAGCCATACCGGGCGGGTTAGAACCGCGATCAGAAAGTCACAAAACTTAAGTTTGGTGACTCTCTGATCGTGGGTTCTAACCGCCTGGTATGTTATGAATTTGTCAATCGTGTCATTATGATTTCGTGAGTCATTTTATTGCATACATGTATATATATATATATATATATATATATATATATATATATATATATATATATATATATATATATATATATATATATATATATATATATATATATATATATATATATATATATATATATATATATATACAATAAGATCACAATAAACAGGTGATTTCAGAATATGCAAAACAACCACTGTGTAAGAAAAAGAAATTCCAAGCGCTTTCGTGACTACTCACATTATCAAGGAACAATAAAAGTAATGCATCAAAGGAAGGCATATTAAGGGTCTAGACCACACCTCACTATCACATCCCACAACAAAGCAACATCTGACGCGCGACTCATAAGAAAGAGAACACTGCAGCAGGCCCGGTGGCCCAACTAAACAGGTCCTTCACACAACCCACCAACAAACTATTCTACGCAAGAATTAAGAATTTTAAAATTTATTATTTGTCCAATGTATTATTAAATTCTTCCCAAATTCTATTAATTATAAATGGATCTAATTTATATAAACCAAAGGAAATATTCATATTATTGTCAAACTGCTTTTTATGAAACAAGATTCAATTATATTTGTGTCGACCATGGACTTGCTTGACACTACTTTCTCAAATTTTGAAAATCAATTGGATGGTTAAAATCTCTTACATGAATAAATAGAGCATTGGAATCTCGTCCAGTTCTAATGCTATATTTATGTTGTTTTAATCTTAGTTCGAGATTTTTAACAGTTTGACCGTAATAAACTTTATCGCAAAATTTAAAAGGAATCTTATAGACACATCTGTCAGCATTTTGGTGGGAATTCATTCTCAAAAGTTTTTTTACTGTATCAAGATTTTTAAATACAACTTTGATATTAAAAGTCTTAAGAAGAGAAGGAATATCAACCAAGTTTTCATGGTAAGGGAGAACCCAACATATTTTTATTGAATAAGGCTGGTTGTCCCTTTTTAGATTGTAAAAATATTTCTAGCAACTTTAAAAGATTTATCAATTACGTTTCTTGGGTATTTCAAATCATTACCTATTTCATAAATTTTGGATATTTCCTCATCTATGAACTCAGGACAACAAATTCGTAAAGCTCTCAAAAACATTGATGAGAAAACAGACAGTTTGACTCTATCTTGATGCGAGGAATAATAGTGGACATAGGAACAGTTATTTGTAGGTTTTCTGTAAATTTTAAATTTGAATTCATTATTACCCTTAATAATTAAAACATCTAGAAAAGGCAATGAGTTATTTTTCTCAAACTCAGCAGTAAAGTTTATAGAATGGGCTAAGCTATTAAATTTGCCAAGGAAATGGTGTATATCTACATTCTTGGGCATAAGAAATAAAATATCATCAACATATCTGAACCATTTTGCTCTATTAGGGAGGACTGTGTTAAGCAATCTTGTTTCAAAAAATTCCATGTATAGATTACTAAGAACAGGTGAAAGAGGATTTCCTATTGCCATACCAAACTTCTGAGTGTAAAACTTATCTTTAAATACAAATTTTGCATCAACGATGCAAAGTTTAATAAGTTTAATGATAGTAGGAACTGGCAATGGTAAACCATAATTAACGAGTTCTTCAGATAAGAAACTTAATAAATCATCAACAGGAACTTTCGTAAACAAGGAAGTCCAAACCCCTCGCCCACAACACCTCCTTTACCCCCTCCTCCAACCTTTACGAGGACGACCCACCTCGCCTTCCTTTCCCTACAGATTTATACGCTCTCCATGTCATTCTACTTTGATCCATTCTACTTTGGTCTATGTATATATATATATATATATATATATATATATATATATATATATATATATATATATATATATATATATATATATATATATATATATATATGCGCAGCATCTATCGAGTATGGGCTGGAAATGTTGACAACATCGACAATATTCTCCAGCATGTAGGAAGCAACGAACACTGTTTTCTTCCTGGTGTTCACGTAGGAAGATAGCGATTCTTGGCGAAGGAGTAGTGGTAGAGCTCATCATCAGCT
>NC_091292.1:73228534-73305102 GCF_038502225.1 Cherax quadricarinatus
AATCAGTCCATCACCCTTAAAGTTTTGAGGTGGTCAGTCCCTCAGTCTGGAGAAGAGCATTGTTCCATAGTATGAAACAATATGGAGAAGAAATAGCATTGTTCCATATTCTCCATATTGTTTCATACTATGGAACAATGCTATTCTCCAGACTGAGGGACTGACCACTTCAAAACTTTAAGGGTGATGGACTGATTACATCGTCTTCAAGTATCTTCTGCTTCTATCAACTTTTCTGTACCTGACTGAAGAAGCCTACTGTGTAGGCGAAACGTTTCATAATAAAGATACCTAACTGTTGCATATGTGTCTTACCTAACAACCTGTCGGTATTTTATACCATTTTAATGTTCAGCTAGTCAAATACCGAGAAAGAGGAGCACTGCAAGGGAGCTATGTACCCACAGAGGGTAAGAGCAAGAACACAGAGGGGGGGGGGATAAATAAAGAAAATGAAGGAACAAATACCCAAGTCAGAAGAAAGACAACCCAAAGAAGAAAAAGGAAAGAGGAAAGTGGAAGAGGGAGAAGAAGAAAAGGAAAAAAGAATCAGGTTAAGTCACGGGTGTTCTGAAGTTTGGAGCATTTTACAATGTGGTGGGATAGGAAGGCATCTATTGAGACAAGCGTGCGTGAGCGTGACTTGATGTGCGGTTGGAGTGTGAGTAAAGTAACATTTATACACAAATAACCCGCACATAAAAGAGAGAAGCTTACGACGACGTTTCGGTCCGACTTGGACCATTGATAAAGTCGGACCGAAACGTCGTCGTAAGCTTCTCTCTTTTATGTGCGGGTTATTTGTGTATCGTTCCAGTCACGGTATTGTGCCTTTTTGTTATTTAAGTAACATTTATGACGGGATTCACGGAAAACGTTTAACCGGACTTGAGTCCTAGAGGTGGGAGGTACAGTGCCTGCACTCTGAAGCAGGAGTGTAGATACGTTGCAATTTTCGAACAGTAGTATCAGCACGCCTATGGCCAGAAAATATAAAATGAGTACTGTGTCACTCACGCTGCCATAGTCTGAGAAAACTTACCCTCATTTCTCCTGTGGCTATCATTGTAACATTGCTCAGCTATTGTTGACCCACTGAGAAGTGTGAAAATAATTGAGCTAAAGATTCCCCTCCCCCCGTGGCTTCTCTTACATTGTTAAATCACCTGTCTGCGATTGTCTACATATATGTATATATATATATATATATATATATATATATATATATATATATATATATATATATATATATATATATATATATATATATATATATATATACATATATATATATATGTATATATATATATTTATATATATATATATATATTTTTTTTTTTTTTTCAACAAGTCGGTCGTCTCCCACCGAGGCAGGATGACCCAAAAAAGAAAGAAAATACCCAAAAAGAAAATACTTTCATCATCATTCAACACTTTCACCACACTCACACATTATCACTGCTTTTGCAGAGGTGCTCAGAATACAACAGTTTAGAAGCATACACATATAAAGATACACAACATACCCCTCCAAACTGCCAATATCCCAAACCCCTCCTTTAAAGTGCAGGCATTGTACTTCCCATTTCCAGGACTCAAGTCCGACTATATAAAAATAACCGGTTTCCCTGAATCCCTTCACTAAATATTACCCAGCTCACACTCCAACAGATCGTCAGGTCCCAAGTATCATTCGTCTCCATTCACTCCTATCTAACACGCTCATGCACACTTGCTGGAAGTCCAAGCCCCTCGCCCACAAAACCTCCTTTACCCCCTCTTTCCAACCCTTTCGAGGACGACCCCTACCCCTCTTTCCTTCCCCTATAGATTTATATGCTTTCCATGTCATTCTACTTTGATCCATTCTCTCTAAATGACCAAACCACCTCAACAACCCCTCTTCTGCCCTCTGACTAATGCTTTTATTAACTCCACACCTTCTCCTAATTTCCACACTCCGAATTTTTTGCATAATATTTACACCACACATTGCCCTTAGACAGGACATCTCCACTGCCTCCAACCGTCTCCTCGCTGCTGCATTTACCACCCAAGCTTCACATCCATATAAGAGTGTTGGTACTACTATACTTTCATACATTCCCATCTTTGCCTCCATAGATAACGTTTTTTGACTCCACATATACCTCAACGCACCACTCACATTTTTTCCCTCATCAATTCTATGATTAACCTCATCCTTCATAAATCCATCCGCCGACACGTCAACTCCCAAGTATTTGAAAACATTCACTTCTTCCATACTCCTCCTCCCCAATTTGATATCCAATTTTTCTTTATCTAAATCATTTGATACCCTCATCACCTTACTCTTTTCTATGTTCACTTTCAACTTTCTACCTTTACACACATTCTCAAACTCATCCACTAACCTTTGCAATTTTTTTTTAGAATCTCCCATAAGCACAGTATCATCAGCAAAAAGTAACTGTGTCAATTCCCATTTTGAATTTGATTCCCCATAATTTAATCCCACCCCTCTCCCGAACACCCTAGCATTTACTTCTTTTACAACCCCATCTATAAATATATTAAACAACCATGGTGACATTACACATCCCTGCCTAAGACCTACTTTTACCGGGAAGTATTCTCCCTTTCTTCTACACACCCTAACCTGAGCCTCACTATCCTCATAAAAGCTCTTTATAGCATTTAGTAACTTACCACCTATTCCATAAACTTGCAACATCTGCCACATTGCTCCTCTATCCACTCTATCATATGCCTTTTCTAAATCCATAAATGCAATAAAAACTTCCCTACCTTTATCTAAATACTGTTCACATATTTATATATATATATATATATATATATATATATATATATATATATATATATATATATATATATATATATATATATATGTATGTATATATACAACAATATTGATTTAGATATATGCTTCAAATATTCCACATTATCAAAGTTTTCATTTTCTGAGAAGATAAAATAATTGCGTTAGGTTTAACTTGAACTTTAATACACATATTCAAGAGTTTAGTAAATAATTTCCAATGACATCAAGGAACCCATTGAGAAACAACAATTTAGATCATATTTTGAATATTTAATTTTGAATATAGATAGCCTCATATTTTCATATATTTGTTGTGCCTTTAAATAAGATAATTCATTCATACCTGCGAGCCTGGTGGGTAAAGCGCACCCTAGAAAAGTTTGGGCGCTGTGAGTGGGAATAAAAACCCTTGTCCAGGGAGTAGAACTTAGCGGAGGCGTCGTGGTTGAGGGTCTGCATCATCTCGTACACCAGCCTCCCTATCTGTACCGCCAAGAATATACTTGTTAGATGTTAATTATATCTTGAAAGTATTCATGACACATCGTTATGCACGATATGGGTCATGTATATGATTATGACCCGTGTCAGGAGATGCTTCTGCTTTCTGATGAATAAAATAACAGTACGTGTAATTTCAGGGTTTATGTATATCTCAGACATACATAAATTTAAGGCTTACTTTAATCTCCATTTCAGAAATTAAAGTAGCCTTGAGTAGTGTACAAGTCACACAAATTATTATTGTTGTTATTATTAAGGGGAAGCGCTAAACCCGTAGGATTATACAGCGCCTGAGGCGTTGATGTGGAAGGTATTCAGGTATAATTCAGGGAACTGGAGAACAGATCCAATTCCCTAGATCAAGATCCCCTCACCAGCATCAAGGTACCTTCCTTGAGGGGATGAACAAAAAATTAAATCCTTTTACCAATTTCAATAAAACGTTTACAGTGATTTAAGCAGCATTTGACACCCGCACACTGTCTTCCTAGTGACGTTTTGTCGACCAGATAGATAGAAAAAAAATCAATAATGCCCTATTCTAGTGCCTACAACTCTCCCTACTTTACGGAATTAGTAAGATGCACAATGTTCTAGCTGACATGAATTGAAAGATAAAGGCCTAAATAATTATTTAACCATAAAACTTTATGCAAAATGTCAGCAGAATTCATAATAAAAAAATGTTGAATTTGGTGCTTATTTCTTTTAAATCAATAAAAACATATTGGTATGGAACATCACAATTTCTTATTATCATTCTGTAGAACCAGCATTCCTCAACAACGTCTGCAAAAATCATGAATATTTTTCCGGTAGTTATCGAAAAATGTGACTATAAACTCCAGAGTTTTTATTTAATTATATTGTGTAAAACTCGACGGTTACCGTGCACCAAGTCTCAGCACACACAACCAAGTTTGTAGATGAATGGTTCAGAGAACCGACATGTTGATAAATTAGACACATGTGCAACTCTTGGGTATCTTTATTGAGGAAACGTTTCGCCACACAGTGGCTTCATCAATCCATACAAAGGAGAATCTTGAAGAACAGGAGGAGAATGAGGTAATCAGTCCCTCAACCTTGAGTCGATGTGGTCAGTCCATCAATCTTGAATAGAATACGGCATACGTGCTGAGAAGGAGCTTATAAACCGTTGGCAGGAGAGGTGCAGCAGTCATAGGTCGTGTAACATTTGTTCAATGTTGAAGTAGGTCGTGCCCAAGAATTAGGCAAGCGAAGAATTCCCAAGTATTAAGATCCCAAGAAGTTGCAGTGTCTGACAGGTTTGTAGATGAATGGTTCAGAGAACCGACATGTTGATAAATTAGACACATGTGCAACTCTTGGGTTTATAAGCTCCTTCTCAGCACGTATGCCGTATTCTATTCAAGATTGATGGACTGACCACATCGACTCAAGGTTGAGGGACTGATTACCTCATTCTCCTCCTGTTCTTCAAGATTCTCCTTTGTATGGACTGATGAAGCCACTGTGTGGCGAAACGTTTCCTCAATAAAGATACCCAAGAGTTGCACATGTGTCATTCACACACAACCAAACATCCCGGCAGCCCACAGGCTACTGACGTGTGTTTTTCTCCATGGACTGATAGGAGCTCCACAGAGAATAAGCCAACTAGTATATTTGGAAAGAAACAATCATAAAAACCGTAATTTTTGCAGCAAAAAAAAAAAAAACGTATTGTCATCATGTCCTCTTGATGACAGCAGGAGTAAAAAAAAAATACATTTTTAGAAAAAAATGGTTAGTTATATGATAGAAACAAGCTGATTGCATCAAATTGATGCTAGAATTAGGCACTATTTTTCGGTAAGATAACACTTTAATCCAAAATTTTTCGATTTTTTTTCTCCAGAAAGTGTCGCAAATCATGTAAACGATAGCAGCATGGGTTCGAGTCCTTGGCTAGTGCAATGTTGTTGTTGATCAATACCACTCGTTCGTGGTCACAGTAATATAAAATACTGCTCTTCTTTGTACCAGTACACCAAACAGGGCCTAGAATGAAATTAACCTAGAGTAATCTACACCATCGTGTGTCCTTGGGTAGCGAGGACAACATCCAGTTCCGCTGGATGCACTACTCCTAAGGATCGTATGGTCCAGTGGATTAGGGCGTCATGCGTTTTTGCCCACCATGAGGCAGGCCAAAGCAGCATGAGTTCGAGTCCTTGGCTAGTGCAGTGTTGTTGTTGATCAATACCACTCGTTCGTGGTCACAATAATATATATATATATATATATATATATATATATATATATATATATATATATATATATATATATATATATATATATATATATATATGTATATATATGGAGGCACCACCTCTGGAACTGGACTGGGGACCCTCATCCTCAGAGAAAAGAATAAACTTACTTCTGGGAAAACTCGAGGTTCTCCACGGAGATGTTTGAATATTTTCTTCTCCTACCACCCCCTATATTCTATATTCTCTGTGAACTTTATTTAAAGGCAAAATACATTGACAAAAATACAATGGGGAATAGAACAACATAAATAACATCTCAGAGCGTACATCTAGAATGTTTCGTCCAGCTCCCCACCGGTGGGCCGCGTGCCCAGAATAATGCAGGCATTTACCCTCTGGATCACAACACTGAGTCTCTGATAGAGGAAGCTGGCCGCTCTGTGATCCTTAGTTTCTGAGACGAGCTTTTGACCCAGCTCTTTGATGAACTTTAGAGCACACTTGCCCCATGCTCCAAGGGTCTCTGACCTTATTAGGATGAAGTTATAGCAAGGGGGAACGCTTTCATATCTGCGGTTCTTCTGGGTCTCCCTGTAGCTGGCAGCTCCACCCCCCTTCAGCTTCAGAGTATGGCAAGTAGGTGTCTACCAAAGTGGCGGCACAGGTTTAGTCCCATGCAATCTGCTTACCATCCCTCTAGGGGTAGCATAGTGACTCCATCAGGGCGCTTTTGACTTCCATCAGACCTCTGTATTTGGGGTTCCCGTTGAGCTGGGCAACGGGCTGTGACGAGACTTCTCTTTAAGATGTCATTAACCTCCTCATGTCTAGCATACTCCTCTTCTGATGTATGACACACCAGACCATGAAGTCCGAATTGATCAGCTGTCGCCCTGCAGCAAATACACCTATGTTCGGTGAGGATGGGGGCGCAGTCGAGTGCCCAGGGAGGAATTTGGAACAGCTAAAAGAAAGTCTCCTTTAAGTAGATAAGTATTTATTTGACAAGATAGAACATCTAGCCAAAATTTTTTACCATCGGTTCTATGGTTGCTGGGAGATTTATAGTACAACATAGTATTACCGTCTTTCCTCATGTTTTGAGTACCAGTGGTGATATGCTATTCACAAACAATATAAAGGCTTCCTGACAGGGCTTTTAGTGATATAATCACTAGCCAAGTGTAGCATTTGGTCATATGACCGACGCCTCCTGCAGGCTTACTGGGTTGACAGGGATGATATCACATGATGTGTTCACTTGGTGACTATACATTAAAACAGGGAAGCCCATATGGGTTTTGCAAATTAATTTTCACATATAATAATTAGTTTTTGGTTTCAAAATCAATATTTTAATTATATTTATTTATCAACATTTTATTGACTAACATAAAATTTAATGGAAGACGAATTTTATTGATAAATTAGACACATATGTAACAGTTGGGCATTTATACTGAGGAATCGTTTCGTCACACAGTGGCTTCATCAGTCCATACAAAGGAGTATGGTGAAGAACAGGAGCTTGAGGTAATCAGTCCCTCATCCTGGAGTCGATGTAATCAGTCCATCAATCTTGAAAGGAATACAGCATTTGCTTTGCACGAAGAAGTTGCTTATATACTGTAGACAGGTGAAGTGAAGCAGTCGTAGGTGGTATCACATCTGATTAATCCAAATGTGGAAGTAGGTCATGCCTAAAGGATAGGCAAGTGAAGAATTCCTTGTATTAAGATCCCAAGATGTTGCTGTGTGTGGCATGCAAAGAGTACATAACTTTTATTCAGCGCATGTACACACCTTCATTGAAAGGCTATCTCCCCCAACCAGCGAACCAATACTAGGGTCGGACGATGGGGCCCCGTCGTTTGATCAGTACCCAGGTTCAAGTCAATGAGAAGATGGTTTTGGCAATCGCAGAGGTGTTGTGGGTACCACACACCTGTCTGCCCTTGTCATTCCCATTCTAGAGCTGGTTGAAGCACGGTCTGCTCTCTAGTGGCTTCTATTCTGCCTTATTTACAGTGGAGTGCACTAATACCTATTGTTGTACATAGTGTATATAGTGTACATACTTGGTGAAGGATAATGTAAGTCAAAAGTTTTTCTGCTGCGTTTATTTTGCCCCCTTTACACCCAGGATAACAGGCCTTTGCATTCCAGGGTTGTAATTCTGTGTCTAACAGGAATGTAGATAAATGGTTCAGAGAACCGACAAGTTGATAAATTATAGCAGCTTCTTCGTGCATATGCTGTATTCTTTTCAAGATTGATGGACTGATTACATTGAGCCTTGCCTGAGGGACTGATTACCTCAAACTACTCCTGTTCTTCACCATTTTCCTTTATATGGACTGATGAAGCCACTGTGTGGAGAAACGTTTCCTCAATAACGATACCCAAGTGTTACACATGTGTCTAATTTATCAACTTGTCGGTTCTACAAGGAACCGACAAGTTGTTTACACAACTATATTCAAAGTATAAATAGTTAATACAGACATATCAACTGTCCATCCGACTAAATTCTGGTCACAGATTATTCAATCTTACTTTAGTTGTCAAAATTACCATATAAAGTTCTACTGTTTCCCTCAACATATCAATGCTAGCATTAATTCTGTGTTTTGTGCATTGCTAAGACCAACGATCGTGTTATAATATTTATGGAGAATGATCTCAGGGTGACTGTGAGGACCCAGAATTAAAGTTCTGGCTTTCAAAAAGCACACATACATTCTTCTCACTAAGTTTTCCTGGCTCTAAACCCAGTGTAATTTTTTTTTTTTTTATTTGCCGGTATTCTCCCGATTTCTTGTAGTCATTAAGTTTTTGACGTTGATATTATTATATTTCTTTCCAAATATAACGATATTAATAATATTTTTTAAAAGTTTAATAATAATTAATGTATGAATTAGGAAAGTTTGTTTTTCAAATTTGTTTTTCCTGTTGGAAAAATAATGTTGAACAGCGATTATATACTAGTAAAATATAGGAGTATGTTGTTATATCAACAACATCTGTCACTCTTATGTACTAGCAAAATATAGGAGTATGTTGTTATATCAACAACATCTGTCACTCTTGTATACTAGTAAAATATAGGAGTATGTTGTTATATCAACAACATCTGTCACTCTTGTATACTAGTAAAATATAGGAGTATGTTGTTATATCAACAACATCTGTCACTCTTGTATACTAGTAAAATATAGGAGTATGTTGTTATATCAACAACATCTGTCACTCTTATGTACTAGTAAAATATAGGTGTATGTTGTTATATCAATCTCCCTATCTCCGTCACTATTTGTAGAAAGTTATTTTTCCCCTCTATACAAAGGGGCACACGGCTGAAATTACAGAGTCAACGTGTGATCGTAAGAACTTTGGAAACCAATAATTTACGACATTAAGTGAAAGCTTCCCTTTGGAATTTACACAGTTAGCACAACCACAATTGTTTTTTTTCCTCTTACTCGTTCCTTAACCCACATTGTTTTTCTTCAACTCTTAGTCCCACTAATTTATCACTTGTAACTATATTTTGACCTTTACTGAAGACCTTTTTCACTGCAACTAATGTCGAGTACTGACCTTAGCTATGAGAGGAAAGGTCGTAATGTTCAGTAATTTTGTCTTTAATAAACCAGTAGGAAAAGAGTCTGACATATCGTCGGTCTTATAGCATAATCAGTTAATTAATATTCTATAAAATTTTATTTAAACATTGAGATAAACATATGTGCAAACACCTAAAAACAATTATCAGGAAGAGTTTCGGTCCAGAGATTTTGTAAACAAGGTCTCAAGACCGAAATGGATCTAAAACAAAAAATGTCTTTAGTGATTATACACGTTTCTATTTCCTCTTCTTGTATCATAATTTTCACAAATAAACATTAGTGTTTAAACTTAACAATACGTAATGCATTTTTTTGAACTTTGAACAATCATAATTTTTTTAAATTTCGATCTAAGTACTTCTCGGAATAATTATTACAATGGTCAGAACAGTACTCACGTTTGACGTGAATGTGACAACGATGTAGTCTGTACGAGCCAAGAAGTAGATATCAACTACGAGATCTCTAAGCGAGGTCACAGTGAACCGTGTTATATCCTGGTCCACTTGTACATGCTTCCTGTGATAAAGGATCTTGTAATGAGGGTACCTGTGGAATAATGTAATATTTGGTTCCTTAGATCGTGAGAGTATGTTTGAAATATATTTTGCTGACGTCATTCTTATTTAATAATATGCCCTTTTTATGTATGAACGAGAAATTTAGGAACGAATGGAAATATGACAAAACTTACGAAAGATGGCTCCCCAGGACTATGATTTAAAAAAAAAAAATAAGATATCGAGAAAGCTATAAAAATTGTTTCCCATCACTCTTAACTATAAATATTCGTATTAAATTTAAAAGACTATATTCTTCCACTGGATCAAAATTAATTTAAAGTATATCAAGATCCATCCTTCTCTAACTTATTATACCTAAATCCCTAAGAATTTACTTCTATAATGAATTTAATTCAAAGTTAGGTTCGCGAAAACTGAAGTGCAAATTTTGTATATATTGTTTCGTATATATAACATCCACAAAACTTAATATAATGTCAAAATCCTTAATCTGGTACTTTTTCTCCATTTCTTCGTAGACTTTGGGCTCGTCAGAAGATAGGTAGATCCGTCGTGTAACATTTGGGTCCAAGAGCTGGAGTCCGGCAAAGTATTCCTCAACCTGTTCCATGTATTCTTCCACATTATGGTAACTTGTCTCGGTACGTTTATCGGTTCGTCTGACATGTACACTGCAGAAAACAATAAAATCTTACAATAAGGCACTTAATGAAACAAAGGAACTAACTTCACTATTTGCTCATTTCTTGTCCATAAGGAAAAAAATCGCAGTATCATTTATATAACTAAAGAAACAATTTAATGTTGATGTCCAATTAAAAAAAAAATCTCATCAAAAATTTGGTTGGGATACTTACCCCACAATGGGATGTTCAAACTGAATGGATTTTTCTGTTTTGCTGATAGTTTCTTGCATGTTCGGCTGAAATTTGAAAAAATACTTGATAAACTGACCCATCCACCAGACGCCTGGATTACCATGCAAGCGTAAAAGTCGTTTAGAGATGTCTCTCGGGATGGCTAATGGCAACATGTTTGGAGAGGGATTCATGATGTAAGACGGAGGAAAGCGTATCGTTGGTGAATCATTCTTGCCTGCGAATATGTGTAGTCTAGTGTATATAAATATAGTGTATATAAACCTACCTTATTTTATGATATAAGAACGTCACTACTGATGTAAGATAATGAAAGATGAACTAAATATTTATTCACACATCTTACCAGGCCAGTATGTTATATTCGCTTTAGAGTAGTTGGTGCATGTTTCACTGAAAGGCTGGAAGACAGTTTCCCAGCCCTTGGGGGAGTATCGCCAGCCAGTAGAGTTGAGAACGAGAGTTCGATGTGTCTCATAGGCTGCCATGAAGCAATGGATGAGGTGGTGGAACTGGCAACCAAGACCACATGGCTGTGAGGCATTTAAGTAGAAGTATGATAGCATAGTTACTCTTCATACCAAGTTTTAACTAAAACATTCTGTGATAATAATATAATCTCATCCTAATCATTCAATAATACTTAAAATCAATAATCAATGTTTTGTATCTTTTGTTCAGACTCATTTACACTTATTCAGAGTAAATGGCTTTTCTTCTTAAGCCAAACTCACCGGTTCAGATTATTCGGTACAACAAACACACACACAGAGGCTGCAAGCTTGGTCAATCAATTGGTTGCTGGAGTTTAACCAAGCCAAGTGCAGAGTCATGACGATTACGAAAGGTAAAAACAATGCAGAATACATGCTAGGGGGTCGAAGACTGAATAACAAAAAAAGACACAATACCGTGACTGGAACGATACACAAATAACCCGCACATAAAAGAGAGAAGCTTACGACGAGGAAAGGGATCTTGGGGTGAGTATAATAGCGAACACATCTGAGGCATACATCAAACAAATAACTGTTGTAGTATATGGGCCCCTGGCAAACCTAAGAATAGCGTGATGACTCCTAAGTAAGGAATCGTTCAAGACTCTGTACACCGTGTATGTCAGGCCCACATTAGAGACGCAGCACCAGTAAGGTGTAATGGTTTATAACAACATTAGTCCAGGATCCTACAAGGAGAGGTTGCGGGAACTCAGCCTGATGACACTAAGGACAGGATAAATGGGGAGACATAATAAGAACATACAAAATACTGAGGTATTGATAAGGTGGACAGGTACAGAAAGTTTCAGAGATAGGACACAGGAACAAGGGGACACAACAGGAAGTTGAAAACTCTGATGAGTGACAGACATGTTAGAAAGTATTTCTTTAGTCATAGAGTTATCAGGAAGTGGAACTCTCTGGAGAGTGATGTAGTGAAGGTAGAATATATACATAGCTTTAAGAAGAGATACGATTAAGATCATGGAGCAGGAAATGGACCCAGTAGTGAGCAGCGAAGATTTTGGACCAAGAGCTGTGACTTGACCCCTGCAACCACAAATAGATGAGCACACACACACATACACACACACACACACACACACACACACACACACACACACACACACACACCACACACACACACACACACACACACACACACACACACACACACACACACACACACACACACACACACACACACACAGGCACGCACACACACACACACACACACACACACACACACACACACACACACACACACACACACACACACACACACACACACACACACACACACACACACACACACACAGCTAAGAGGTATGTCCTACGAGGAGAGGTTAAGGGAAATCAACCTGACGACACTGGAGGACAGGAGAGATAGGGGGGACATGATAACGACATACAGAATACTGAGAGGAATTGACAAGGTGGACAAAGACAGGATGTTCCAGAGATTGGACACAGTAACAAGGGGACACAGTTGGAAGCTGAAGACACAGATGAATCACAGGGATGTTAGGAAGTATTTCTTCAGCCACAGAGTAGTCAGTAAGTGGAATAGTTTGGGAAGCGATGTAGTGGAGGCAGGATCCATACATAGCTTTAAGCAGAGGTATGATAAAGCTCACGGCTCAGGGAGAGTGACCTAGTAGCGATCAGTGAAGAGGAGGGGCCAGGAGCTCGGACTCGACCCCCGCAACCTCAACTAGGTGAGTACAACTAGGTGAGTACACACACACACACACACACACACACACATATATATATATGTATATATTCTACCTCCCTCACAACTTTCTATAGAAGCCTCCCAACCAGGTCAACCCCAGTGCAACCAAACACTCTAAATCAAAACACCCATGCCACATCCAATGCCCCCACCCACTACATTACAAACTTCACCCCCACAGCAACAACCCATACTTCCTTACCAGGTCTCCCACTTCCCCAACCCCAATATACTTCCCAGACCACAGTCTTAGAAAAGAAGTTGAAGGTGTGGTATACAAATGCAGATGGAATAACAAACAAGTATGAGGAGTGGCACGAAAGAATCAAAGAGACATCCCCAGACATAATAGCACTCACAGAAACAAAACTCACCAGAATAATAACAGATTCAATCTTTCCATCCGGATATCAAATCTTCAGGAAAGATAGAGGGAGGAGAGGGGGAGGAGGAGTTGCACTGCTCATTAAAAACCAGTGGGGTTTTGAGAAAATGGAAGGAATGGATGGCATGGGCGAAAGGGACTACTTAGTAGGAACAATCCAGTCTGAGGGACATAAGGTGATAATTGCAGTAATGTACAACCCACCACAGAACTGCAGGAGACCAAGAGAAGAATACGATGAGAGCAACAGAGCAATGATCAACACACTAGCCGAGGTGGCCAGGAGAGCACACATGGGGGGAGCAAAGTTACTAGTTATGGGTGATTTCAATCACAAGGAGATTGACTGGGAAAGCCTGGAGCCCCATGGGGGTCCCGAAACATGGAGAGCCAAGATGATGGATGTGGTACTGGAGAACCTCATGCATCAACATGTTAGAGACACTACCAGAGAGAGAGGAGAGGATGAACCAGCAAGGTTGGACCTTGTATTCACCATGAGTAGTTAGGACATCGAGGGTATCATGTATGAAAGGCCCCTGGGAGCTAGTGATCATGTGGTTCTGTGCTTCGACTACATAGTTGAGCTCCAAGTGGAGAGAGTAGCAGGAATAGGCTGGGAAAAACCAAACTACAAAAGGGGGAACTACTCAGGCATGAGGAACTTCCTTCAAGACATTCAGTGGGAGAGGGAACTGACAGGAAAACCAGTACAAGAAATGATGGACTATGTAGCAACAAAATGCAAGGAGGCAGAGGAGAGGTTTGTTCCCAAGGGAAACAGAAATAATGGGAAGAACAGAACGAGTCCTTGGTTCACCCAAAGGTGTAGGGAGGCAAAAACTAGGTGTACTAGAGAATGGAAAAGGTACAGAAGACAGAGAACTCAGGAAAATAAAGAAATCAGCCGAAGAGCCAGAAACGAATATGCACAGATAAGAAGGGAGGCTCAGAGACAATATGAAAATGACATAGCATCAAAAGTAAAGACTGACCCGAAGCTGTTGTACAGCCACATCAGGAGGAAAACAACAGTCAAGGACCAGGTAATCAGACTGAGGAAGGGTGATGGGGAATTCACAAGAAACGACCGAGAGGTATGTCAGGAGCTCAACACAAGATTTAAAGAGGTATTTACAGTGGAAACCAGTAGGACTCCAAGAAATCAGAACAGGGGGGCACACCAGCAAGTGCTGGATGAGGTACATATAACCAAGGAGGAGGTGAAGAAGCTGCTATGCGAACTTGACACCTCAAAGGCGGTGGGACCAGACAACATCTCTCCATGGGTCCTTAAAGAGGGAGCAGAGATATTGTGTGAGCCATTAACAAAGATCTTCAACACATCATTTGAAACTGGGCAACTCCTTGAGGTATGGAAAATGGCAAATGTAGTCCCAATTTTTAAAAAGGGAGACAGACATGAGGCACTAAACTACAGACCTGTATCACTAACGTGTATAGTATGCAAGGTCATGGAGAAGATCATCAGGAGGAGAGTGGTGGGGCACCTGGAAAGAAACAAGTGTATAATTGACAACCAGCACGGTTTCAGGGAAGGAAAATCCTGTGTCACAAACCTACTAGAGTTTTATGACAAGGTGACAGAAGTAAGACAAGAGAGAGAGGGGTGGATCGACTGCGTATTTTTGGACTGCAAGAAGGCTTTCGACACAGTTCCTCACAAGAGTTTACTGCAAAAGCTAGAGGACCAGGCACACATAACAGGAAAGGCACTGCAATGGATCAGAGAATATCTGACAGGGAGGAAACAACGAGTCATGGTACGCGACGAGGTGTCAGAGTGGGCGCCTGTGACAAGCGGGGTTCCACAGGGGTCAGTCCTAGGACCTGTGCTGGTCTTGGTATACGTGAACGACATAACGGAAGGGATAGACTCAGAAGTGTCCTTGTTTGCAGACGATGTGAAGTTAATGAGAAGAATCGAATCGGACGAGGATCAGGCAGGACTACAAAGAGATCTGGACAGGCTACAAGCCTGGTCCAGCAACTGGCTCCTTGAATTTAACCCTGCCAAATGCAAAGTCATGAAGATTGGGGAAGGGCAAAGAAGACCGCAGACACAATATAGTTTAGATGGCCAAAGACTGCAAACCTCACTCAAGGAAAAAGATCTGGGGGTGAGTATAACACCGAGCATATCTCCTGAGGCGCACATAAATCAGATAACTGCTGCAGCATACGGGCGCCTGGCAAACCTACGGATAGCGTTCCGATACCTCAGTAAGGATTCGTTTAAGACTTTGTACACCATCTACGTCAGGCCCATACTGGAGTATGCAGCACCAGTTTGGAATCCACACCTAGTCAAGCACGTCAAGAAATTAGAGAAAGTGCAAAGGTTTGCAACAAGACTAGTCCCAGAGCTACGGGGATTGTCCTATGAAGAACGGTTGAGGGAAATCGGCCTGACGACACTGGAGGACAGGAGGGTCAGGGGAGACATGCTAACGACATATAAAATACTGCGCGGAATAGACGAGGTGGACAAAGACGGGATGTTCCAGAGATGGGACACAGACACAAGAGGTCACAATTGGAAGTTGAAGACTCAGATGAATCAAAGGAATGTTGGGAAGTATTTCTTCAGTCATAGAGTAGTCAGGCCGTGGAATAGCCTAGAAAGTGACGTAGTGGAGGCGGGAACCATACATAGTTTTAAGGCGAGGTATGAGAGAGCTCATGGGGCAGGGAGAGAGAGGACCTAGTAGCAATCAGCGAAGAGGCGGGGCCAGGAGCTGTGACTCGACCCCTGCAACCACAAATAGGTGAGTACAAATAGGTGAGTACACACACAAATTTACATATAAGCTTTACATTTTGTGGTAACTAGTGAAAAAAATGGGACCCCAGAGAGCAGGAAGGAAAGTCTAGGATCTGAAGAAGAGTCTGGGAGGGAAGACTGGGTAGCAGAGATCATGAAAAGGGAACAAAAGTGAGAAAGGAGGCTAAGAAAGAGCTTAGCAATAAAATGGAGGACAGAATGACTGCAGGAAACAAGAACTAGAATACGGAGCTTAGAGGAGGAACTGAAAATGCTGAAATAGACTAATGAACTGAAAAGCAGAACAGGCATGACATCAGGAACTGGAACATCAGAAACAAACGAGGGAACCAAAGATAACGAAGGAGATAAATCATATGCACTGACCCTATCAGGCTACCAGGGAGCCCAGGAAAAGTTAAGGAATGAAAGTGGCAGGCCACTGGGTACAGGGACAGCAGACAGAAGACTGAAGAAAGCGAAGGAGGCAGGTCCTCTACAGAGGTTTTATCTGACCATCAAGAGATCCAGGAAATAGTAAAGAAAGTGGCAATGGAGATAATTCAATCAGATAATGAGATAAGGGAAATGCAATGGAAGGATATAAGGGAGAGGTTAATCTTTGCTTACAGGCTTCAGGAGGCCGAAGGGGCAACTTACAAAGACGATAGGGGGTTGAAAAAGGGATTGAAAATATCATGAAAGCGATAGGAGTTGACAAATTTTCTAAGGATAGGGGTTTCTCAAAGAGAAGAAATCGATAAGTCAAATTGGTTTTCAAGTCAGAAACGGTGAAAAGCACGATCCTGCAGAAGAAAGCATGACTAAGGGTCTTGCCAAATTACCAGTGGGTGTACCTCGACTGTGGCAGAACTTGATAAGAAAGACAGAAACTGAGAGGACACATAGACTCAAGGAGCTGGAGAGTCAAGGATGGAAACCAGACTCAGGAGGAAGAGGAAACATAAACTCCCACAGAACCACTTATGGAAGACCCTCAACCTTGACAACCCCAAAGCAACCAAACCCAAAATAACCCACACTCCATACCCATAGACCCCACCACCCTCATCACAAACTCCACCTCTGCAGCAGCACCCATATGAGGATTCGCATGAAAGAATCATGGAGACATCCCCAGACATTATAGCAAACACTGAAATGAAAATTATTGGGTTGATAACAAATGCAATCTTATCATCCAGATATAAGGTCCTGAGCAAAGATTGAGGGAGCACAGAGAAAGGAAGAGTTGCCCTGCTCATCAAAAACGGTAAGTGGAGATTTGAGGAAATGGAAGGAATGGAGAGAATGGAAGCAAGGGACTACATAATAGGAACAATTCAGATTGGGGGTCCCAAGGTGGTGATTATAGCGATATACAACGCACAACATAATAGCAGGAGGTGAAGAGAAAACGATAAGAGACACAGAGGAATGGTGGACACACTAGCTGAGGTGGCCAGAAGGACCCACATGGGTAGGGCCACACAGGGGACCTGAAACATGGGAAGCTAAAATGATGAAGGTGATACTGAAAAACATCATGTTAGGGACACTACCAGAGAGAGACGAGGATGAGCCAGCATATTCCCGTTGAGTAGTCCAGACACTGAGGACATTACATATAAAAGGCCCCTTGGAGCTAGTGATCATGTGGTTTTGAGCATTGAATACATAGTGTAGTTATAGGTGGAGAGGGATACAGGAAGAGTAGGATGGAAAAAGCCAGACTACGAAAGTGGGGGATCTACAATGGAATGAGAAATTTCCTGCATGAGGTTCAGTGGGAAAGAGAACTGTTGGGAAAAATCAGTAAATGAAATGATGGATTAAATGACAACAAAATGCAAGGTGGCAGAGGAGAGGTTCATTTCCAAGGGCAACAGAAATAATGGGAACACCAGATTGAGTCTTTGGTTCACCCAAAGATGTAGAGAAGCCAAAAGTAAGTGTGCTAGAAAATGGAAAAATAATTGACGACAAATGACGTAGGAAAATAGAAATTAGTCGATGAGCCAGAAACAAATATTCAGAGATAAGGAAAAAGGCTCAGCAGTAATATGAAAATGATATAGCATTGAAAGCCAACTCTGAACAGAAACTCTTGTACAGCCACATCAGGAGGAAAACATTGGTCAAGGACCAGGTAATGAGGGAGGAATGAGGGAAGTCCACAAGAAACAACCAAGAAGTATGCGAAGAACTTAACATGAGGTTTAAGAAAGTCTTTTCAGTGGAGACAGACCTGTTCAAGCACATAAAGAAATTAGAGAAAGTGAAAAGGTTCACAACAAGACTAGTCTCTCTGCGAAGGAGCATGTCTTACGAGGAGAGGTTAAGGCAAATCGACCTGACTATGCTGGAGGAGATGAAGGATTTAGGAGGGGAGGGGACATGATTGCAACATATAAAATATTGAGAGGAATTGACAGTGTGGACAGAGACGAAAAGTTTCAGAGATGGGAGTTGAAGACTCAGATGAGTCACAGGGATGTTAGGAAGTGGAAGAGTCGGGAAAGTAATGTACTAGAGGCAAAAACCATACATAGCTTTACGAAGAGTTATGATAATGCTCATGGAACAGTGAGGGGTGACCTAGTAGCGACCAGTGAAGAGACGGGGCGCCATGAGCTATGACTCGACTGCAGCAACCACAATCAGATGAGTACACACACCCACCCACCCAGCGATGTAGTGGAGTCAGGAACTATACATAGTTTTAAGACAAGGTATGATAAAGCTCATGGAGCAGGGGGAGAGAGGACCTAGTAGCGGTCGGTGAAGAGGCTGGGCTAGGAGCTGAGTCTCGACCCCTGCAACCACAATTACGTGAGTACAATTAGATGATTACATACACACACACACACACACACACATACACTCACACACACACACACACACACACACACACACACACACACACACACACACACACACACACACACACACACATCAGTCATAGAGTAGACAGGCCTTTGAATAGCCATATATATATATATATATATATATATATATATATATATATATATATATATATATATATATATATATATATATATAGGTTGGTAGTAGGTTGGTAGACAGCAACCACCCAGGGAAGTACTACCGTCCTGCCAGATGACTGTGAAACAAAAACCTGTAACTGTTTTGCATGATGGTAGGATTGCTGGTTTCTTTTTCTGTCTCATAAACACGCTAAGATAACAGGGATATCTTGCTACTCCTACTTACACTTTGGTCACACTTCACAGACACGCACATGCATATATATATATACATACATCTAGGTTTTTCTCCTTTTTCTAAATAGCTCTTGTTCTTTTTTATTTCTTCTATTGTCCATGGGGAAGTGGAAAAGAATCTTTCCTCCGTAAGCCATGCGTGTCGTATGAGGCGACTAAAATGCCGGGAGCAATGGGCTAGTAACCCCTTCTCCTGTATACAATTACTAAAAAAGAGAAGAAGAAAAACTTTATAAAACTGGGTTGCTTAAATGTGCGTGGATGTAGTGCGGATGACAAGAAACAGATGATTGCTGATGTTATGAATGAAAAGAAGTTGGATGTCCTGGCCCTAAGCGAAACAAAGCTGAAGGGGGTAGGAGAGTTTCAGTGGGGGGAAATAAATGGGATTAAATCTGGAGTATCTGAGAGAGTTAGAGCAAAGGAAGGGGTAGCAGTAATGTTAAATGATCAGTTATGGAAGGAGAAAAGAGAATATGAATGTGTAAATTCAAGAATTATGTGGATTAAAGTAAAGGTTGGATGCGAGAAGTGGGTCATAATAAGCGTGTATGCACCTGGAGAAGAGAGGAATGCAGAGGAGAGAGAGAGATTTTGGGAGATGTTAAGTGAATGTATAGGAGCCTTTGAACCAAGTGAGAGAGTAATTGTGGTAGGGGACTTGAATGCTAAAGTAGGAGAAACTTTTAGAGAGGGTGTGGTAGGTAAGTTTGGGGTGCCAGGTGTAAATGATAATGGGAGCCCTTTGATTGAACTTTGTATAGAAAGGGGTTTAGTTATAGGTAATACATATTTTAAGAAAAAGAGGATAAATAAGTATACACGATATGATGTAGGGCGAAATGACAGTAGTTTGTTGGATTATGTATTGGTAGATAAAAGACTGTTGAGTAGACTTCAGGATGTACATGTTTATAGAGGGGCCACAGATATATCAGATCACTTTCTAGTTGTAGCTACACTGAGAGTAAAAGGTAGATGGGATACAAGGAGAATAGAAGCATCAGGGAAGAGAGAGGTGAAGGTTTATAAACTAAAAGAGGAGGCAGTTAGGGTAAGATATAAACAGCTATTGGAGGATAGATGGGCTAATGAGAGCATAGGCAATGGGGTCGAAGAGGTATGGGGTAGGTTTAAAAATGTAGTGTTAGAGTGTTCAGCAGAAGTTTGTGGTTACAGGAAAGTGGGTGCAGGAGGGAAGAGGAGCGATTGGTGGAATGATGATGTAAAGAGAGTAGTAAGGGAGAAAAAGTTAGCATATGAGAAGTTTTTACAAAGTAGAAGTGATGCAAGGAGGGAAGAGTATATGGAGAAAAAGAGAGAAGTTAAGAGAGTGGTGAAGCAATGTAAAAAGAGAGCAAATGAGAGAGTGGGTGAGATGTTATCAACAAATTTTGTTGAAAATAAGAAAAAGTTTTGGAGTGAGATTAACAAGTTAAGAAAGCCTAGAGAACAAATGGATTTGTCAGTTAAAAATAGGAGAGGAGAGTTATTAAATGGAGAGTTAGAGGTATTGGGAAGATGGAGGGAATATTTTGAGGAATTGTTAAATGTTGATGAAGATAGGGAAGCTGTGATTTCGTGTATAGGGCAAGGAGGAATAACATCTTGTAGGAGTGAGGAAGAGCCAGTTGTGAGTGTGGGGGAAGTTCGTGAGGCAGTAGGTAAAATGAAAGGGGGTAAGGCAGCCGGGATTGATGGGATAAAGATAGAAATGTTAAAAGCAGGTGGGGATATAGTTTTGGAGTGGTTGGTGCAATTATTTAATAAATGTATGGAAGAGGGTAAGGTACCTAGGGATTGGCAGAGAGCATGCATAGTTCCTTTGTATAAAGGCAAAGGGGATAAAAGAGAGTGCAAAAATTATAGGGGGATAAGTCTGTTGAGTGTACCTGGTAAAGTGTATGGTAGAGTTATAATTGAAAGAATTAAGAGTAAGACGGAGAATAGGATAGCAGATGAACAAGGAGGCTTTAGGAAAGGTAGGGGGTGTGTGGACCAGGTGTTTACAGTGAAACATATAAGTGAACAGTATTTAGATAAGGCTAAAGAGGTCTTTGTGGCATTTATGGATTTGGAAAAGGCGTATGACAGGGTGGATAGGGGGGCAATGTGGCAGATGTTGCAAGTGTATGGTGTAGGAGGTAGGTTACTGAAAGCAGTGAAGAGTTTTTACGAGGATAGTGAGGCTCAAGTTAGAGTATGTAGGAAAGAGGGAAATTTTTTCCCAGTAAAAGTAGGCCTTAGACAAGGATGTGTGATGTCACCGTGGTTGTTTAATATATTTATAGATGGGGTTGTAAGAGAAGTAAATGCGAGGGTCTTGGCAAGAGGCGTGGAGTTAAAAGATAAAGAATCACACACAAAGTGGGAGTTGTCACAGCTGCTCTTTGCTGATGACACTGTGCTCTTGGGAGATTCTGAAGAGAAGTTGCAGAGATTGGTGGATGAATTTGGTAGGGTGTGCAAAAGAAGAAAATTAAAGGTGAATACAGGAAAGAGTAAGGTTATGAGGATAACAAAAAGATTAGGTGATGAAAGATTGAATATCAGAGTGGAGGGAGAGAGTAGGGCGGAGGTGAACGTATTCAGATATTTGGGAGGGGACGGGTCAGCGGATGGGTCTATGCAAGATGAGGTGAATCATAGAATTGATGAGGGAAAAAGAGTGAGTGGTGCACTTAGGAGTCTGTGGAGACAAAGAACTTTGTCCTTGGAGGCAAAGAGGGGAATGTATGAGAGTATAGTTTTACCAACGCTCTTATATGGGTGTGAAGCGTGGGTGATGAATGTTGCAGCGAGGAGAAGGCTGGAGGCAGTGGAGATGTCATGTCTGAGGGCAATGTGTGGTGTGAATATAATGCAGAGAATTCGTAGTTTGGAAGTTAGGAGGAGGTGCGGGATTACCAAAACTGTTGTCCAGAGGGCTGAGGAAGGGTTGTTGAGGTGGTTCGGACATGTAGAGAGAATGGAGCGAAAAAGAATGACTTCAAGAGTGTATCAGTCTGTAGTGGAAGGAAGGCGGGGTAGGGGTCGGCCTAGGAAGGGTTGGAGGGAGGGGGTAAAGGAGGTTTTGTGTGCGAGGGGCTTGGACTTCCAGCAGGCATGCGTGAGCGTGTTTGATAGGAGTGAATGGAGACAAATGGTTTTTAATACTTGACGTGCTGTTGGAGTGTGAGCAAAGTAACATTTATGAAGGGATTCAGGGAAACCGGCAGGCCGGACTTGAGTCCTGGAGATGGGAAGTACAGTGCCTGCACTCTGAAGGAGGGGTGTTAATGTTGCAGTTTAAAAACTGTAGTGTAAAGCACCCTTCTGGCAAGACAGTGATGGAGTGAATGATGGTGAAAGTTTTTCTTTTTCGGGCCACCCTGCCTTGGTGGGAATCGGCCGGTGTGATAATAAAAAAAAAAAATATATAATATATATATATATATAATATATATATATATATATATAATATATATATATATATATATATATATATATATATATAATATATATATATATATAAAGCTGAAATTAATCCTTGAGATACCATTGCCATAAGTGTCCTCGGGCCAAGGTGAACACGTGCTGTGTGCTTGGCTCTTGTAGGATCAGTGGCGTAATGGTAAGGTGATGCATGCATTGTTCTGTCTCTGGAGGCGGTACAAGGTTCGTAGGGTCGAGTCCTGGCCTGCCGCAGTTTTGTAAAGGATACACACACACACACACAAACATATACATATATATATATATATATATATATATATATATATATATATATATATATAATATATCTATATATATATATATTTTTTATTATATATGTGTATTATATTATATATATATATTATTACTTATATGTATATATATATATATACATATATATATATATATATATATATGTATATATATATATATATATATATATATATATATATATATATATTATATATATATATATATATATATATATATATATATATATATATATATATATATATATATATATATATATATATATATATATATGTATATATATATATATATATATATATATATATATATATATATATATATATATATATATATATATATATATATATATATATATATATATATATATATATATATATGCGTATACAAACAATTGCAGAGATCCAGGGGGTAGTAATCTTTAGCTCAAGTACTTTCACACTTCTCAGTGCATCATCAGGAGCTATGCAAATCTACAAGGCAACAACTGAAGGAGTGAGGGAAAGTTTTTCCCCTGAGTAGCACAGTGTGACTGCAGCCTCTCTTGGAATGTGATTCAACAAATTGGTGCCACCCGTACCACCACCAACCCCTTCCCTCCCATATAAGGTAGGAGAGGGCCTCCGAGTTTTGAGAAGTCAAGGAATTTGAAATTAGAAGATGTAATAGCCATCTCCAAGGTTTTTCTAGCCACTTAGAACAGTAAATTTGAATTTTCTATCAACAAGATTGCTGACATATCTTAAAGAGGAACAAGAAAACTTCCCCACGCCCTACCCCACGAATGTAATAATTGAATTGATAAAAGTTTGTGATACTGACTGAAAGTTCGTGTTTGAAGGGAAATACTATGGTCAACAAGGCATGACAATGGGAAATTCCCTCAGTCCCTTACTCAGTAACTTGTATATGGAATTCTATGAGACTAGACTTCTTAATTAAAGACATTTTCCCAAATACTATTAGATTATATTCTTTACCTATGGCCTAGAGATCACAACATTGATAAGTTCCTCCTTAAACTCAATGATCTGGTACCTTCCATTAAGTTCACAACAGAACATTAAATAAATAACAATTTGCTGTTCCTAGATGTTTTAATCAATCGTCATGATAGAAAATTCAAATTTACAGTCTATAGGAAATCTACCAATGTGTCGCTATACATTCACTACTATTGCAATCACGAATCTAAGACAAAAAGGAATGTGTTCCTCACAATGTTCTTAAGCGCCTTGCGTATCTGTAGTCCAGAGCATTTAGAGGACGAAATCAGCAAGATATTCAACATGGCCACAAAACTGAGATATTCTAGGGACTTTGTCAAGAAGGCACTAATGTCAGAAAGAAAGATTTTCTACAGGACTGAACTTAAGGAAGTGATTGCCAGGAAAAATGTACTAGTTTTACCATACAATGAGAACCTGGTTTGCCTGTGTGATTCATTAAAAAAGATCAGTATAAACCTTGCTTTCAAAAACACTGGGACTGTGAAACAAATATTGATTGAAATCACACCCTCCAACAAAGTTGGTGGGGTTTACAAGGTCCCATGTACTCAGTATCCTCTCTCATATATTAGTCAAACAGGTAAATTTCTGGAAACGAGAATAGCAAAGCATAAATACTCAGTCAGGACAGGGCAGAAGTCGATTGCTATCTTTAACCACATTAGTTCCTGTAATCACCCACCTGGGTTGGCTGCCCAGATTATTGCACCCAATAGTTCTATCATAGAAAAAAATAATTGAGTCTTCTCTCTTGAAACATGACAGGAATACCGTATATAACTCAAATTGTGGATTATACAAGCTCGATAGCTATTTAGTAGTGTCTGTTATACACAATCTTAAACAACAATGCTATATAATATCACAGGATTGCTCATTATGGCAAGTGGTTTCATGATGGATTGGTGGCACTTGACCTGTGTCTACACACCAAAACATCATGTTACGTCTGTCGTGCTTGGTTACATAATGCGTTTACCTGTTACAGTACCATACATTGACAGGTACACAAGATTATGATAAAAGATATTCAAAGTAGAAATTTGGATCATAGAAATATTATTGGAACAGTAAAGAAGATTCCCAAATAAGGCATATTAATCGATGCTGAGATTTGTAGACAGTATTTAGGAATATTTGAAAAGATACTTCTGAGTACCAATGGGAATATTCTAGTACCTCAGAACAGGACATTTAAACAGGCAAAAAGCACATTCATTTCTTTTCTTTTATTAACTATAAAAAGTTACACAGAATAATAGCAATCCATATGTAAAATATCCACTGTGAAACGTACTTTCTCAAGTCCCATGACATGTTATAAGCAGCTAGAAAAAACTTCGGGCTGGCTATTATATTTTCTAATTTCATATTTGTTTATTCTCAAAACCTGGAGGGCCTCTCCCACCCCATGTTGAGGGGATGGGAATGGTGGTGGTGCAGGTGACACTAAACCATTGACTCACATTCTGAGAGAGGCTGTGGCAGGTGTCAAACCCACACTGTGCTACTCTGAGGAAAAACATCCCCTCACTCCTTCAGTTGTTGCCTTGCAACTTTGCATAGCTCCTGAGTTAAAGATTTCCACCCCCGTTGGCTTATCTTTGATATACATATACATATGCATACCCAGTGTTCAGGTTGATCTCCACTGATTTATAGCAAGTACAAATTTCATTCTACTACTTCGGCCAA
This sequence comes from Cherax quadricarinatus, assembly GCF_038502225.1. NCBI lineage: Eukaryota > Metazoa > Arthropoda > Malacostraca > Decapoda > Parastacidae > Cherax > Cherax quadricarinatus. The sequence continues at coordinate 73,254,236 of NC_091292.1, forward strand.
ACTCGGGAATTAGCCTAAAGAAGTCCATTTCGGTGGGTTATTTTTTATTTATTTATTTATTAACACATTGGCCGTTTCCCACCGAAAAAGAAAAACTTTCATCATCATTCACTCCATCACTGTCTTGCCAGACGGGTGCTTTACACTACAGTTATAAAACTGCAACATTAACACCCCTCCTTCAGAGTGCAGACACTGTACTTCCCATCTCCAGGACTCAAGTCCGGCCTTCCAGTTTCCCTAAATCCCTTCATAAATGTTACCTTGCTCACACTCCAACAGCACGTCAAGTCCTAAAACCATTTGTCTCCATTTATTTCTATCTTACACGCTCACGCACGCTTGCTGGAAGTCCAAGCCCCTCGCACACAAAACCTCCGCTACCCCTTCCCTCCAACCTTTCCTAGGCCGACCCCTACCCCGCCTTCCCTCCACTCAAAGTCTTTCTATTTCGTTCCTACATCTCTACATGTCCTAATCAACGCACAAGATAACTGAGAACCAAAGAAATAAGATTAGGAAAGCTTTCCTAGTGTTTCCTTGTGTTTTTAAAAAATCTGATATGATGTAAATTTCTCTATAACTTGGCAAATTGACATTTACTCATCCTACATGCCATGCACCAAAAAAAAAAAAAATACCTGTACTAAATGTTTCGAAATATTCAAATGAGGCAGTGTTTAGTAATAATCTTGAAATTATTTATTTTACTTTAATTAGCAATTTAAAATTTGTACGACTTTAAGTGAAAGTCACGTTTCCATTTGTTTAGTCCACCAATGCTGAAGGTTTGAAGCCTGTCAGAAAAGTCATTCTACAGTAATTTGTGTGATTCTAGTTGTTCTTTATTACAATTTCAGTAAAAACTAAAATCACTACTTAATTACCGACTTGAAATCAATATCACTATTTTTAATAACTCTGATAAACTGGGAATTATCCCGCACAACAAAATGAGAACAATAATTTCTGCAAAAGAGTCTAGTGATGGAAATTTGAAGCAGATCGATCGAGTCATTCTCCAGTTATAGCGCTGAGTCCATTGATTCAAAGATTTTAACCAATTTAAGATAATGGAAAATATTCCCTCACACACTAAAGATAATGGGAACTATGTTGTTCATGAGATGTATAAGAAACTATTTATAGAAGTCGTTCAGAATGGATACATAAATTAATTTAACGCATTTTCACATTAAATAAAATTTCACTCCACTTTACACATAATATATTTCAATGTTACTTTCTACCAGCGTCGAAGTAGATTGCATTTTTGTGTTTAACACTGAAAGTAAAGCATCAGATGCCTCTGAAAGTCATCCACACATGCTAGCAGTTGCATAAAACTTGCACTACTTACCGCACATCAGCAAAGAAAACGTGAAGCTGATCGCATGAGACTTGTGTAATGATTAAAATAATTAAGTTTGGGAAAGAAAAAAGAAAGAAAACGAAGAAAAAAGAAGGTATCCCCGAAGGTGGACACTCTGGGATACCTGTCTAGATGATACATTATGCTTCATAACAAAGATAGTCACACATAACCATGTGTGACCGCAAACAAAATCTATGAACTACTTCTCTTTCTAACATACATAAAATCTTGAGAATGTATCTGCACATCTTGGTAAAATCTTCTCTTGTGAACGTAGATAAGTGAATCTTACGAACGTCTCTACATACGTTATGCAGTTATCTTCACTTGCATGAATATTTATAATAGTGCTTATCTATGGAACCATTGACATACAGATTTATAACTAATAAACACGTCCGTGAAATCTGGTAAAAAAGTCATTTTGTTATTGTCGTTAATGATTTATTTAATGTTTTTAACAATACTTCTTACAGGATGAACAGGGTTCACAGTAAGACAGTTAATTACGTGGCAAAAACTAAAAATTATGTAAATTCTGACTAGGTTAACTAGATCAAGTCACTGGAGTAATTAGGAAGATACAGACAATGGACTGTCTCAACACTATCCTCAAGCATCAGTACTAGGCAAACAAGTGGGATATCTAACTTTAGGTTTCACAACCAGTAACTGATATTAACTCAGCCCTTAATGAAAGACTTAAAGTTACGCTATAAAAAAGTATACACAATTATGTAATATATATTTGAATTAATCATTGAATCAAGACACACATTATTAAGAAAGTTTCATACCGTGTCCAGATCACAAAGAAGTTTCTTAGCAGTAGTACAGTCAGGTGGATGCTGCAGGCGGTACAAACGCCGTTGTATCTCCTCACTCAGTTCCGTCGCCTCTCGTTCCCTCCAGCTACCTTTCTTACCTCCCATTTGACTCAGTCTCCACAGGTCGTACTGAAGAACCCTGTTCATATTCGTGAAATACTCTATTACTGGATCATGTCGTATAAACCCTTTTCTCCTTTAAATAAATGTTGGTTAAGCCCTACTGGCATATACTGACTGATGTTAAGATCAGTAAAGTTATTTGTTCCTTGTAAATTCACTAAAATAACTTAGGTAAATTAATTAATGTTAAAATATGGTTGTTTACAGCAAATATGACTACTTAAAGAGCATTTTTTTTCAATTATTATAATTGTCCCAGCAAATATTAATTAACTCTTAGTGGCTGGAGTTTACTCTGTTGATCGGAAATTCGTACTAAGTCTTTGGATTTCGCATCAGCTTGTCAGTTTACGACTTAATCAATATAGGACTTTATTACTTAGTCTAGGATATTTTCCTCGTCGAATTAGAGAAGGACACTTGATTTCAATGCTGGTACACCAGACAGGATGAGGTTCAAATTAGTCTCTGAGGCTCATAACCACGAATGTCCTTGCATCAGGATAACACGCTCAGTACTGCTGGGCGCCTGGTTTTTAATTTTCCACAGCCAGGTCTCAAGTCCAGCTTACCGGTTTCGCTAAATACCTTCATAAATGTTACCACGTTCATACTCCAGCATTGTCTAATCATAAAAACTATTGCCTTCAGTCACTCCTATCTAACCTGCTCCACATAAGCAAATTGCATGTCCAGGCTCATAGAACTCACAATCTCCTTTACTCCTTCCCTTCAAATTCCTAAGATGATCCCTTCCCCTCCTCTTAGCCTTAGATTTATACGCCCTCCTAGACATGCTATTTCTTTCCATTCTTTATAAATATCCAACCACCTTGAAAGTTACTCCTTAGTCTTCTGAATAATATCCTATCCCAATAAAAACTATACTCCTTTAAGTAACCTACGATATCTCTCATAAATCTGCTTTCCTGTCTACCCTGTCATATGCCTTTTTCAAATCCATAAATGTAGTGAAAAATTTCTTACCTTTATCTAATATTTTTCACTGATGTGCTGCAATGTAAATACTTGCTTTACACATCCTCTACTTTTCCTAAAACATCATTTTCTCCTTTAATCCTAGTCTCTGCCTTACCCATAATTCTTTCAATGTTAACTATACCATTCAGTTTACCCAGTATACTTAAAAGACTTATTCCCCTATAATTGTTAGTGTCTTTTATCCTCTTTTACATTATATCAATAACTATGCATGCTGACTGCCAATCCTTTGATATCATTCCCTATTTCATTCACTTACTGAGGGAATGCACCAGCCACTTTAAAAATGAATCACTGACTGCCTGTAACATTTCCGTCTTAATCCCTTCTAACCAGTGTTTTATTTCCTTTTATATTTCCCACTACCCTACACTTACTTTTGATTCAACCTCACTCCTAAAATGTGTTATACCACCCTGCCCAAGACAATAAATCACTGTTTCCTCTTTTCAGCATTCAACAGTTCCTTAAAAAAATTCCCTCCATCTTCCCAGTACTTCCACGTCCCCATCTAATGACTTCCCTCTTTTGTTTTTAGCTGTTAAATGCATTCGTTCTCTAGGTTTTTCTGCACTTTTTCTTATTCTCAGCAAAATTTATTGATGAATGGTCTCCCACTCTTTCATTACCTCTCCTTTCGGACTCCTTCATTACTCTCTTAATTTATATTTTTCACTACTTTTACTCCCTATGTATATCACTTCTTCATTATAAAACCCTTGCATATCGCAAGTTCTTTCATACTACCCTTATTACCGAGTTATACTACCAATCACTGATTTTTCATATTGTACCTACCCTCCTATATCCTGCAAATGTCTGCTGCACACACCTGTACCCTACAAATGTCTTCTGCATACATATGTATCCTACAAATGTCTGCTGCACACACATGTATCCTACAAATGTCTGCTGCACACACCTGTACCCTACAAATATCTGCTACATACACCTTATTGCGACCCCTGAATGGATCACAATGTATATAATGTATATTACCTGTTCATATAATTTTATATTGCTTATATTTCCGATATTAGCTAAATCGTAAATATATTGCTTTATATTATTATTTGACTTAGTTATATTATTAGGTAGGATGTAACATTTATATATTATTCCGTGCTCATAGTTCAAGTGTTAAATAGCTGACAGCATTGTCTAACTACTGTAATTTTCGCTCTGCTCGTTACGCTGCGGGCTTCTGTGTTGATGGGCAGCAGCAGTCCATGGAGAGTCACGTGATCAGGGTGGGTGATCACACCTCACCTGGTGAGAATCTAGCTGGCCTGCACTAGCTATTGTCTGTTTGACCTGCCTTCCAACAAGGTGGCCTCTCTAGCTCTCCCTGCCCTTGTTGGAAGATCGTCTCTGTTGTTTTCTTGTTGTTGGTTCTGTGTAACTTTGTTTACAGAACATAGCCTAGACTTAGTGATTTTCGACGTTGTACTGAGGTTGTGTGTCACATAGACACTCTGAGAAACTCGGGTCCTGAGCTGTAGCTTCTGACCTGATTTGTACTGGTATCTGTGTACTGTCACAGTCGAGGATTTTCTAATGCTGAACTTAGATTCAGTAGTATGGGAGTTTTGTGACTTTTGTGGAGGATCTGCTGATGGTCCCTACTTAGTGTCGTTATATTATCTCCTTGTTCCTGATTCTGTGTCACTGTTGCTTGTTATATTGCTGTTCGGCTTATCAGTCGTTTTATTGTTCAAGCAAGCTGTTCTGATTGCCAAGCTGGTCAATAAGTTAGTTTACGTGAGGACTTTTAGTTAGTCACTGGTTAAGTCTAGTCGAGTCTTGAGACATAGCGAACTACTTAGAGCACTTACACACATACACACAAACTTACTTGTATATATATGTATTATGTTATTAAATGTTAACAATGTACCAGACGGTACTTAAAAGCCATAAAGATGTGATATGTGCCTTCAGCACAATACTACTATATATGAGAGAGAAGTGATTATTTTGATTAATTTACTTTAATATTATACGCCTAGAAAACTTTTTAGTTATTAATAAACTTATTAAATTTGAATTTCTTTAGTTAGTAGCCTACCAGTTGTAATCCTGAAGCACTATTGAATCTTACTTAATTCTAATGGATAATTGGACCAGGATACTGACTACTTGTTACAAAAACCCAGTAACAGGCTGGATGCTAGAAGGGCAGTCCTTTCTAGTATTCACTGGAGATCTCTATGCTTATTAGATATCGTGTGTTTTGTAACACAAATGTCTCCTATACGCACCTGTACTCTATAAATGTCTGCTGCACACAATTATGCTTCACTAACATCTGCTATATCCCTTTTCATTAACAGAGCAACTACTGGTATTTAACTTTATTCCGACAGTCCGGCTTGTCTTGTGAATTATGTGTATCTTTTAGTTAGAGAGTATTAAGCGTGTTAAATGAAGCTGTTATAGCTTATTAAATATATTTTGTACTCAAGCTGTTATTGTTAATAGTTGTACGATCTAAAGCTAAACATAGTTAATCCTCTTTTGCTCAGTCACCGAAATATTTCAGCGAAATTATTAGCTTAATCATGACTCACGAAATCCTAATAACAAACAAACCATACCCCGGGTAGGGATGGAACCCGCCATCAGTCATAAACCTCCAGACCGACGCGCTAGCCACTGGGCCAGCTGGCTACAGTAAGATGGTATGGTTTATTAGCTTAATAATTTACCTAATGCGCTCAGCACCTTCGTTTTGATTCTTGTTAAATTCCTCTTGGCTCATTTTCCCTTTGTTTAAGTGAAGTTGCTTTTGTAAGTCTGAGAAGAAAAACCAAGCGTCCCGTAGGTTTGTCTCCACCTGCCGGCGTGTCACTTCAAAATCAAGAGTCGGCTCACAGTCATATATATTAGCTGCAGTCTCATTAATTACTGATCGTTGACCCACACCTGCAATGAGGAAGATTTTTTTTGTCTCTTTAGTGAATAGTATACTGTATCCACTATTCTCATTCTCTCTCTCTCTCTCTCTCTCTCTCTCTCTCTCTCTCTCTCTAGATATAGGTGAGTACGAATAGGAAGCGCGTCTGTCTGGCGCTCAGCAGACGGAGGATCGAGCCTCTATTACGTCTTGTGCTGAATGACCCACATGGGTCTAGCGCTTAACATGAATTAAATAAAAATCTCTCTCTCTCTGTCTCTCTGTCTCTCTCTCTCTCTGTCTCTCTGTTTCTCTCTCTCTCTCTCTCTCTCTCTCTCTCTCGCAGTTGCTCCCAGAATCAGGTCAAAGTTATGAAGAAATAAGCATATTGATAGTTGTGAGAAAACATGTAAGACTGACCTTGATCGCTAGTGATGTTTAGACTGTGAACTTCTTGAAAACCCAATGGTCGGGGTAACCTTAATGGATGAAATAATGAATATTAGATAATGAACGCGCATGTGCGTTTCGCTTATATAAATATGTACACTTAAATGCATAAACTTAAATTAGTATTTCAGGAAGGCACTGTGTGGCATGCAAAGAGTACGTAACCTTTATTCGGCGCAAGTACACACCCCCATTGAAAGGCTATCTCCCCCAACCAGCAAACCAGGTTATTGATGGGGTCCCATTGTTCAATCAGTACCCAAGTTCCAGTCAATGAGAAGATGGTTTTGGTAATCACTGAGGCGTTGTGGGTACCGCACACCTGTCTGCCCTTGTCATTCCCATTCTAGAGTTGGTTGAAGCACGGTCTGTTCTCTAGTGGCTTCTATTCTTCTTGCTTACCGTGGAGTGCACTAATACCTATTGTTGTACATAGTGTATAGAGTGAATATAATTCCGTTCTTACTTGGCGAAGGATAATGTAAGTCAAAAGTCTTTCTGCTGTGTTTATTTTGCTCCATTTACACCCAGGATAACAGGCCTTTGGGACTCCTGGGTTGTAATACATTGCTTCACTCAAATTGTCCCTGGCCCTCCAGGCCAACGCTCCTTCTACGCTCACCCTCTCGTATATGCCATCACTCAGTCACTACTATGCTACATATCTTTTCTCCAAAAGCAGCTGTTCCTTATCTCCCTTTAACAAATTTCCACTTGCATCTTTTAGTGATAAGAACATAAGAAAAAAGGAACACTGCAGCAGGCATACTGGCCCATGCGAGGCAGGTACAGGTCACCTACCGGCTTATGCCACTGACCCAACCTAGTCAGGTCCAGTTCACATCCACTTAAGGAAGGAGCATGACATCAAACCTATTTGCACAAGTTAGTCAGGTTCAGCTCCCACCCACTCATGTATCCTTTGCTCACTCTCAGACAGATAAACCCCTAGAAACCAGATCATCTCAAGCACAGTACTAAATCAGGATAGGTCAGGTGACGAATGCAATCTTTAACCATGTCAGCTCTTGCAATCACAGTCCCATTTCTACCACTGGCGAAGTAAGACGTGCTCCTGCTGCCCTCTCTCGGCGATTGGAAGACTTCCTGTTTTTTCCAATGTGGCACAGGGTGTGTGGAGGAGAGTAAATACTGTGGGCATCGAGCTGGTTCGTGGGGCGATTTCGCCGCAAGCTGCTCCCGTGCTGTTGCCATTAATCATCTGAGATGCGTATGGTATAGAGGATGCAGAATTATATGGCATAGCACTTAATGGTGCGTACAGGGTGTTTGTCAAGTTGTTGAACACCGGCGTCTATGAGAGGCTGGTAGAGAAATACCAGGATGTGCGAGTGGACGTCAATTCTATGGTGAGTGTCCGCCTTCATGACGTCTCCAGGCACTATACTTGGGTTAGAGTGCAAAATGTACCATTTGAGGCAGATGAAACGGACATACGCAATGTTTTCAAGGACTACGGGACTGTTCGCCTGACACAGCCCGGCAAGTGGGTAGAAGGTGCATGTGCTGGATTCCTGGAGGGCACGTTTTCGCTAAAAAGGATGATACAGCACCCCATACCATCCTATGTTATGTTAGAGACCTTCAGGACTCAGCTCATGGTGTCCTATGCTGGGCAACGCAGGATTTGCAGGCGTTGTGGTGGTTTTGATGACATTGCTGCGTATTGTGAACGACAGATTCGACTTCATGGTCTAGAAAGTATTGCTGCAGGGGAATCTGGGCAAGTTGGACGTGCTCTGGAGCTACAGGAAGGACGTGGGCCTGGTCGTCTGTGGAGTGAGGAGGTGGAGCGAGCAGAGGCGGTGGCGGGTGCGGACCTGACGGCCCCTGTGGCTGGGGGCCCTGTGAGACCCATTTTGCCTGATGGTGGGGAATGGCATGGTTTGGTGGAGGAAGCCATCGATGAGGTCGTGAAGATGGTGCTCACCTCGCTGTTTCCCCAGTCAGATGGGGAGGACGATTCGGTGACGAGGGCTGGTATGAGGAAAGCTGCAGACCTGTGTGGACAGCAAGAGGAGCTCATTGACTTGGCAGTGTCTCATGGGGCAATGTGCCCAGATGGCGGGAAGGGTGGACATGTGGTGGAGGTGGAGGTTTACCATGAGGTATCACAGGAGTTGGAGATGGAGGCGAGTGGGGTCACAAACAAATGTGAGGCTGTGACGTCGGACTCGGATGATGTTCTGACACCAGCACAGAGGACCGGCAAGGTGGTGGTGGTGGAAGCAGATGGAGGTGGTCCCTCGGGGACTTTGGACCTGGAGCTGGACCGAGGAGGGGTTAGGGCTGCTGGTAGAGACATGCGTAAAGGATGTCTGAAAGGACATGGTGGTGTTGTGAAGATGTCAAAGCACAGGGAGAAGAAACCACTGCTGGCCTAAGGTGTATGATGGTTAACATTAATGGTTTGTGTCAGGATGTGAAGCATGTGTGGTTTGCAAGTTTCTTGTGCTGGCATAGAGTGGATGTCGCATTTGTGCACGAGCACAATATCAAGGTGGGGCGTGTATTGGAGGTGGATGGACGCTTGAAAGGAGGGTGGGAGTCCTACTCTGGGAAGCGCTCCCATTTGTGGTAAGTAGAAGTGAAGGGGTGGTAGGGGCATATTATAAGAGTGGATGGATGGTGGATGGGCGAGCGAGTGGCGTTAGTGTGTGTGTGTGTGTATGCACCCGCGGAGAGTGATGCATGTCTGAAAGCGAATTTCGTGAGGGATGAGCTCGTTTATTATTTCCGTTCTTTACCACCTGTTGCTATCGTGGGACTGGATTGGAATTGTGTTATTAGCAGGGCAGACATTGAGCCGCGGGGAGCGGGGTATTTTTCAACTATCCTAGATGATCTGAGAGATGTGTGCTTATGTGACGTATTTGGGGGTGGGACTTGGGTGGTGGAGCTCACTTTTGCTAGACGTGGATATGCGGGAAGGCTAGAGCGGATGTACATCATGAAGCAGGTTAGAGTGGAGTCCTTGCATACAGTGGAGTTGGAATATTCTGATCATAGGGCAGTTGTGATTGACCTGGGGTGGGATGGGCTGGCCAGGAGGTGTAAGAGCTATTGGAATCTAAATACCAGGATCCTGGGCGAAGAGGAGGGGCAGGGAGGATTCGAGACATTGTGGGCAGAGCTCAGTGAGGAAAGGCGGGGTGTAGAGGATTTGCTGGGGTGGTGGGATGGGGTGGCTAAGGGATGAATATGTCAGTTTTATGTGAGGGAGGGGAAATGCATAATGCAACAATCGTATGGGCTCCTTCAGTACCTAGAGGATAGGTTGAGGGATTGCTATGGAAGAGGTGGACACAGGGGAGTATATCCTGTGGAGGAGATAGAAACATTGAAGGGAAGGATTCGTGAGCTGTAAAATGAACGTTTTAATGTGGTGTGTGTGCAGGGGGGGGGGTTGAGGAGGTGTTGTGGGGCGATCGACCATTGGCGTGTGTCTTGCGGGGTCAGCAGCACCGTCGGAAGGCCACTGAGGTTGGTTGGTTAGTCGTCCACTCTGAAGTGGGAGGTTATTGTGAGGGGCAAGTGTTGTGGACGACAGAGGGGATGAGTGGTTAAGCGGATGCATGGTATAAACAGTATTTGGGGAGTAGTGCAGTGGGAAGTGAGGCTTAGCATAGCGTCTTCGAACTAGTGTCATGTTCATAGGGGCGTAGTGATCGAGTAGCACTGGGTGGGGAGATAGATGAGGGCTAGGTTTGGTGGGCATTGGTGAGTATGCATACAGGAAAGGCTCCAGGGATAGATGGATTGGCCTGTGAATTTTACCTGCAGAACTGGAAGTTAATGCATGAATTCCTGGTGGAGTTAATTAATATCATGAAGGAGAAGGGGATGTTGGGGGAGTTACAAGCCACAGTGGTGGCTGTTCTGGTCCCGAAGGGAGACGTCCAGAATATCCTAAAGGATTATCAGGCGAAATCTTTACTATGTATTATAAATTGCTTGTAAAAATACTTGGAAATCACCTGAAATGCGCTGTAGGGCATGTCGTATCGTGAAGGCAATACGGGTTGCCTGGCAGATCTATGGTCGAGGGCCACGGACGTCTTAAGGGGTTTGTGGAGGGTTTGGGGGAAAAAGGGGGGGCTTAGTTGCTTTGGATTGGCAGGGAGCATATGACCGTGTGGAACGGGAGGCATTGCGGTAGATCCTTCTAAAGCAGGGATTTGGGAAGGAAGTTTAGGAGTGGGTGGAGACACTGCATCGAGGGGCACAGGTGCATGTGCAAATCAATGGTTGCATAGGGGAAGCAGTGTGTATGGGGCAGGGCCTCAGGCAAGGATGTCCACTTTCTCAAATCCTGTTTGCCTGTGTTCAGGACCCATTTTACAGACTCGTTGAGGCCCATATCTGTGGGGGGGTTGGGACAGAGGAGGTGGGGTGTGGGCCGGGGATTGTAGGATACGTCGACGACACGACAGTACTCGTGCGGGAGGGAAAGAGTTTGAGAGAGGTGGGAGAGGTCATTTGTATGTTTGGGGAGGCTACGGGGATGAGGGTTAATGTGAAGAAATCATGCTTATTAAGGCTGGGAAATTGGAACTGGCAGGGCGATTGGGATGCTGGTGTGGAGTGGAGGGTGGTGGATATCTTAAAGATATGTGGAATAGTGTATATGGAGAATCAAGTGTGGTCGAGAGAGGTGAACTCTGAGCATATTGTGGAATGGGTACAGCATAGATTGGGGAGTTTGTGACCGTACCATTTGACATTGTTGCAGAGAGCCATCATGGTAAACATGTTACTATACAGTAAGGTTTGGTACGTGGCGGCAGTTTACCCCATAACGGGGCAAGGAATTACGAGAATCTTAAAGAGGGTGTTTAAGTTTATATGGGGTTCCGGATGTGATTGGCTGATGAGGGAGGTGGTAATGCTGCTGGAACGTCAGGGGGGTTAGGGTTATTGGATCTGTGGCGTTGGGTAAAATGTGTTTACTTACGAAGGGAGTATGTACGATTCGGGGAGTGTGGAGGGTTAAAGCTTCTGTATGAGAGAGTGAAGAGGTGGTATGTGGGTGCAGAGTTGAGGGAATGTGAGGTGGTGCAGCGTACCCTCATGGTCCTACGGGAGCCTGGCAAGATCCACATGAGGGTATTAGCGAGAGTGATTGGGAGCCGGGTGGTGGTGCCAGTGGAAGGAATATACCCATGTATGGATGCGGAGATATTTGGTGTCGTTTTCGTAAGTTGAAGCTCAGGCCTCGGGTGTGGGAGGTTATATTCCGTTTCCTGCATGGCATTTTGCCATCAAGAACGGTTCTATGGGCGAGACGAGTAGTGGAGGGGAGTAGGTGTAGGGTGGGTGGTGGAGAGGATACGGCATATCATGCAGTGCATTTTTGCAAATGTTTGGGAATGTTCGGGATTAGATGGGTAGGATAGTGAGGCGAGTGAGAGGGGGGGGCATACCAGTGCTGACAGCACTCGTTTTGGATGTGGGAGGGGTGCCAGAGAGTACACAATGGGCATTGGCATATTTAATGGTAAATTTTGTGTACGTGTCATGGGGTATGCATGGGAATGGGGATTGGGTTGAGCGGAAACGGGTAATGGCAGCTACTTTCACCAGGACGGTTTGCAGGAATAAGGAAATATAAGGAAAGTGGTGGGAAGGAGCCTTCCCCGCAGGTTATCGTGGTTTAACTCTTGGGATCTTACTAGCTTTGTAGTGGGGGGTTGTCATGGCTGGGGGCAAGGATTGAGGATGTTATCTGGGGTTCCAATGGGCTCGCCGTCGGGAGTGCGTGTGCGTGTGTGAGTGTATGTGTGTGTGTGTGTGTGTGTGTGTGTGTACTCACCTAATTGTACTCACCTAATCGTGGTTGCAGGGGTCGAGATTCAGCTCCTGGCCCCGCCTCTTCACCAACCACTACTAGGTCCTCTCTCCCCCTGCTCCATGAGCTTTATCATACCTCGTCTTAAAACTATGCATAGTTCCTACCTCCACTACATTGCTTGCCGCTATTCCACTTCCTAACTACTCTATGACTGAAGAAATGCTTCCTAACATCCCTTTGACTCATCTGAGTCTTCAGCTTCCAATCATGACCTGTTGTTTCTGTGTCCCATCTCTGGAACATCATGTTCTGTCCACCTTGTCTATTCCACGCAGTATTTTGTATGTCGTTATCATGTCTCCTCTGACCCTCCTGTCCTCCAGTGTTGTCAGACCGATTTCCCTTAACCTTTCTTCATAGGACATTCCCCTTAGCTCTGGAACTAGCCTTGCTGCAAACCTTTGCACTTTCTCTAATTTCTTGACGTGTTTGACCAGGTGTGGGTTCCAAACTGGTGCTGCGTACTCCAGTATGGGCCTGATGTACACAGTGTATAAAGTCTTGAACGATTCCTTACTGAGGTACAGGAGCGCTATTCTTAGGTTTGCCAATAGCCCATATGCCGCAGCAGTTATCTGGTCACTCCTATGTCTTTTTCCTTGATTGAGGTTTACAGCCTTTGGCCACCTAGCCTATACTCTGTCTGCAGTCTTCTTTGCCCTCCTCCAATCTTCATGACTTTGCATTTGGCGGGGTTAAATTCTAGGAGCCAGTTTCTGGACCACATATCCAGCCTGTCCAGGTCTCTTTGTAGACCTGTCTGGTCCGCATCTGATTTAATTCTCCTCATTAACTTCACATCATCTGCAAACAGGAACACTTCTGAGTCTATCCCTTCCGTTATGTCGTTCGCATATACCAAGAATAGCACTGGTCCCAGGACTGACCCCTGTGGGATCCCCCTCGTCACTGGCGCCCACTGTGATACCTCATCACGGACAATGACTCGCTGTTGCCTCCCTGTTAGGTATTCTCTGATCCATTGCAGTGCCCTTGCTGTTATGCGTGCCTGTTCCTCTAGCTTCTGTACTAATCTCTTGTTAGGAACTGTGTCGAAGGCCTTCTTACAGTCCAAGAAAAGGCAATCAACCCACCCCTTCCTCTCATTTCTTACTTCAGTTACCTTGTCGTAAAACTCTAGTAGGTTTGTGACAGGATTTGCCTTCCATGAATCCGTGCTGGCTGTCGTTTATAATCTTGTTCTGCTCCAGGTGCTCCACCACTCTCCTCCTGATAATCTTTTCCAAGACTTTGCATACTATACATGTCAGTGACACTGGTCTATAATTTAGTGCTTCATTTCTGTTTCCCTTCTTAAAGATGGGGACTACATTTGCCTTCTTCCATACTTCAGGTAGTTGTCCAGTTTCAAGGGAAGTGTTGAAGATTTTGGTTAGTGGCACACGTAGTGTCCCTGCTCCCTCTCTACGGACCCACGAAGAGATGTCCGGTCCTACCGCCTTTGAGGTATCAAGGTCACTTAGGAGCTTCTCTACCTCCTGTGTGTGTGCGTGTGTGTGTACTCAACTAATTGTACTCACCTAATTGTGGTTGCAGGGGTCGAGATTCAGCTCCTGGCCCCGCATCTTCACTGATTGCTACTAGGTCCTCTCTCTCTCTGCTTCCTGAGCTTTATCATACCTCTTCTTAAAACTATGTATGGTTCCTGCCTCCACTACTTCACTTGCTAGGCTATTCCACTTGCTGACAACTCTATGACTGAAGAAATACTTCCTAACGTCCCTGTGGCTCGTCTGAGTCTTCAGCTTCCAGTTGTGACCCCTTGTCCCTGTGTCCCCTCTCTGGAACATCCTATCTCTGTCCACCTTGTCTATTCCCCGCAGTATCTTGTATGTCGTTATCATGTCTCCCCTGACCCTACTGTCCTCCAGTGTCGTCAGTCCGATTTCTCTCAACCTTTCCTCGTACGACATTCCCTTGAGCTCTGGGACTAGCCTTGTTGCAAACCTTTGTACTTTCTCTAACTTCTTGACGTGCTTGACCAGGTGTGGGTTCCAGACTGGTGCTGCATACTCCAGTATGGGCCTAACATACACAGTGTACAGTGTCTTGAACGATTCCTTATTAAGGTATCGGAACGCTATTCTCAGGTTTGCAAGGCGCCCGTATGCTGCAGCAGTTATTTGGTTGATGTGTGCCTCCGGTGACGTGCTCGGTGTTATGGTCACCCCAAGGTCTTTCTCCCTGAGTGAGGTCTGTAGTCTTTGTCCACCTAGCCTATACTCTGTCTGCGGTCTTCGCCATTTCAGACACAGTTAAACAAAGTAAAGGTAGCTTCGACATTTCAGATATTAGCCGGAATTCTACTCAAAACAATTAACCCTGCAATCACATAGCAACCTAGAGTTACCTCCACTCCTTCTACTACTACTACTGTACAACTACTACTGTAACTACTACTACTGTAACTACTACTACTGTAACTACTACTACTGTAACTACTACTACTACTGTAACTACTACTGTAACTACTACTACTACTACTACTACTACTACTACTGTAACTACTACTACTACTACTGTACTACTACTACTGTAACTACTACTACTGTAACTACTACTACTGTAACTACTACTACTACTGTAACTACTACTACCACCTAACTTTCACCTCACGTGGTACCTGTGTGACCTGTGTCCTCGCAATGTTTGTAACTGGAGAGAGAAATTTTGCCACATTAAAATGTTACATTAGTTACGTCATTGTCCACTTACCTAACATCACTTTACCTCACCCACCCTACTCATTACCTCACCCACCCTACTCATTACCTCACCCACCCTACTCATTACCTCACCCACCCTACTCATTACCTCACCTCACCCACCCTACTCATTACCTCACCTCACCTCACCCACCCTACTCATTACCTCACCTCACCCACCCTACTCATTACCTCACCTCACCCACCCTACTCATTACCTCACCCACCCCAATCACTACCTCACCCACCCCAATCATTACCTCACCCACCCTACTCATTACCTCACCTCACCCACCCCACTCATTACCTCACCCACCCCACTCATTACCTCACCCACCCCACTCATTACCTCACCCACCCCTCATTACCTCGCCCACCCTACTCATTACCTTACCCACCCCACTCATTACCTCACCTCACCCACCCTACTCATTACCTCACCCACCCTACTCATTACTTCACCCACCCCACTCATTATCTTACCTCACCCCCACTCATACATCAGCGTACCTCACCCACCCCCACTCATACATCAGCGAACCTCACCCACCCCCACTCATACATCAGCGTGCCTCACCCACCCCCACTCATACATCACCGTACCTCACCCACCCCACTCATACATCAGCGTAGCTCACCCACCCCCCACTCATACATCAGGGTACCTCACCCACCTCTCATTACCTCACCTCACCCACCCCACTCATTACCTTACCTCACCCCCACTCATACATCAGCGTATCTCACCCACCCCACTCATACATCACCGTACCTCACCCACCCCCACTCATACATCACCGTACCTCACCCACCCCCCACTCATACATCAGGGTACCTCACCCACCCCTCATTACCTCACCTCACCCACCCCACTCATTACCTTACCTCACCCCCACTGATACATAAGCGTACCTCACCCACCCTCACTCATACATAAGCGTACCCCACCCACCCCCATTTATACATCAGCGTAATTCGCCCACCCCCACTCATGTATCACCGTACCTCACCCACCCTCACTCATACATCAACGTACCTCACCCTCCCTCGCTCATACATCACCGTACCTCACCCACCCCACTCATACATCAGCGTAGCTCACCCACCCTCACTCATACATCAGGGTACCTCACCCACCCTCGCTCATACATCACCGTACCTCACCCACCCCACTCATACATCAGCGTACCTCAACCGCCCTCACTCATACATCAGCGTAGCTCACCCTCACTCATACATCAACGTACCTCACCCACCCTCGCTCATACATCACCGTACCTCACCCACCCCACTCATACATCAGCGTAGCTCACCCTGCCCCACTCATACATCAGGGTACCTCACCCACCCTCACTCATACATCAGGGTACCTCACCCACCCCACTCATAAATCAGCGTACCTCAACCGCCCTCACTCATACATCAGCGTAGCTCACCCTCACTCATACATTAGCGTACCTCACCCACCCTCATACATCAGGGTACCTCACCCACCCTCAATCACATCACCGTACCTCAACCACCCCCACTCGTACCTCACCCACCCTCACTCATACATCGGCGTACCTCACCCACCCTCATACATCAGCGTTCCTCATTCACCCTCATACATCAGGGTACCTCACCCACCCTCACTAATACATCAGCGTAGCTCACCCACCCCCACTCATACATCAGGGTACCTCACCCACCCTCACTCATACATCAGGGTACCTCACCCACCCCCACTCATACTTCAGCGTACCTCACCCACCCTCACTCATACATCAGGGTACCTCACCCACCCTCATACATCAGGGTACCTCACCCACCCTCATAGATCACCGTACCTCACCCACCCTCACTCATACATCAGCGTACCTCACCCAACCCCACTCGTACATCAGCGTACCTCACCCACCCCCACTGATGCATCAGCGTACCTCGCCCACCCTCACTCATACATCAGCGTACCTCACCCACCCATACTCATACATCAGCGTACCTCACCCACCCTCACTCATACATCAGCGTACCTCACCCACCCCCACTCATACATCACCGTACCTCACCCACCCCCACTCATACATCAGCGTACCTCATCCACCCTCACTCATACATCACCGTACCTCACCCACCCTCACTCATACATCAGCGTACCTCACCCACCCCCACTCATACATCACCGTACCTCACCCACCCATACTCATCATCGTACCTCACCCACCCTCACTCATACATCACCGTACCTCACCCACCCCCACTCATACATCACCCTACCTCACCCACCCCCACTCATACATCAGCGTACCTCACCCACCCTCACTCATACATCAGCGTACCTCACCCACCCCTACTCATACCTTACCCAATCTCTTACACCCTCCAAACTATTCCCTCAGGTCCTCTCTTGACATACCTGTGTTTGCTGTCGAATGTACTGTCTCCACTAACAGGAGGACCGATTTTCCTGGCTACTGGTTGATCACTCAGGCTATTATTGCACGAGGCCGAGGCAGACTCACTAAATCACGACAACCTGCTTAATGTTGCACCTCTTGCAGGAACTTGTTTCTTCAACACTGATGAAGGAAACATTGCAGAACAAGGTATTTTTGATACAGGGTTTTGTTCTGTGAAAAACTGTATCACCGTTTCGCTCTAAGAGAGCGAAACGTTGTTCCAGCATAAGCATGTTATGCACTGTCTTCAGTTGATAAATTAGACACATGTGCAACTCTTGGGTATCTTTATTGAGGAAACGTTTCGCCACACAGTGGCTTCATCAGTCCATACGTAGGAGAAACTTGAAGATCAGGAGGAGAATGAGGCAGTCAGTCCCTCAACCTTGTGTCGATGAGTTCAGTCCATCAAGATTGATGGACTGACCACATCGACTCAAGGCTGAGGGACTGATTACCTCATTCTCCTCCTGTTCTTCAAGTTTCTCCTACGTATGGACTGATGAAGCCACTGTGTGGCGAAACGTTTCCTCAATAAAGATACCCAAGAGTTGCACATGTGTCTAATTTATCAACATGTCGGTTCTCTGAACCATTCATCTACAAAACTGTCTTCAGTATTGTCGGCAGTACTCAATTTAGACCTGATAGTTGTTAAACTTCCTTCGCCAATTTTTTCTCTTCGCAGATGGTAGAACTGTCGTGGGTCTCTGTGTATACCTGGAGTATACCCGGAGTATACCTGGAGAGTACACAAACCCCACACAGAATAGAGGAGCTTACGACGACGTTTCGGCTCGACTTGGACCAGTGTGACTTTGTAAATGGTCCAAGTTGGACCCAAACATCGTCGTGAGCTCCTCTTTCCTATGTGTATTGTTCCAGTCACGGTATTGTGCTTTTTTTGTTATACCACGGCTCGGTCTGTGACTAGGCCTCATGGTGGACCAGGGTCTGATCAACCGCAGCCCGGCTGGTCAGGTACTGAATTTAGGTGCCTATCTAGTGCCTTCTTGAAGACAGCCAGGGGTGTGTTGGTAATCCCCCTTATGTATGCTGGGAGGCAGTTGAACAGTCTTGGGCCCCCTCACATTTGCTGTGTTGTTTCTTATCGTGCTAGTGCCACCCCTTCTTTTCATTGGGGGGGGAGTGATTTTCGTGTGCAAATTTGGTACATGTGTATATAATCGTGTATCTCTCCCGCCTGCGTTCTAGGGAGTACAGGTTGAGGAACTTCAATCGTTCCAGTAATTGAGGTGTTTTATCGCGGTTGTGTGTGTCGTGAAGGTTCTTTTTACGTTTTCTAGGTCAGCAGTTTCACCTGCCTTGAAAGCTGCTGTTAATGCAGATAGGAGATAGTAGAACTGGCCAGACTGAATAATAACCTATATTCACAAATACTATGTCCAATAGAGCCAGCTTAGCCGCAACCTGTTTGAAGTTCAGTCCTGCTGGTCTTTAACAGGAAAATACAAACAGCCATATTGGCACCAGAAGTTTACTTCGGATATAGAGTACCTATGATGGGTTTCGAAAGTTTTCCAACTTTTACAGCCCAGTCCTGGGGCAGGCTTGTCTGGTGCTTGCCTGGTCAGCTATGCTTGCCTGGTGAGCTAGGCTGTGGCTGCTGGCGGCCTGCTGGCTTGCATATTCGTTACAGACTTGTTGATCCGACACTTGGCATAAGAAATTGTCTAATTTCCTCCAGAAGACTTTTGGACTTGTTCCAGCAGTGTTGTTAATATCTTCTGGCAAGATACAAAAAAAAGTTAGGGGCCACATATATTGTTAGTGTTCTTTCATTGTGCCCACGGAACCCCTGGCCTTCGCCGAGTCTATTCTACACAGTCTTCCATGTCTCTCACTCAAGTCTGTTATGGCATTTTTTTGGAGTTGAGACAATGTCCTCTAGTACTTGACACGTGTAAGTTTCTCTCTCCCCATCCCCCGTAAGTACATGACTTTGAGACATTTTCATTAATTAAAAGGCTTTTCTGGCTCTGTGATGACCATAATTTTCATTAATTAAAAGGCTTTTCTGGCTCTGTGATGACCATAAATGGTGTTTGGATCTGTTCCAGCTCTGACATTTCTCCTGCCCTGACTGGAGTCCTCAACACTGAACAGTACTCAAGTGAGAGAGTACAAGCAATTTGAAGTGTCACCACTGGCATTATTTCCATTGACCTGAAAATACTCGTCTACTCCATTTTTTTTTTTTTTGTCGTGACATTTGCTTTGTTCTTTGACAGAAAAGTCAGCTGGCTTTTTTACATCCAGATCTTTTTCAAGAAGGAAAAGAAAAATTAGTTACAGAGATAGAAAACATTAAGTTCAAATTGAATTAGTCATATAAAGTTCACTAGAGGCAGTTGGAGCAAAAACCCATCAATGAAGCTGAAAGAAACCCAAAATACTTTATCGCATATATAAAATCTTGAAATAAAAGATCTAGTATTAGGCCTTTGTTTAATGCCGATGGAACTCACTGTTTATTACAAAGAAATAAGTAAAATACTAAAATCACAATATTTACCAGTGTTCAGTTGATCATTAATCAGAGGAAAGTGTCACAAACTAAATTAATTTTTCATGAATGAAACTCTAAATTCTGCCGACATCTACCTAATTTCTGACATTTCCTGACTCCACTCGACTTTCAAGTAGCCATTTATAGTATGGCTGTAAACTGTGCCTCAGCTCCACTCTAGTGAATGACACGTCAAGAATGGCAGCTACAAAATATACATTAAGTGCATTAATTAAATATATGGAGGCAGTCTGGATACACAAGTCATCCCTTATTAAAATCCACTGATGTAGCCCAATTTCACTAAGATGGTAGCAAAGTAATCACGAAAATAACTACCAATCGGCAGCATTGACGTTCCATATTATCAAAATCTTTGAAAGAGACTCAAGAATCAAGATTTCTAAACACATTGATACACAGTTGCACAACCCAGGGCAAGATGGTTTTACAGCAGGTCGCTCTTGTCTCTCGCAATTGCTGGATCATTACGACATAGTCGAAAGGAAAGTTGCAACTGGACAAGTTAATTAAATTAGGTCCTGACAGTCTGGGCTGTTGTACATATGTTGGACTACGTGCTGCCAGCAGTAGCAATCTAGATGATAGGCTTTGATACACCGAGAATTCTGGTCTGTAACCGGGCCGCGGGGGCGCTGAACCCCTCCAGCCTCCTTCAGCTATCATTCGGGTGTGGATACAAAGTCTAGATGTGGAAGACTGCTCTGTTTATTGGCATGTTAGCTAAGACTAGTAGCGAGGTAACCAGATGCAGCAGCAGTCAAGCCAGGTGGAGCAGTGGCAGTACAACGTTGTTCCAGACACCGAGGCGTTAAGAATGGCAGCGTGACGAGGACGACAACTGTGACTTCTCAATGACTGCTTGCAATCACTAAGAAGTCACAGTTGTCACAGCCTGCCCAGAGGTCACGACAGTGACCTCTGGGCAGGCTGTTTGAATTAGTATTAGTACTACTGTCTTGCATATAAACTGATGTGGTTGCTAGAAGATTCTGGCACAGGTGAGTGTATGTCATGCGTTATAGATAGCATGCATGATAATTATCTTTCTAGAGAATTTACCATGATCTTTTGGCACATAGCGTGAAGAACTCTGGGGATGGATAAGGAAGGTATATGTATCAGGTGTGAGGTTGTTAGTGGGAGCTGAACATAGTTGTGTAAACACTAGCTGAGAGATGTTAGCCAGAGGTGGCCACCCTCCAGCCATCACCTTGTACTACACCTGCCACCCTCCAGCCATCACCTTGTACTACACCTGCCACCCTCCAGCCATCACCTTGTACTACACCTGCCACCCTCCAGCCATCACCTTGTACTACACCTGCCACCCTCCAGCCATCACCTTGTACTACACCTGCCACCCTCAAGCCATCACCTTGTACTACACCTGCCACTCTCAAGCCATCACCTTGTACTACACCTGCCACCCTCCAGCCATCACCTTGTACTACACCTGCCACCCTCCAGCCATCACCTTGTACTACACCTGCCACCCTCCAGCCATCACCTTGTACTACACCTGCCACCCTCCAGCCATCACCTTGTACTACACCTGCCACCCTCCAGCCATCACCTTGTACTACACCTGCCACCCTCCAGCCATCACCTTGTACTACACCTGCCACCCTCCAGCCATCACCTTGTACTACACCTGCCACCCTCCAGCCATCACCTTGTACTACACCTGCCACCCTCCAGCCATCACCTTGTACTACACCTGCCACCCTCCAGCCATCACCTTGTACTACACCTGCCACCCTCCAGCCATCACCTTGTACTACACCTGCCACCCTCCAGCCATCACCTTGTACTACACCTGCCACCCTCCAGCCATCACCTTGTACTACACCTGCCACCCTCCAGCCATCACCTTGTACTACACCTGCCACCCTCCAGCCATCACCTTGTACTACACCTGCCACCCTCCAGCCATCACCTTGTACTACACCTGCCACCCTCCAGCCATCACCTTGTACTACACCTGCCACCCTCCAGCCATCACCTTGTACTACACCTGCCACCCTCCAGCCATCACCTTGTACTACACCTGCCACCCTCCAGCCATCACCTTGTACTACACCTGCCACCCTCCAGCCATCACCTTGTACTACACCTGCCACCCTCCAGCCATCACCTTGTACTACACCTGCCACCCTTCAGCCATCACCTTGTACTACACCTGCCACGCTCCAGCCATCGCCTTGTACTACACCATCTGCCACTCTCCAGCCATCGCCTTGTACTACACCATCTGACACCCTCCAGCCATCACCTTGTACTACACCATCTGCCACCCTCCAGCCATCACCTTGTACTACACCATCTGCCACTCTCCAGCCATCACCTTGTACTACACCATCTGCCACTCTCCAGCCATCACCTTGTACTACACCTCCCACCCTCCAGCCATCACCTTGTACTACACCTCCCACCCTCCAACCATCACCTTGTACTACACCACCTGCCACCCTCCAGCCATCACCTTGTACACCACCTGCTACCGTCCAACCATCACCTTGTACACCACCTCTCACCCTCCAGCCATCACCTTGTACACCACCTGCCACCCTCCAACCATCACCTTGTACACCACCTGCCGCCCTCCAGCAATCACCTTATACACCACCTGCCACCCTCCAGCCATCACCTTGTACTGCACCACCTGCCACCCTCCAGCCATAACCTACTACACCACCTGCCACCCTCCAGCCATCACCTTGCACACCATCTGCCACCCTCCAGCCATCACCTTGCATGCCACCTGCCACTTTCCAACCATCACCTTGTACACCACCTGCCACTCTTCAGCCATCACCTTGTACTACACGACCTGCCACCCTCCAGCCATCACCTTGTACGTATAACGGGTTTGTTTGGTAGGTGCTGCAAGCGGGTGGTTAATGATACGTCTTTGGAGGCTTCTTCATTTATTAAGTCGTGGTGGGTACACAGGCTTGTGTGTTTGTGCCCATGGCCCGGGCAGGGCCATCCCACGAGTGATAGCTGGTAGGCCGCTGTGTGAGTGAGGGTGAGGCAAGTCTGGGCATACTGAAGTGGCAAGGCCTATAGGTGGCAGCACCAGCATGGCGCAAAATATGAACTAAGCTGGCAGACAGCATGGGCTGTCTATGCAGACAGTACAGGCTGTCTACATACGCTCGGCCACCTACCGCGTGTCGTCCCGACGCGACAATACTGGTGGTAAAAGAAACTCGGTCTCTCTCTCGTAGGAACAGGGCACAGAACACAAAATAAAAACATATATATACATATGGACATGGAAAAAAAACTTCCTACAGGGAGGGAAGAAAAAACATGTGGGGTGTGCTAAACATCGTTGTCAAAGGCACTGTGCGTCGAAGGGCATCACTGCACGTCTTCCTGCGTCTGGACAGATACTACAACATGGGAGACATCGCTGCGGCTGAGCTGTGACGTAACAGGGTACGGTCTCCTCTGGAATGGTGAAGCAGACATCGTAGGAGTCGCTGCAGGTTTTCACTCAACCTGGGGCACGACATGCTGGTGCCCTCGAGTGAGGCGTCGACAAAACTCGGCAACTGGGCAGGACTTCTGGCAAGCGACTCAGGATGACACTTCTCGACTGGCACTGTCGCTGGGCTGTCACTGCCGGCGAGCGTGGAGCAAGTTGTGGAGCGAGTCGTGGCAGAGACGACTGGGTGAAACATCTGGGAGTCGTAACATCATACACCAGACTGCAGTGAGAGAGCTAGCAGTCAAAGTGACTTGTTCTTTGTGCAGGCTGCTCACTGAAGCTTGTGACACGAGGCTGACACAGCGCCTGCCGACAATGGCTAACTGCGGCTTGGCTAGTATCATTCTCTCAGCAGTTGGAGTTATAGCAGAGGTTAGTCTAAGTGTCCCCAGACTTGTTTCTCAACATATAACTGCATTCTGAAGGTCTGGAGGTGAAGTGAAACAAATCTCGATGGGAATCGTAGCAGGTACGATTCTGCAGAACATCACGAGCGACGAGCATAAAAGCTTTCTGTACAAGAGGGCTCGGTCACTCGGGGCTGGTCACATCGGGTGACTTAGCACAGTGGTGCTACTCAGGTCTGGCTCAGACCTCACTGGACACACGGAACTTTAAACACACCGCGATACATACGGTACACTAACATGTGAGAAAACTGACTGAGAGGAATTAATTTACACACGACATATATTTTCTCTCAATCTTCTCGACAATACTGAAATAATTACTGAACACTCGATGGTGACATCACGTGATGTCAGGCGTGATGTCAGCAGCACTGACGTCAGCAGACATCTCGAGGTAACGTCAGCAGACATCTCGAGGTGACGTCAGCAGACATCTCGAGGTGACGTCAGACAGACATCGTGACGTCATGAAGTCGGGCAGCATCGTGGGTGACGTCAATGTGATGCGGGCAGCAGACCACAGCATGTGGCCTGGGACATCTGGTGACTCGCATAGCTCGTAGGTCTACGTGGCATCGCCCACACCCACGTGGCGTTGTGATCCACGTGGTGTCGTGATCTACGTGTCATGCTGATCCACGTAGCTTCGAGTGGCCTTGGGCACTCGGATACACAGCTCTGGCAATGAATCACGAAAAACAGCAGAAAACACAGCAGAGGGAGTGGGCAGTGTTGAGTGTATGGTAGTGTGGTGGCGAGGAGCATGTGAGTGTATGGCAGGGGAGCATCTAGCCATTCCTCCTCCTCTTCCACCCACAAACACGTAGAGAAGCTCACACTGGATGCAGAAATCACCACAAAACTCACCTCTGGCTTGCTGAAACATCTGTGCTGAGCTGAACAACAACAGCAACATACAAGTGACGCTGAACACATGACTTGAGAAACAGCGTGGGGTCACTGTGACGCCACTTACAATTCTCGAAGAAATTCGGTAAATTTCGGCTGGATCCTGCTTGTACCTGTGTCTGGATGCTGAAACGTGCAGACACGACATCAGGATAACTCGTTGAGAGACGGATGCTTCTTGCATGGGATGATGAAGTGAAGATGACTTCATCCCTCTTCCTTCCTCTATCAGGGCAAACACAACTGCCGCGGCGACCACCGCTGGTACCATTTATAACGGGTTTGTTTGGTAGGTGCTGCAAGTGGGTGGTTAATGATACGTCTTCGGAGGCTTCTTCGTTTATTGTTAAGTCGTGGTGGGTACACAGGCTTGTGTGTTTGTGCCCATGGCCCGGGCAGGGCCATCCCACGAGAGAGAGCTGGGAGGCCTTGTGTCTTGCTGCTAGGCCGCTGTGTGAGTGAGGGTGAGGCAAGTCTGGGCATACTGAAGTGGCAAGGCCTATAGGTGGCAGCACCAGCATGGCGCGAAATATGAACTAAGCTGGCAGACAGCATGGGCTGTCTGTGCAGACAGTACAGGCTGTCTACATACGACACCACCTGCCACCTTCCAGCCATCACCTACTACACCACCTGCCACCCTCCATCACCTTGTACTACACCACCTGCCACCCTCGAGCCATCACCTTGTACTGCACCTACCACCCTCCAGCCATCACCTTGTAATGCATGCTTGTAGCCACCTACTACACCACTTACTGAGCAGGAACACAATAATGAGAGTGTATACAACTAATTCGGCTTTGACAGTAAATATATTAAGGGGTATGAAATAAATCATGTCCTTGTGAAATAAGCTTTGAATAAAGTATGAGAAACGTTTTCCTGAATCATTGTGTTGGAAAGATAATCTTGCTGTCGCACCAAGTAGACAGGATGCAACTCATACCACGGGCGGGGTTAGAACCCGCGATCAGAGAGTCGGAGTCTGGACGGTCTGGAATTTTGAGACTCTCTGATCCCCGCCCGTGGTATGGTTTGCAATCGTGTCATTACGATTTCGTGAGTCATGTTGACAGGATGCAAGGTAGCCAAACAGATGCTCGCTCTGCAGGCCAAGAATCACAGAATTTCTCTATAGCTACGGTTTTTTCTGAATGAAATGAAAAACTGGTTAGAAAAATGGGAAACAGAGTTCAAACTGAATGCATCATACCCAGTCCAGGATAAACAGAAGAAGCGAAAAGAAGTAAATGAAACTGAAAGAAATTCAATATGCTTCTTTTGGTATGGAAAATCAAGAGGAGAATATCACATTTGGTATCTGGTCGTTGTTTAATGGAGGAAAAACTTTCACTGAAGACAATAAACAAATGGGGAAATCACTGAAGTCGTATTATGAGTGTGCTCACTGAACCGGTAATAATCAAACTTAACATTGTCACTATAGAACAATTTTATATGAACGAAAATGAAAACTCCATAATTTATGACATAATCTTAAGAATAAGGCGAATAAGGTAACATGAGAGGCCACCACTGGTACACAGGCCAGATCAACCTGATGCCAGGTTGTAATGGATATGTGGGACAGCGGGCTACTAGAAGCAACAGCCTGGTTGACCAGGCAAACATCAGACGAACCTGGCCCATGGCTGGCCTCCAGAAGTAGAAAAACTCGGAACTATATGAAAGGTAAAGGTATAATGGCGCCCTTCTCAAGCAGATATATCTCAGATGTACATTATATCACCGTATCAACCTTTATTGTTGATTCTGGAGTGTGACATCCACTCACAACACAGCATCATTATGACACTTTAGCGAAATGTTGTACTTACGGGTTTTGTGCTTCACTGCGAGTAGTATAATATATATTTATGTGAGGTTACACAAGTAGCTCCTTCACGATGAACACTCACTCTTATACACTTATTGTCAGTCAAGAATTTATCATATCTTTATAAGTTAGAGATGGTTAATATGTACTTTAAAAAGCAGTTGTTGAGGTCTTAATTGATGGTTGTGAGACACGATAGTGGCCTTGGCACTAGGTGAGAGACAGTCACACGCACTAGGTGAGAGACAGTCACACGCACTAGGTGAGAGACAGTCACACGCACTAGGTGAGAGACAGTCACACGCACTAGGTGAGAGACAGTCACACGCACTAGGTGAGAGACAGTCACACGCACTAGGTGAGAGACAGTCACACGCACTAGGTGAGAGACAGTCACACGCACCAGGTGAGAGACAGTCACACGCACCAGGTGAGAGACAGTCACACGCACTAGGTGAGACACAGTCACACGCACCAGGTGAGGCACAGTCACACGCACCAGGTGAGAGACAGTCACACGCACCAGGTGAGAGACAGTCACACGCACCAGGTGAGAGACAGTCACACGCACCAGGTGAGAGACAGT
This sequence comes from Cherax quadricarinatus, assembly GCF_038502225.1. Classification (NCBI taxonomy): domain Eukaryota; kingdom Metazoa; phylum Arthropoda; class Malacostraca; order Decapoda; family Parastacidae; genus Cherax; species Cherax quadricarinatus. The sequence continues at coordinate 73,281,743 of NC_091292.1, forward strand.
CACACGCACTAGGTGAGAGACAGTCACACGCACCAGGTGAGAGACAGTCACACGCACCAGGTGAGAGACAGTCACACGCACCAGGTGAGAGACAGTCACACGCACCAGGTGAGAGACAGTCACACGCACCAGGTGAGAGACAGTCACACGCACCAGGTGAGAGACAGTCACACGCACCAGGTGAGAGACAGTCACACGCACCAGGTGAGAGACAGTCACACGCACCAGGTGAGAGACAGTCACACGCACCAGGTGAGAGACAGTCACACGCACCAGGTGAGAGACAGTCACACGCACCAGGTGAGAGACAGTCACACGCACCAGGTGAGAGACAGTCACACGCACCAGGTGAGACACAATCACACGCACCAGGTGAGACACAATCACATGCGCTTGCTTGGTGATCTGGTAACCAATTTTGTCATCACATTATACCTAAACAGTAATTCTTTAGTTAGAATCTTTGTCTTGGATAATGATATTAAACGAAGGAAATTGAAAGATAAGTGGATAGATAGGTAAGCTGGGTTGGGGTGATCTAGACTCGAGAAAGACTCTTCTAAACTCTACAAGATTTAGTTAGTGTAGCAAGGAAAGAGCCTTCCTGAAATTTGAGAACTTCAGCACAAGAACATTCAGTTCTGAACTGAAAGGACCATTCAGGGGGAGGAATTGTAATTACATTTTCCTTAGATTAAACCTCATTACCTCCCATTCCATACGGGTTTAGTGTTTACCAGTAGTCAACCAACAGGTAATATGATACTTTATTGGTCAGGCCAGATATATGGCCAAGTGCCTATACATAACTGTTAATTATGTTCACCAGAAACTAAATAGGTACCTGGGTGTTATTGTACCGATGTGGGTGACAAGGTGGCAGTACACTCTAGACCCAGTGTGAGTGACAAGGTGGCAGTACACTCTAGACCCGGTGTGAGTGACAAGGTGGCAGTACACTCTAGACCCGGTGTGAGTGACAAGGTGGCAGTACACTCTAGACCCGGTGTGAGTGACAAGGTGGCAGTACACTCTAGACCCGGTGTGGGTGACAAGGTGGCAGTACACTCTAGACCCGGTGTGGGTGACAAGGTGGCAGTACACTCTAGACCCGGTGTGGGTGACAAGGTGGCAGTACTCTCTAGACCCGGTGTGGGTGACAAGGTGGCAGTACACTCTAGACCCGGTGTGAGTGACAAGGTGGCAGTACACTCTAGACCCGGTGTGAGTGACAAGGTGGCAGTACACTCTAGACCCGGTGTGAGTGACAAGGTGGCAGTACACTCTAGACCCGGTGTGGGTGACAAGGTGGCAGTGCACTCTAGACCCGGTGTGAGTGACAAGGTGGCAGTGCACTCTAGACCCGGTGTGGGTGACAAGGTGGCAGTGCACTCTAGACCCGGTGTGGGTGACAAGGTGGCAGTACACTCTAGTCCTGGTGTGGGTGACAAGGTGGCAGTGCACTCTAGACCCGGTGTGAGTGACAAGGTGGCAGTGCACTCTAGACCCGGTGTGGGTGACAAGGTGGCAGTGCACTCTAGACCCGGTGTGGGTGACAAGGTGGCAGTACACTCTAGTCCTGGTGTGGGTGACAAGGTGGCAGTACACTCTAGACCCGGTGTGAGTGACAAGGTGGCAGTGCACTCTAGACCCGGTGTGGGTGACAAGGTGGCAGTACACTCTAGACCCGGTGTGGTTAACAAGGTACCAGTACAATCTAGACCCGGTGTGGGTAACAAGGTACCAGTACACTCTAGACCCGGTGTGGGTAACAAGGTACCAGTACACTCTAGACCCGGTGTGGTTAACAAGGTACCAGTACAATCTAGACCCGGTGTGGGTAACAAGGTACCAGTACACTCTAGACCCGGTGTGGTTAACAAGGTACCAGTACAATCTAGACCCGGTGTGGGTAACAAGGTACCAGTACACTCTAGACCCGGTGTGGGTGACAAGGTACCAGTACACTCTAGACCCGGTGTGGGTAACAAGGTACCAGTACACTCTAGACTCACCTGAGTTTTAATAAGCCGAGATTGGATAACTCTTGTTAACCTGTTAAGTTAAATGTTGAGAAATAAATGCTCCATGCTCCACACGGGAAAGTTTTTGTTAATGATAAGGTTTATATCAGAGTTGCTGAAGGAAGGAAGGTCGCCTCGCACTGGTAAGTGTTGCTCTTTACACTTTTGTAAATATTTAATATTGCTTCCTCACTTTTAGCCATTAAAATAATTGTAGTAGTGTAGCTGCCTGATTGAGGTAAAATGTCATGAAAATATTTGGAGGTCTTTTAAAAATTATCAAACTTTTCTGCGAAAATCATTATTTTCCACTCTAAATACAGTGCTTAGATTTATTGCAGCAACGGAGAGATTTGATGATTTAGACATGGGTGTATTGGAGAAACGTTTCGCCACACAGTGGCCTCATTAGTCCATGCCAAGGAGAATGGTGAAGACCAGGAGTTTGAGGTAATCAGTCCCTCAGCCTGGGGCCGATGCAATCAGTTCCTCAGCCTGGGGCCGATGTAATCAGTCCCTCAGCTTGGGGACAATGTAATCAGTCCCCCAGCTTGGGGCCGATGTAATCAGTCCTTCAGCTTGGGGACGATGTAATCAGTCCTTCAGCTTGGGGCCGATGTAATCAGTCCTTCAGCTTGGGGACGATGTAATCAGTCCTTCAGCTTGGGGACGATGTAATCAGTCCTTCAGCTTGGGGCCGATGTAATCAGTCCTTCAGCTTGGGGACGATGTAATCAGTCCTTCAGCTTGGGGCCGATGTAATCAGTCCTTCAGCTTGGGGACGATGTAATCAGTCCTTCAGCTTGGGGCCGATGTAATCAGTCCTTCAGCCTGGGGCCGATGTAATCAGTCCCTCAGCCTGGAGCCGATGCAATCAGTCCCTCAGCCTGGAGCCGATGTAATCAGTCCCTCAGCCTGGAGCCGATGCAATCAGTCCCTCAGCCTGGGGCCGATGTAATCAGTCCCTCAGCCTGGAGCCGATGTAATCAGTCCCTCAGCCTGGAGCCGATGCAATCAGTCCCTCAGCCTGGGGCCGATGTAATCAGCCCCTCAGCCTGGAGCCGATGTAATTAGTCCCTCAGCCTGGAGCCGATGTAATCAGTCCCTCAGCCTGGAGCCGATGTAATCAGTCCCCCAGCCTGGAGCCGATGTAATCAGTCCCCAAGCCTGGAGCCGATGTAATCAGTCTCTCAGCCTGGAGCCGATGTAATTGTCCCTTAAGCCTGGAGCCGATGCAATCTGTCCATCAAGCCTGGAGCCGATGCAATCTGTCCATCAAGCCTGGAGCCGATGTAATCTGTCCATCAAGCCTGGAGGCGAAGTAATCTGTCCATCAAGCCTGGACTCGATGTAATCTGTCCATCAAGCCTGGACTCGATGTAATCTGTCCATCAAGCCTGGACTCGATGTAATCTGTCCATCAAGCCTGGACTCGATGTAATCTGTCCATCAAGCCTGGACTCGATGTAATCTGTCCATCAAGCCTGGAGCCGATGTAATCTGTCCATCAAGCCTGGAGCCGATGCAATCTGTCCATCAAGCCTGGAGACGAAGTAATCTGTCCATCAAGCCTGGACCCGATGTAATCTGTCCATCAAGCCTGGAGCCTATGTAATCTGTCCATCAAGCCTGGAGGCGAAGTAATCTGTCCATCAAGCCTGGACCCGATGTAATCTGTCCATCAAGCCTGGACCCGATGTAATCTGTCCATCAAGCCTGGAGCCGATGTAATCTGTCCATCAAGCCTGGAGCCGATGTAATCTGTCCATCAAGCCTGGAGCCGATGTAATCTGTCCATCAAGCCTGGAGCCGATGCAATCTGTCCATCAAGCCTGGAGCCGATGCAATCTGTCCATCAAGCCTGTAGGCGAAGTAATCTATCCATCAAGCCTGGAGCCGATGTAATCTGTCCATCAAGCCTGGAGCCGATGTAATCTGTCCATCAAGCCTGGAGCCGATGTAATCTGTCCATCAAGCCTGGAGCCTATGTAATCTGTCCATCAAGCCTGGAGCCTATGTAATCTGTCCATCAAGCCTGGAGGCGACGTAATCTGTCCAAGCCTGGAGGCGAAGTATTCTGTCCAAGCCTGGACCCGATGTAATCTGTCCATCAAGCCTGGACCCGATGTAATCTGTCCATCAAGCCTGGACCCGATGTAATCTGTCCATCAAGCCTGGAGCCAATGTAATCTGTCCATCAAACCATGCTTCGATCTATGTTAGAAGTTAACCTACTATACCATTAGGTGCCACTTAAAATAAGTCTTTCGTGAGGTACTCTATCGAAAGTCTTGGTTGAAATCCAAATAAACAACATTATATTCTTTATCGTTGTCTACTGTCTCAAATGTTTTATTAAAGAACGTTAATATGTCAGGCAGGAACGACCTCTAGTGAATCCATGCTGAGACTAAGTCAGATTAGGCTCATTAAGCTGAATAATAATATTGGCTATAATTCATTCTAATAATTTGCCTGCTATAGACGTCAGGCTTATTGGATGGTAATTTGACAGAACCGACTTATCTTCTGATTTAAATTAGTCCCTCGTGACAGTAATATTACCTAATTTGTTTGCTTGAGGACCTGAATAATTATTAATTGCTGGGATATCATTTATGTCGTCTTGTGTTAAGACTGACAAGAAATAACCATTAAGAAGAGAACACATTTCTTGTTCATTATCATTTCTTAACAATTCTATTTTTTCCCTGATCTTCTTCCTATACCCCTTTTAGATTAATCTTGTATTTATTAGCAGCTTTAATTTCATAGTCGTATTTAGCCTTTATAATCCTATTTCTCTCTCTCTTAAAATGAACATATTTGTCAATAAGGTTTCTCTCTCTTTTGATGAGCCTATAAATTCTTCTTTCTTCTATTCATCCATTTGTGATCATTCTTATTTGACCTAATTTCTCTCTTGGGAATATATATACTTTGAACAGGTAAATATGATCATCGTCAATAAATTCATTAGCTAAATTACCCCAGTCAAGACTAGACAGGTGTTCCCTAAGTCCACTGTAATCGGCAGAACAAAAATCAGGAACATTTCCTGTATTATTCTTATTGTGGTACTCCCAGGTAATATTAAGTATAATAAATTTGTGATCACTTGCACCAATCTCTTCAGTGATCACTAGATTATTTACGAGGGTTTCTTTATTTAACACGACTAGGTCGAGCAAATTATCACCTCTGTTACACACTGCTTCAGAAAGCAGTCCTGAACTACTTCCAGGAATTTACTAGATTCCAGATTACCGGTCAAAGAAGTCCAGTCATTTTAAAGTTAAAATTTTATTATTATTACTACGTTATCGTGTCTAGAAGCCCTAACAATTTCGTCCAAAATAAATCTCCCTATATCGTTTTCTAAGCTTGGTGGGCGGTATATTACACCTGAAATTTGTTTTTCTTGATTTCCTAGAAAATCTACTCCAACAAATTCTGTGAGAATGGGTTTGAAGTTTCCACAGCACTCCTGGCTATATGTTCTATCTACCTGTCTATCTGTCCTCTTGATCCTCGGCTTCGTTCAGTGCTGTCCGGCTACTATCCACCTTCCTTTCTTGACCTGAGGATTCATAACAGGAGGGTTACTACGGATCCTCATGTTTTTCTCAATCAGTCAACATATCTCTAGCCTAGCCTCCCCCAGCTCCTCCTTAAGCTGCTGGTACCGTTGTTTGATAGAGGGCATCGTTGGTTCAGTTTCACAGAAAGCTCAGAGTACATCTTCACACAAGCAAGAACACCTTACCACTGTCTAACCTACTTTTAAAACTACTGGAGGTTTTCGCTTCAGTAACACTACTCAGTAGGTTGTTTCACTCAACCACAACTCTGTTACCGAGCCAGTGCTTTCCTATATCTTTTATAAATCAGAATTTTTTCCAAATTGAACCCATCGCTACGAGTCCCGCCTTGGTTAGATATTTTTTTTAGCACACATATATCTCTTATATTTATTCTTGTTTTCCATTTATACACCTCAGTCATACCCCCCAATAATTCTACATTTTTCTAGAGAGAACAGATTTAGCGCCCTCAGCCTATTCTCACAGGGAAGATTTCTGATATATGGTAGATAAGACTGTTGGGTAGACTTAAGGATGTGTTTATAGAGGGGCCACCGATGTATCAGATGACTTTCTAGTTGTAGCTACAGTGAGACTAAAAGGTAGATGGGATACAAGGAAAATGGAAGCAGCAAGTAAGAGAAAGGTGAAGGTTTATAAACTAAAGGAGGGGGCAGTTAGGGTAAGATATAAACAACTGTTGTATGACTGACGGGCTAGAGAGAGTATAGGCACTGGAGTAGAAGATAAATGGGATAAGTTTAAGAATATAGTGTTAGTGTTCAACAGAAGTTTGTGGTTACAGGAAAGTGGCTGCGGGAGGGAAGAAGAGCGATTGGTAGAATGATGTAAAGAGAGATGTAAGAGAGGTTTTTTACAAAGCAGAAGTGATGCAAGGAGGGAAGAGCATATGGAGAGAAAGAGAGAGGTTAAGAGAGTGGTGAAGCAATGTAAAAATAGAGCAAATGAGAGAGTGGGTGAGATGTTATCAACAAATTTTGTTGAAAATAAGAAAAAGTTTTGGAATGGGATTAATAAGATTAGGAAACCTAGGGAACGAATTGATTTGTTAGTTAAAAATAGGAGAGGAGAGTTATTAAACGGAGAGTTAGAGATATCGGGAAGAACATAAGAAAGAAAGAAAGAAAGAAGGAACACTGCAACAGGCCTACTGTAGGGAATATTTTGAGGAATTGTTAAATGTTGATGAAAATAGGGCAAGGAGGAGTAACATCTTATAGGAATGACGAAGAACCAGTTGTGAGTGTGGGGGAGGTGCGTGGGGCAGTGGGCAGAATGAAAGAGGGTAAAGCAGCTGGGATTGATAGGATAAAGATAGAAATGTTAGAAGCAGGTGGGGATATAGTTCTGTAGTGGTTAGTGTTTTTATTTAATAAATGTATGGAAGAGGGTAAGGTACCTAGGGATTGGCAGAGAGCATGCATAGTTCCTTTGTATAAAGGCAAAGGGGACAAAAGAGTGTAAAAATTTTAGGGGAATAAGTCTGTTGAGTATACCTGTTAAAGTGTATGGTAGAGTTATTATTGAAAGAATTAAGAGTAAGACGGAAAGCGGGATAGCAGATGAACAAGGAGGCTTTGAGACGGGTAGGGGGTGAGCAGACCAAGTGTTTACAGTGAAACATATAGGTAAACAGTATTTAGATATGGGTAAAGAGGTTTTTTGTGGCATTTATGGATTTGGAAAAGGCGTATGATAGGATGGATGGAGGGGCAATATGGCTGATGTTGTAGATGTATGGAATAGGATGTAGGTTATTGTAAGCAGTGAAGAGTCTTTACTGGAATAGTGAGGCTCGGGTTAGAGATGTAGGCGAGGGAGAGATTATTTCCCAGTAAAAGTAGGCCTTACAGGGATGTGTGATGTCATCATGGTTGTTCATTATATTTATAGGTGGAGTTGTAAGAGAAGCGAGTGCTCAGGTGCTGGCAAGAGGTGTGGGGTTAAAAGATTAAGAATCTGACACAGAGTGGGAGTTGTCACAGTTGCTCTTTGCTGATAACACTGCTTTTGGAAGATAATGAAGAGAAGTTGCATAGGTTGGTTGATGAGTTTGGTAGAGTATGTAAAAGAAAATTAATGGTGAATATAGGAAAGAGTAAGGTGATGAGGATAAAAAAAAAATATGTAACGGAAGACTAGATATCAGATAGGAGGGATAGAGTACAGAGGAGGTGAGTGTATTCAGATATTTGGGAGTGGACGTGTCAGCAGATGAGTCAATGACAGATGAGGTAAATCATAGAATTGACGAGGGGAAAAAGGTTAGTGGTGCACTGAGGAGTTTGCGGAGACAGAACTTTATCCATGAAAGCAGAGAGGGAAATGTATGAGCGTATAGTTATACCAACGCTCTTGTATGGGTTTGAGGCATGGGTTATGAATGTTGCAACAAGGAGAAGGCTGGAGGCAATGGAGATATGTCTCAGGGCAATGTCTGGTGTTGAATATAATGCAGAAAATCCGTAGTTTGGAGATTAGCAGGAGGTGTGGGATCATCAGAACTATTATCCAGAGGCCTGAGGGGTTATTGAGATGGTTTGGACATGTAGAGAGGATAGAACGAAATAGAATGACTTCGAGATTGTATAAAACTGTAGTGGAGAAAAGGCAGGGTAGGGGTCGGCCCAGGAAAGGTTGGAGGGAGGGGGTAAAGGAGGTGTTGTGTGCGAGGAGCTTGGAGTTCCCAGCAAGGTGTGAGCTGCAGTTAGATAGAGTGGGAGACAAATGGGATTTAGACTTGATATGCTGCTGAGCAAGCAAGATAACATTTATGATGGGGATTCAGAAATGGCAGGCCGGACTTGAGTCCCGGAGAGATGGGAAGTACACCATCTACACTCCTGGGAAGGAGGTGTTAATGTTGCAGTTTTATAACCGTAGTGCAAGCTCCGCTCTCTGGCAAAGACAGTGATGCGGAGCGAATGATGAAAGTTATTTCTTTCTTCTCGTGCCACCTGCCTTGGGGTGTAATGGCCGATGTGTTAATAAATAAATAAATAAATATAATATATATATGTTGTTGCTATATATATATATATATAAGGTTAGCAAGGTTATGCTACAAGGTTATGAGAGATGTTAACACTCATTCAACATTGTAACAAAATAGTACATCGTTAAAGAATTCATCACCAACTCAAACAAACAAAGTAGGGAATCAAACAAGACAAAAAAATGCACACAAACTAGAATGCATACTTCAAAACCCATGTAGAGTTAAGCAAGCACAGGAAGCACATCAGGGAACACAAATACACATAATAAGGAATTACAGACGCACCAAGAGTCAGGAAAAGCTTGAAAGTTAGGTTATTTTAGCGCAGATAAAACATGGCTTCAGGAATGAAATGATTCTTGAACCAGTAGACAAATAATTCTTCTGTAATCCTCGCTGACTGGTTTGACCGCCAGATAGTAGGTAAAGCAATTTTGTTTTTATGTTTTAAGGCACAGAGATTTTTTTATGTGATAAACAAGCACCTGTTGAATTTGCGCATAACAGCAAACAAGAGACCCGAGGCATGTGGGTGGGGTCCTGCCCCGCCTGTGTCGCCGCTCAGGCTGGTCATGTCAGAGCACAAGATGGATATGGGTCGAGTCGCCGCGATAGGTGGAAATATACAAAAAATGAATCACAAACAGACGGAAACGCAATATATGCTGGAGACTAAGGCACTGACCATAATCATAATGAAACGCGCCGCGCGCGCACACACTACACACACACACTACACACACACACTACACACACACACTACACACACACACACTACACACACACACACACACACACTACACACACACTACACACACACTACACACACACACTACACACACACACTACACACACACACTACACACACACACTACACACACACACTACACACACACTACACACACACACTACACACACACTACACACACACACTACACACACACACTACACACACACACACACTACACACACACACTACACACACACACACTACACACACACACTACACACACTACACACACACTACAGACACACACACACTACACACACACACACTACACACACACACACTACACACACACTACACACACACCACACACACACACCACACACACACCACACACACACACCACACACACACACCACACACACACACCACACACACCACACACACACACCACACACACCACACACACACCACACACACACCACACACACACACCACACACACACCACACACACACCACACACACACCACACACACACATACCACACACACACACCACACACACACACCACACCCACACACACACACACACCACACACACACACACCACACACACACACCCCACACACACACCACACACACACCACACACACACCACACACACACCACACACACCACACACCACACACACACCACACACACACCACACACACACCACACACACACCACACACACACCACACACACACCACACACACACACATACACACACACACACACACACACACACATTCACACACACACACACACACACACACACACACATACACACATTCACACATACACACACACACATACTCACACACACACACACACACACACACACACACACTCACACACACACACACACACACACGCACACGCACACGCACACGCACACGCACACGCACACACACACTGTTGCGAATAAGAAATTTTTTAAAGAGCTTCAGAATGTGGCCTGTTACCATTTATTTCTTATGCAACAAGATTTTTGGATCCGAGTTATTTAAAGGTATTTTAGAGTCTAGGGGAAATAATTTCAACTGGGAAACTCCATAGAATAATATTCAAATTTATTAAAGTATTTAAATACAATACTTTATCTTCTCTTTGTAGTTAATGTAACTTAATACTTTGTACAATAAATTTACCATATACATTTAGTTCAAAATCATGGAAATGTCACATTAATAAGGAAGTTTAATTATTCTTCCTGTATCTAAGTCCTCATTAATATTTACGTCTTTTCTTAACAAGACTGTAAACTCAAAATACAAAAGGTACAAGATTTAACAAGACCTTTGAATCTGGCCGTAAAGTATCTCTATGGATTACTGAACTGACCAAGAATATAAATATCAAAAGAATCTTTCAAAGTAATGAGGAACAAAGTGAGTCAGCTCTAGAGTCCAATTCTCAAAACCATTCAACTGTACACCGTAAGAGCCAATATACGATCAGTTGTCAGGGCTAGAGCAGGGAGCAGACTGACTACTTGCCAGTCTGTTGACGTGTCGTCAGGTTGGATCAGCTGAGCCACGTCAGCCAGCCGGACATAAACAATTGAACAATTCACCGGATGGTTCCGAGGCTTAAACTCTATATACACAAGAATTCTACCTAACCAAATAATAATAGTGAAATAATATAATAATAATAACAATAATAGTGATAATAACAATAATAGTGATAATAACAATAATAGTGATAATACCATGGTATTTTTCATATATTAACAGATAATAATATAACGCCGAAAGTCTCTATTTTAGCTATAAACGGGGACCTTCGTGCTATAATATTAAGTGATGAACAATAGTTAAATAACACAGGATGACCAATTTCGAAGATATAACACCTCCCCCTCGTTCGACAATAGGTCGCAGTAGGGAGTTTGCAAGCGTCCTTGGTAATATCTCCTTTATAGTAAGCGTCCTCTTGGTAAATAAGGCAAGTAGTACGACGGAAGAATGGAGAAGCAAGAACTCGAACAGCATGGTTATTTGCCAGAGGATGAGCTTTTGGAACAATGGCCAGAAGAACTATCTGGAGTGGCTTCCATCACAATTCGAGAATAGAAGTCTCGGACATGACTGTCAAGGTCATCCATGTGTACTTAATACTTCGTCCCATCAACGAAACGGCTTTCATAGCCATACTGTCAATATAAAAGAAAATCATTAACAAAAATATATAATATATATATAAATTAGGCTCTAAGAGTACTCATTTCTTAACTTTACATTTGAAGGTATACATTTTTTTTTTTCAGGGGCGAGAAAGGGCATCAGCAATTATGTTAAGGGATCCACTTAAGTGTTGAATACTAATCAGATAAGGCTGGATCCTCAGAGCCCACCTGAGGATTCGGGTGTTCTTTGATTTCATAGAATTAATATAAATTAAAGGGTTGTGATCAGAAAATACCATAATTTTATGGGGGGAGGTTCCCAGATAAATGTCAAAATGTTCCAAAGATATTACTAGGGCAAGAGCTTCTTTCTCTACAGTGGCGTAATTCTTTTGGTGACGTTTCAACTTTGAAGAAAAATAAGATATAGGATGCAAAATATCAGTAGAGGGGGATTTCTGAAGTAACACCGCCCCCACAGCATAACCGCTGGCATCGATGTGTAAATAGAAGGGTTGATTAAAGTCAGGACTTTTCAATACGGGTGACGAAGAAAGCAACCGCTTCAACCGATTAAAAGCTATCTCACAATCTTTCGTCCAGCAAAACTTCATCTTACTACTGGTTAACTCAGTAAGAGGAGATGCAACCTGAGAAAAATTAGGACAGAAACGTCGATAATAACCAGTCATTCCAAGGAACCTCTGTATAGACTTTCTATCTTGAGGGATAGGAAACTCGGCAATGGCCCTAACTTTTACATCAACAGGACGTACCTCACCCTGACCTATACAAAAACCGAGGTATTTAATCTTGGCTTGTCCAAACTGACACTTGGCTAAATTTATGGTGAAGTTGTACTTTTCTAACTTCTTAAATAAGGTTTCCAGGCGAATTAAATGTTGCTCCCACTCATTGCTATATATAACAAGATCATCTAGATATGCATCCACTCCTTCTAAATCATTGGTCAGCAGGTTCATCAGGCGCTGAAAGGTAGAGGCCGCGTTACACAACCCGAAGGGCATAACACGATAATTGAATAATCCGCCTTGTATAGTAAATGCGGATATTTCTTGGGCTCGCTGGGTAAGCGGCACTTGGTAATAGCCCCTTAATAAATCCAGGCGGGTGACATAGGCGGCTCCTGATACTCTGTCTATTAGATCATCAATACGGGGTAGTGGGAAACCATCTGGTACCGTGAGAGCATTAACCTTACGATAATCAGTGCACATTCTAGAAGTTCCATCAGGCTTGGGAACTAATATACAGGGCGAGGCCCACGGACTTTTACTCCGTTCTATGAGTCCATGGGACAACAAAAATTCTACTTCTTTGTTTAATGTTTCTTGTTTGAGTGGACTTGCCCTATAAGGTGACTGTTTGCAAGGCTTTGCTCCTTGTACATCTATGTCGTGAATTCCCAATGTACAACACCTAGGGACGTCATCGAATAAAACCTCATAACGTAATATCAAGTCTTTGATATCTTTGGCTTTCTTCAAATCAAGGTCCATAAGAAAGGTATCAAGAGATTGCAATGTCTCTGAATTTTTTAAACGTACTTCTATCGCTTTAGAGATGCTGGGCAGACTTACATTTTCAGTTTCAGCTAAAGGAAGAACTGTCGAAACTGGTACGATACTAGGGTGGTAAGCCTTAAGTTGGTTTATGTGATAAGTACGTTTTGCTTTTCTCTTTCCTGGAGTTTGTAGTACATAATTTACCTCATTGAGCCGCTCAATCACTTCCAAAGGACCTTCGTATCTAGGTTGCAGAGCGTGTCCAGGTAAGAATTTCTGTGCCATCACACTGTCACCTGGTTTGAAGAAACGAGAGCGTGTGTGTTTGTCATAACAATGCTTCATCTTGGATTGGGCCTTAGCTAAGTTTTTTGAGGCTAATTCCCTCAGTTGTGACAAACGCTTTTGCATTAGAGTTGGAGTTGTTTTAAGCGAGGGTTCTGATTTTCCGGTCCATGAATCTTTTAGTACGGCGAGGGGGCCGCGTACTTGGTGTCCGTAAATTAATTCAAATGGACTAAACCCAGTGCTTTCTTGTTCGCTTTCCCTTAAGGCGAACAAGAGGAATGGTATTCCTTCGTCCCAATCTCTGGAAAACTGCTCGCAGTACGCTCTCATCATTGATTTTAATGTTTGATGAAATCGTTCGAGGGCTCCTTGCGACTGAGGGTGATAAGCAACAGAAAATACGGACTTAATTCCGAGGCGTGATAAGGCATCACGAAACATCTTAGAGGTAAAATTTGAACCTTGATCGGATTGAATTATTCGGGGAATCCCCACCTGTGAGAAAAATTTTTGCAAAGCTCGAACAATGATGCGAGAATTAATTTTTCTCAAAGGGATAGCCTCTGGATATCGAGTAACGACATCCATAATTGTAAACAGATATTGATTCCCTTGTTTAGTCTTGGGTAACGGACCAACACAATCTATTATCAGGCGTGAGAAGGGCTCACCACTGACGGGAATCGGAATGAGGGGAACTGGTGGAGGTGTGTGCGAAGGTTTGCCGGTCACTTGGCAGACTTGACAACCTTTTAGATAGCTTTCCACAGTCTCCTTCATTCTGGGCCAATGAAAATGCTTGGCTATTTTGCCCAGCGTTTTCTTTACTCCCAAATGTCCTCCCATGGGACTATGGTGGGCGAAACTAATAGCCAATTCTCTAAAGGTGCTAGGTAGCACTACTAGATGTTTGCTGGTAGACAGATGATCGTCGGAAGACAAAAGAGACTTTTCCTTTCTCATTAATATACCATTAGCAAGATAGTAACAATTGTCCAGGTCTTGGGCGTCGTCTTCTGTAATAGCTATCTCTCGTAATTTCTCTAGGGATGGATCAAGGAACTGATCCCTTATTAAATCTTCTTTCGATAGCATTTTAATATCAGAATCTTGAAAAGGGCCGATCATAGAATATTTCAGATTTGAAGATCCGGGTTGTAAGGATCGGCTGAACAATAAATCGAGACCTAAATCTTCGCCTTCACTTAGGACTTCAGTTGATAAAGGATTTTGAGGCGCTCTAGACATTGCTCTAGTTATAACATTGAGAGGAAATAAGGTAGGAGCCTCTTTTCGAGCTTCTATGGCATAGTTAATGTCAGTAGAATTATCAATAACTAGAGGCTCTCGGCTTATACCCGGATAGTCTAGATCATTGCCTATGAGTAAGTCAACGCCCTGAATAGGAAAATTTTCACTGGATATACCTACCGACACAAAGCCAGTATAGGTTGGTGTTTGGATGTATATCCTGTGAAGAGGCACTCTTATAATGGCGCCTCCATAGGCTTCTAATAAGACATCTAGCTTTGTGCGATCATCTAGAATGACTACTGATTCGTTCTTGTGAACCTTGTTCGGTACTAGGGTTCAGTTTCTTTTGAGTTGTCGATGAAGATATTACCTGAGTTGGGAAACGAAGTCGCTCGTTCCTGGTATCCCTCTCTAGCCAATAACAGTGTTTCCTTAAATGCCCTTTCTTATTACAATAAGTGCAGTTCAACTCACTGTTATGCCTTAGTGGTTTTGAACTTTTCCTAGAGTTAGATCTAAATTTATTATTAATGGGCGTGGAGGCATCATAGGAGGTCTGGGTAAGGATTCTGTATGCGACGCATCTCTGTAAGATTGGATCGTCCTTTCTTAGGGGCATATTTAGTCACTGTTTCCTTACTTTTTGTTTCACCAATCAATTGTTGAGATATTTCATAATTATCGGCGAGCGAGGCTGTTTCTAGTATATTTACTATGGGGCAACTAATCAAATACCTATGCAAGTCTTCTGGTAAATTATTATAGAAATCCTCATGCAGGATCAATTGGGAAAGACTTTCCATAGATTTACAGTTAGAAGCTCTACACCATCTCTCAAAAGCGATTTTCTTTTCACGTGCAAAATCTACATATGACTGAGTTGGCTGGCGTTTTAATGCTCTATAGGTTTTTTGATAACTTACTGGGAGGAGATCATAAGCCTTTAGCATAGCCTTCTTAACGGAATCATAATCCACATATTTCTCAAAAGGTAACGTAGCCGTACAACTTTGAGCTTTACCAGACAACGAAGTATGTAATAAGGTTGCCCAGTGTTGTCGGGGCCAGCTCATAGCACGTGCTTGATTCTCAAAGACTTCAAAATAAGTATCTAAATCTCCGTCATTAAACCTTGGAACCATAGATGCAGCTTTTTGTATATTGAAAGAATCATTTGAGGATTCAGTACATCTTTCACTCACATTACCTTGTTGTTGTTGTTGTCTTATATAGCGGAGCGTTTCCCTTTGAAAGTCTTCTTCATTTAATTTACGCTGAGCCTCAATTTGAGCAGTCTGTAAAATAAATAGTCTCTCTAATTTCTCAAACTGACTTTGAGAAATATGCCCCGATGGTATCGAAAATGAGGGAATTGAACTGGCGGTATGTGGATATTCCTTTGGACGTGCACCTTGGTGAGGGCCAGGCTGACCATTAATAGGAATTCCTTCAGTAACGGGTGAATGCCGAACAGCGGCTGCACCCTGCAATACTTCTTATCTCGACTGGTAGCTTACTTGAGAAACTAAACTTTCAAAGTCAGAATCTCCTGCTACATGGTTAGAGGCCCCTGGAAACAATTTGTTTCTAATTATTGCCCTTACGGTATTGGTTGTGTAATATCTATCGTATGGTACTCCCAATTTACGGGCTATCTGCCAACACGTTTGAAGTTTCAAGGAGTCCAGCTTTGACAATGTTAAATCTTCAAATAACTCTTTAATGTGATCTTCCATGATCAATATTTTGAAATTAACTAAAGATAAATTCCCAGTATATAACTTTAATATTGTTCTTTTGATCTATGTCTTAGAGCAACAGAGATCCCGGACGGGTATCCCATTTGTTGCGAATAAGAAATTTTTTAAAGAACTTCAGAATGTGGCCTGTTACCATTTATTTCTTATGCAACAAGATTTTTGGATCCGAGTTCTTTAAAGGTCTTTTAGTCTAAGGGAAATAATTTCAACTGGGAAACTCCATAGAATAATATTCAAATTTATTAAAGTATTTAAATACAATACTTTATCTTCTCTTTGTAGTTAATTTAACTTAATACTTTGTACAATAAAATTATCATATACATTTAGTTCCAAATCATGGAAATGTCATATTAATAAGGAAGTTTAATTATTCTTCCTGTATCTAAGTCCTCATTAATATTTACGTCTCTTTCTTAACAAGACTGTAGACTCAAAATACAAAAGGTACAAGATTTAACAAGACCTTTGAATCTGGCCGTAAAGTATCTATGGATTACTGAACTGACCAAGAATGAAAGACTCTTTTGATATTTATAAAGTAATGAGGAACAAAGTGAGTCAGCTCTAGAGTCCAATTCTCAAAACCATTCAACTGTACACCGTAAGAGCCAATATACGATTAGTTGTCAGGGCTAGAGCAGGGAGCAGACTGACTACTTGCCAGTCTGTTGACGTGTCGTCAGGTTGGATCAGCTGAGCCACGTCAGCCAGCCGGACATAAACAACTGATCAATTCACTGGATGGTTCCGAGACTTAAACTCTATATACACAAGAAATCCTACCTAACCATAATAGTAAAATAATAGTGATAATTACAAAATAGTGATAACGATAATAGTGATAATAACAATAATAGTGATAACAATAATATAATATATTAACAGATAATAATATAACGCCGAAAGTCTCTATTTTAGCTATAAACGGGGACTTTCGCGCTATAATATTAAGTGATGAACATATTCTCTTACAATATTTAAATAACACAGGATGACCAATTTCGAAGATATAACACTAATCGACATGTGCCTTGGATAAAATAGCAACTGACACACTCATACATTCATACTTACTCTTACTCCTACTATTACCTCTTAAGGAGTATTATGAAAGAAGAAAATTTAGACATATGCAACAACTGGGTATCTTTATTGTAGACGTTTCGCCATCCAGTGGCTTTTTGAAGACAAATTCAAGGACATAAATGGTATTGTATAACATTCATGTTCAACTTGTCAGACACTACATCATCAGGGAATCTTAGTTCAGAGGACATCCACATAACCTTCTTCACGGCTACTACTACTACTACCACTAATCCATCCCTTGGGTATGACCTTATTTCACTGGTGAATCCCGCTTATCAGTGACTAGGCCCTCATCTGCTACCCGTCCCTTTCCACCTGACGCCAGTATATATGCGCCAGCGTTCTTGACTGCTCCAGAATCTTCACGACTACGGTGCTCTTCACACCAACTCAAAGGCTGAGGGACTGATTACCTCAAATTTTGTATATAGTTTTACTGTCTTCCATTCATGTCCTTGAATTTGCATTGATGAAGCCACTGGATGGCAAAACGTCTACAATAAAGATACCCAGATGTTGCACATGTGTCTAAATTTACGTCTTGTTTGTATTGTAAACCATTCATTTGCATTATGAAAGAAACATGCCAGAAGACGGAAGGTAGTGAGACACGTCAAGAAACAAAGCCAGTGGATACAGCAGATCACGAAAATCATCAGGAGTCAAATAGGTAGACTCTGAAAAAAAGTGTTGACTTCAAGTGAATGCTCTTTGGTTTCCTCAGATATAATCCAGACTGTCTATTCATCCATGAATGAGAAGAGCTGAGTTATAGTCCCCCCAATCCCCCCCAAGACTTGTTTGATGATAAGCAGGAGTCACGGTAAGTAGATGTTAAAGAACCTGGTTTCAGTGTTTCTGGGCTCACGGGAAGATCAAAAGTATGGTAGGCAAGCACCTGAGGTAAAGTTATTTGCTTGCCAAAGTCACATCAACGCTGTACCCGACTTGTGAAGATGGTGTTTGATCTCGTCTCCAAGATAGACCACACTATGTTAGAAGCTGAAGTGAGACGCACATCCTGAAGTTACCAGATCGACATAAATGTTCTTGTTAACGGTTAAAAGGGAAGAGCGAAATAAAAAAAATTACTTAAACTCCCAGAAATGAAGTTAGTGTCGGTACCTAATAAAACGGAATAACCACACATAACTGAGTACTGAAGTCATAAAATTTAACCAGCTCGCAGAGGACTTTATACAGTTGCCAGACTGGAGACACTATAGTGACCCGTAACTCTCCTCCCGAGTCTGCAGTAAACACACCCACCAGAAGAAACTTTCATTATCCTTGTTGTTAGGTAAGCCACATAGGCAAATACTTGTCGGTTTTTTATACCATTTTAATATTTGATCATTCTTGGCTACCAGGAGGGAACCGAAGGTACGAACGCTGGAACAGAGGTGGCACTGAAATTTAGTCACATTAGGATTGCCAGGGAAGTGAAATCAAGAAATGTATTTGTCCTGGAATCAAGCAAAAACACGTACCTAATCTGCAAGGTATTCTCTTCACTTTATCAGGAATCTGACAGATATTTTTTTATATTGCATAATTACCTTTACCTTTTCATAATTACCTTCCATTATGGCATGTGGATGCTTCATGATAATGTTTGAACAGCCTTCAGTATGCTAAAATAAATACAGCTAAACTTAAAACTAACATCATTTAAAAATCCCAAGTTTGTTTTTTTTTTGGCCGGAGAGGAGGAATAATGGAGATGTGGGAACACCTCGCTCGACAGAAAATCGTCAAATTTTCCCCATATTTTGATGAAAAAATGTCTTGCGTCTTTATACTGAGCAAGATCTGTCAGTAGTGTTCTCTGGGCTCTGCCTCACACTGTACCTATCATAAAATTTAATTCCACAGGTGACTCACTGGTGAGAAATTATTATTGGTGGTGGAGTGTATGATGCAGTGTGGCAAACACTGGTGTATTGTCTCTCAACAAACCGTCCATCACTGTGACTTAGCTTCCCTGGATGACAAACATATCCTAGACTGTTACCATTAATCACCTTCATTGCTTCCACGTGATGAGGATGTAATACTTAACATTCTATAGTCTGCAGGATGGTGATTAAGGCTGATTGTCTCCTCTCCGTGCTAAGAAAAAAATATTTTGAGCCATTATACACAGAGCAAAGTAAACTGTGTGGAGATAGTGATACAGACAGCCTTCACTGTATATGACCTTCTTGAATCTGTTGGATATATTGCTGAAGGCAAAGGGATAGCAGCCTCAGACAAGCCATGATTCTCATTGATCTCCCAGAATAATATATGTATATATACGCGTGCGTAATGAACGATTGTCAATGAATCAACAGAAATGTAGGGAAGGGCCTGGAACCGCGGTTCCCGAGCTTCAGAGCTTCTGCTAGGAAAGTTTCAAAGAAGGCACTGCCCTGTTGTGTCTGCATCATTAGTAACTGTAACCTTACTGTCCTTTCCCACTGCCACAGTAAGTTTCATGGTAACTTTCTCATCTCCCTGAAAGCCAGTGTCTCACTGTGGCAATGAGAAAATAGATTTATTTAATTTTTTTTTTAACAAGTCGACCGTCTCCCAATGAGGCAGGGTGACCCGAAGAGAAAGAAAATCCCCAAAAAGAAAATACTTTCATCATTCAACACTTTCACCTCAGTCACACATAATCACTGTTTTTGCAGAGGTGCCCAGAATACAACAGTTTAGAAGTATATACGTATAAAAATACACAATATATCTCTCCAAACTGCCAATATCCCAAACCCCTCCTTTAGAGTGCAGGCATTGTACTTCCCATTTCCAGGACTCAAGTCTGGTTATATAAAATAACCGGTTTCCCTGAATCCCTTCACTAAATATTACCCTGCTCACACCCCAACAGATCGTCAGGTCCCAAATACCATTTGTCTCCATTCACTCCTATCTAACGCTCACGCACGCTTGCTGGAAGTCCAAACCCTTCGCCCTCAACACCACCTTTACCCCCTCCCTCCAACGTTTTCGAAGACAACCCCTACCCCGCCTGCCTTCCCCTACAGATTTATACGCTCTCCATGTCATTCTACTTTGATCCATTCTCTCTAAATGACCAAACCACCTCAAACTCTCTTCAGCCCTCAGACTAATACTTTCATTAACTCCACACCTTCTCCTAATTTCCACACTCCGAATTTTCTGCATAATATTTACACCACACATTGCTCTTAGGACATCTCCACTGCCTCCTTGCTGTAGCATTTACTACCCAAGCTTCACACCCATATACGAGTGTTGATACCACTATACTCTCATAGATTCCCTTCTTTGCTTCCATAGACAACATTTTTTGTCTCCACATATACCTCAACACACCACTCACCTTTTTTCCTTCATCAATTCTATGATTAACCTCATCCTTCATAAATCCATCTGCTGACACGTCAACTCCCTAATATCTGAAAACATTCACTTCTTCCATACTCCTCCTCCCCAATTTGATATCCAATTTTTCTTTATCTAAATCATTTGATATTCTCATCACCTTACTCTTTTCTATGTTCATTTTCAACTTTCTACCTTTACACACATTCCCAAATTCGTCCACTAACCTTTGCAATTTTTCTTTAGAATCTCCTATAAGTACAGTATCATCAGCAAAAAGTAACTGTGTCACTTCCCATTTTGTATTTAATTCCCCATAATTTAATCCCACCCCTCTCCCGAACACCCTAGCATTTACTTCTTTTCCAACCCATCTATAAATATATTAAAAAACCATGGTGACATTACACATCCCTGTCTAAGACCTACTTTTACCGGGAAGTAGTCTCCCTCTCTTCTACACACACTAACCTGAGCCTCACTATCCTCATAAAAACTTTTTACAGCATTTAGTAACTTACCACCTATTCCATATACTTGCAACATCTGCCACATTGCTCCTCTATTCACTCTATCATATCCCTTTTCTAAATCTATAAATGCAATAAAAACTTCGCTACCTTTATCTAATTACTGCTTACATATATGCTTCAATGTAAACACTTGATCTACACATCCCCTACCCACTCTGAAGCCTCCTTGCTCATCCGCAATTCTACATTCTGTCTTACCTCTAATTCTTTCAATAATAACCCTACCGTACACTTTTCCTGGTATACTCAGTAAACTTATTCCTCTATAATTTTTACAATCTCTTTTGTCCCCCTTCCCTTTATATATGCTCTCTGCCAATCCCTAGGTACCTTCCCCTCTTTCATACATTTATTAAACAAAAGTACCAACCACTCCAACACTATGTCCCCCCCTGCTTTTAACATTTCTGTCATGATCCCGTCAGTTCCAGCTGCTTTACCCCCTTTCATTCTACGTAATGCCTCACGCACCTCCCCCACACTCACATCCTGCTCTTCTTCACTCCTTAAAGATGGTATACATTCCTGGCCAGCGCATGAAATTACCGCCTCCCTTTCTTCGTCGACATTTAAAAGTTCCTCAAAATATTCTCGCCATCTACCCAAAACCTCCATCTCCCCATCTACTAACTCCCATTCTCTGTTTTTAACTGATAAATCCATTTGTTCCCTAGGCTTTCTTAACTTGTTTAACTCCAAAAAATTTTTCTTATTTTCATTAAAATTTTTTGACAGTGCCTCTCTCACTCTATCATCCACTCTCCTTTTGCACTCTCTCACCACTCTCTTCACCTTTCTTTTACTCTCCATATACTCTACTCTTCTTATAACACTTCTGCTTTGTAAATACCTCTCATAAGCTACCTTTTTCTTTTTTATCACACCCTTTACTTCATCATTCCACCAATCACTCCTCATTCCTCCTGCACCCACTCTCCTATAACCACAAACTTCTGCCCCACATTCTAATACAGCATTTTTAAAACTATTCCAACCCTCTTCAACCCCACCACTACTCATACTTGCACCAGCCCACCTTTCTGCCAATAGTTTCTTATATTTCACCCGAACTTCCTCCTCCCTTAGTTTATGCACTTTCACCACCCTATTACTTGTTGTTGCCATTTTCCTCTTATCCCATCTATAGTGTGCAAATTGGGAATTACGTCACTAAGTGGCAGTGTGAGTCTTGTGTTGAGGAACCTACACCGCGGGTGAAAATGTGAAGCCGATCAGATGAGTTATTCTTCTTTTTCGGCACGCAATTAAATAATTCAGAGTTTTTATTTTAAAGGTACTGTCCTGGCACTAAGATGCATGAGTCATTAAATTCTGAAGAGGTAAATTTTAATTCGTTACGTGATTTAACGGGAATAAAAAAAAAATTCACAACTTTTCACATAAAATTGTCATACCTGCACTTACACATTTACCTCTCTGCTGTCGTCGAATATTTTGGATTTATTTTTTGAGCGTTTCAAGTTCCACCACTGAGGATTTTGAAGGTTATCTGAGCCATTCAGGATGCTGGGAATGTGTTCAACAACTTAAGTCATATTATACGTGAACATGTCAGTTGCTCCTAGAATTTAATCCACTTTTCTGTACACAAGTGTTAAAATTTGAAGTCGGTTTAATGAGGCATTCTCGAGTAATGTAATTAAGAATAAAAGGTTGTAACTGACTATAATTCATAAAGGGGTGGACCGGTAAGCCAGCGGAAGGCCTCGGTCAGATGACCAAAAGCTCCAACGGTGGGTCATCATTTGACTAAGACCCGTGTTAGGACACACTTGTCCTGCTTCCTAGCAAACCTTTCCTAACCTAACCTCGAATAATGTGCAGAATGAAATTGAAAAGTAGGAGAAAGAAAGAAAAAAAGTTAATAGCTTCAGTTAACCTTTTAAAGGTACCACTTCAGGGATACCTACCACTTCAGGGATACCCACCACTTCAGGGATACCTAAAACTTCTCAAACTCAGGTTGAGGACTGTCAACATCTACATATGTTAATCTTTTCTTG
>NC_091292.1:73305202-73320202 GCF_038502225.1 Cherax quadricarinatus
TAGGGGAAAAAAACAAGATACTAAGAAAATCAATAACTTCTTCTGGCTGGAGAAGACAAAAGTCACTTCACAGTGGGAGACAAAAGTCACTTCACAGTGGGAGACAAAAGTCACTTCACAGTGGGAGACAAAAGTCACTTCACAGTGGGAGACAAAAGTCACTTCACAGTGGGAGACAAAAGTTGCTTCACAGTGGGAGATAAAAGTTGCTTCACAGTGGGAGATAAAAGTTGCTTCACAGTGGGAGATAAAAGTTGCTTCACAGTGGGAGATAAAAGTTGCTTCACAGTGGGAGATAAAAGTTGCTTCACAGTGGGAGATAAAAGTTGCTTCACAGTGGGAGATAAAAGTTACTTCACAGTGGGAGGCGAAATTTACTTCACCGTGGAAAACAAAAATCACTTCACCGAAGGGAAAACAAGTCACTTCACAGAGGGGAAACAAGTCACTTCACAGAGGGGAAACAAGTCACTTCACAGAGGGGAAACAAGTCACTTCACAGAGGGGAAACAAGTCACTTCACAGAGGGGAAACAAGTCACTTCACAGAGGGAAAACAAGTCACTTCACAGAGGGGAAACAAGTCACTTCACAGAGGGGAAAACAAAAGTCACTTCATTGTGGGAGAATATTAACAAGAATAAACAAAGAACAAACCTGTTGACTTATTAAGAGGTTGGAACTGATGATGGTCCAGGATGATGGTCCAGGATGATGGTCCAGGATGATGGTTCAGGATGATGGTCCAGGATGATGGTCCAGGATGATGGTCCAGGATGATGGTCCAGGATGATGGTCCAGGATGATGGTCCAGGATGATGGTCCAGGATGATGGTCCAGGATGATGGTCCAGGATGATGGTCCAGGATGATGGTCCAGGATGATGGTCCAGGATGATGGTCCAGTGTGATGGTCCAGGATGATGGTTCAGGATAATGGTCCAGGATGATGGTCCAGGATGATGGTCCAGGATGATGGCCCATGATGATGGTCAAGGATGATGGTCCAGGATGATGGTCCAGGATGATGGTCCAGGATGATGGTTAAGGATGATGGTCTAGGATGATGGTCCAGGATGATGGTTCAGGATGATGGTCTAGGATGACGTTCCAGGATAATGGTCCAGGGTGATGGTCCAGCATGATGGTCAAGGATGATGGTCCAGGATGATGGTCCAGGATGATGGTCAAGGATGATGGTCCAGGATGATGGTCCAGGGTGATGGTCCAAGATGATGGTCCAGGATGATGGTCCAGGATGATGGTCCAGGATAATGGTCCAGGATGATGGCCCACGATGATGGTCCAGGGTGATCCAGGATGATGGTCCAGGATGATGGTCCAGGGTGATGGTCCGGGAAGATGGTCCAGGATGATGGCCCATGATGATGGTCCAGGGTGATGGTCCAGGATGATGGTCCAGGATGATAGTCCAGGATGATGGTCCAGGATGATGGTCCAGGATGTTGGTCCAGGATGATGGTCCAGGATGATGGTCCAGGATGATGGTTCAGGATGATGGTCCAAGATGATGGTTCAGGATGATGGTCCAGGATGGTGGTCCAGGATGATGGTCCAGGATGATGGTCCAGGATGTTGGTCCAGGATGATGGTCCAGGATGATGGTCCAGGATAATGGTCTAGGGTGATGGTCCAGGATGTTGGTCCAGGATGATGGTCCAGGATGCTGGTCTAGGATGATGGTCAAGGATGATGGTCCAGGATGATGGTCCAGGGTGATGGTCCAAGATGATGGTCCAGGATGATGGTCCAGAATGATGGTCCAGGATGATGGCCCGGGATGATGGTCCAGGATGATGGCCCACGATGACGGTCCAGGGTGATGATCCAGGATGATGGTCCAGGATGATGGTCCAGGGTGATGGTCCGGAATGATGGTCCAGGATGATGGCCCATGATGATGGTACAGGGTAATGGTCCAGGATGATGGTCCAGGATGATTGTCCAGGGCGATGGTCCAGGATGATGGTCCAGGATGATGGCCCATGATGATGGTCCAGGGTGATGGTCCAGGATGATGGTCCAGGATGATGGTCCAGGATGATGGTCCAGGATGATGGCTCATGATGATGGTCCAGGGTGATGGTCAAGGATGATGGTCCAGGATGATGGCCCATGATGATCGTCCAGGGTGATGGTCCAGGATGATGGTCCAGGAATGTGGTCCAGTGTGATGGTCCAGGATGATGGTCCAGGATGATTGTCCAGGGTGATGGTCCCGGATGATGGTCCAGGATGATGGTGCAGGATGATGGCCCATGATGATGGTCCAGGGTGATGGTCCAGGGTGATGGTCCAGGATGATGGTCCAGGATGATTGTCCAGGATGATGGCCAATGATGATGGTCCAGGATGATGGTCTAGGATGATGGCCCATGATGATTGTCCAGGGTGATGGTCCAGGATGATTGTCCAGGATGATGGCCCACGATGACGGTCCAGGGTGATGATCCAGGATGATGGTCCAGGATGATGGTCCAGGGTGATGGTCCGGGATGATGGTCCAAGATGATGGCCCATGATGATGGTCCAGGATGATAGTCCAGGATGATGGTCCAGGATGATGGTCCAGGATGATGGTCCAGGATGATGGCCCATGATGATGGTCCAGGGTGATGGTCCAGGATGATGGTCCAGGATGATTGTCCAGGGCGATGGTCCAGGATGATGGTCCAGGATGATGGCCCATGATGATGGTCCAGGGTGATGGTCCAGGATGATGGTCCAGGATGATGGCTCATGATGATGATCCAGGGTGATGGTCAAGGATGATGGTCCAGGATGATGGCCCATGATGATGGTCCAGGGTGATGGTCCAGGATGATGGTCCAGGATGATGGTCCAGTGTGATGGTCCAGGATGATGGTCCAGGATGATGGTGCAGGATGATAGCCCATGATGATGGGCCAGGGTGATGGTCCAGGATGATGGTCCAGGATGATGGTCCAGGGTGATGGTCCAGGATGATGATCCAGGATGATGGCCCATGATGATGGTCCAGGGTGATGGTCCAGGATGATGGCCCAGTGTGATGTAGTTCAGCTTGGCTTGTGAGGTCTCTGGGGAGACCTAATTTAACCAATGATATGGTCACACCTTGCCTTGGCAAACGTCTGTAGCCACGCCCACGTCTGAGGTCTTTTGTTCTTGACGGCATCAAATCCAGGCGTCAGGTCGTACACGTGGTTGTGGAGGGTGCTTGGACCACGATATAAGCGCAAGGAACAGCTGAGCACAGGAGATTCGAGAGGAGCTGCTGCTGGGGTGCAGAGCTCCTGAGCAGAGACTTCGAGCGGAGCTGCTGCTGGGGTGCAGGGCTTGGGAGAAGGCTGCTGAAGTCTCTGGAGGAGACTGTTGGAGGCACTAGGCAGAGTACTGGCTTGGCGCAGTACTCGTGCTGTGTAGGTCTTGGGACCTGTGGCTTAGTTCCTGGGATGAACTGTTCTCTGAACTATATTGTAAGTTATATTCTGTTTCGCCAAGCTAATTGTATTCCCTATCTCACTGCTTATGTGTACCACCCCATTTATCTAAACAGCAATGTACTCCTGTTCCCAAATATATTATTGTACAAGGACTTAATAATAAACTGTTTGAGTAGAATAGTAATATTCACTGTCCCCGTTATTTATTCTTTTTTTCTTATATTTTATTATGTTTATATGAGTGAAGAATGGGCGAGGCATATGTTAGTGAGTAGTGTAGAGTTAATGAGAGTGTCGTGGTGGTCACCACTGACCTGTCATTACCTACCTACCTCCGCTAATCATCTCACTCCTACCGCCTGCCTCTCCCCTGCCTACATAATCCCTCCGCTTACCCCCATATTCCCCTAATCATTACCCCCCTACATGACACCAGGATGATGGTCCAGGATGATGGCCAATGACGATGGTCTTGGATGATGGTCTAGGATTATGGCCCATGATGATTGTCCAGGGTGATGGTCCAGGATGATGGTCCAGGATGATGGTCCAGGATGATGGCCCAGGATGATGGTCCAGGGTGATGGTCCAGGATGATGGCCCAGGATGATGATCCAGGATGATGGCCAATGATGATGGTTCAGGGTGATGGTCCAGGATGATGGTCCAGGATGATGGTCCAGGATGATGGCCCATGATGATGGTCCAGGGTGATGGTCCAGGGTGATGGTCCAGGATGATGGTCCAGGATGATGGTCCAGGGTGATGGTCCAGGATGATGGTCCAGGATGATGGTCCAGGATGATGGCCCATGATGATGGTCCAGGGTGATGGTCCAGGATGATGGTCCAGGATGATGGTCCAGGGTGATGGTCCAGGATGATGGTCCAGGATGATGGCCCATGATGATGGTCCAGGGTGATGGTCCAGGATGATGGTCCAGGGTGATGGTCCTGGGTGATGATCCAGGATGAAGGGAAGCGTTGTGTAAGGTTCCGTCTGGCAAGTATGGGATACAAGGTTGTTGCAACAACCAAGGTGCTCCCACGCTGCTGCTGCTGCTGCTGCTGCTGCTGCTGCTGCGTCTCTTGGGACAACTCTAACAATCTCAGCACAATACACAATTCCTAAATTACAGCACATGTACCACCACCACTACCACTACTACTACTACTTCGACTACTACTTCTACTACTGCTACTAATGCCACCACCACTAGTATTACTGCTACAACTTCTACTACTAACTACTAGTACTACTGCTACGAACACTACTACTACCACCAATACTATTAACACTACTACTACAGTTACTACGTCTTATACTGCTGCCACTACCATAGCAGCTATCAACTCTCTTACTACCTTCATCAAATTAAATAGAAAATTCAAATTGCACACATACACACACACACACACACACACACACACACTCACACACACACACACACACACACACACACACACACACACACACACACACACACACACACACACACACACACACACACACACACACACTCCCGGGGGGAGAGGAAGGTGAGATAGGGAGAGAAATCAAAGGAGTGTGACAAATCGTTCGTCAGCGGAGGTTGACAGACGGTACACTGGTCAATTATGTTGAAACATCGCCAGGTATCTTGCTGGCAAGTTCACCAGGTATCTTTATTGGCACGACTATCCTTGTAATGCATGTGACAGTGTTGGGCTCAGTTAAATGTGCCAAGATGCCGTCCAGTGGTGTTCTGTGTACTGGTATGAGCTCCTGAAAGTATCTTCTGGTTTGTTTCTCTTTTTGATGGTTTGTTTGCCTTCATGCCCTGTCTCAAATTGTCTATGTTTATTCCCATAAAATGTGCATGTGTTGCTGTTGTTGTGAATCCTACAAGCATATTGTTGGTGTTGCAAGTCCTACTAACATATTGTTGGTGTAGTGAGTCCTACAAGCATTTTGTTGGTGTTGTGAGTCCTACAAGCATATTGTTGGTGTTGCAAGTCCTACTAGCATATTGTTGGTGTAGTGAGTCCTACAAGCATCTTGTTGGTCTTGTGAGTCCTACAAGCATATTGTTGGTGTTGTGAGTCATACAAGCATATTGTTGGTGTTGTGATTCCTACAAGAATATTGTTAGTGTTGTGAGTCCTACAAGCATATTGTTGGTGTTGTGAGTCCTACAAGCATATTGTTGGTGTAGTGAGTCCTACAAGCATATTGTTGGTGTTGTGAGTCCTACAAGCATATTGTTGGTGTTGTGAGTCCTACAAGCATATTGTTGGTGTTGCAAGTCCTACTAGCATATTGTTGGTGTTGTGAGTCCTACAAGCATATTGTTGGTGTTGTGATTCCTACAAGCATATTGTTGGTGTTGTGAGTCCTACAAGCATATTGTTGGTGTTGTGAGTCCTACAAGCATATTGTTGGTGTTGTGAGTCCTACAAGCATATTGTTGGTGTTGTGAGTCCTACAAGCATATTGTTGGTGTTGTGATTCCTACAAGCATATTGTTGGTGTTGTGAGTCCTACAAGCATATTGTTGGTGTTGTGGTTCCTACAAGAATATTGTTAGTGTTGTGAGTCCTACAAGCATATTGTTGGTGTTCTGAGTCCTACAGCATATTGGCATTCTTGAAAACAGGTGATCAGATTACGTGAAGTCGCGCTGTCCTGCTAGACACAATCTGTTGCGCCCAGTACTGGCGAGGTCTCTCAAATAGCTCCGCAGGTAATAACTGCCACAATGGATCCACTTTTCTTTCATGTCCGTATGATGATAGCGGTGTTGCCTGTGGAAAAATTGGAACATTTGTTGCGGCGGAAAGAACTTGGCAGTCGTCACCTCCAGGACAAGAGCATGTTACAAGAGCCAATGCAACATTAAGACCGCAGTACATGCAGTTTCCTGTGGCAGTCGTCGAGAGTTCGTGAAAATTATGCACCAACATTTTCATACGATTTAACATCAGGACATGACTCGCTTTTCACAACGGGAGAATACGAATGACTCGCTTTGAGACCAGGCTTTCACAGCACGAAAATACGATTGACTCGCTTTGAGACCAGGCTTTCAGAGCATGAAAATACGATTGACTCGCTTTGAGATCAGGCTTTCACAGCATGGAAATACGAATGACTCGCTTTGAGACCAGGCTTTCACAGCATGGAAATACGATTGACTCGCTTTGAGACCAGGCTTTCAGAGCATGAAAATACGATTGACTCGCTTTGAGATCAGGCTTTCACAGCATGGAAATACGATTGACTCGCTTTGAGATCAGGCTTTCACAGCATGGAAATACGATTGACTCGCTTTGAGATCAGGCTTTCACAGCATGGAAATACGATTGACTCGCTTTGAGACCAGGCTTTCACAGCATGGAAATACGATTGACTCGCTTTGAGATCAGGCTTTCACAACACGAGAATATGAATGAATGAATGAAATAAGGATGAAGTTTTCACAAGGTAAGAAAATAAAGGACAGACATTGATAACGTTCACAAAATGTTTTCACATCATAAGAATATGACTGACGCTGGAGAAACGTTCTGACATCACAAGAATATGAATGGCAGATGTTGGAAATAGGTTGTCCGCAGGTCCGTGTCCCCCCCCCACCACGGATTAGCCCAATGACCTACCAAGTCTGGTCATCCCCACTCAAGGAAGGAGCACGGCACCAGACCCAGCAGCACAAGCTAGTCAGGTCCAACTCACACCCACCCACACCCACTTATGTATTTATCTAACCTATTTTTAAAACTACATAACGTTTTATCCTCAATAACTGTACTCGGGAGTTTGTTCCACTCATCCACAACTCTATTACCAAACCAGTGCTTTCCTATATCCTTCCTGAATCTGAATTTTTCCAACTTGAAACCATTGCTGCGAGTTCTGTCTTGGCTGGAAATTTTCAGCATGCTATTTACATCCCCTTTATTTATTCCTGTTTTCCATTTATACAACTCGATCATATCCCCCCTAATTCTACGAATTTCTAGAGAGTGCAGATTCAGAGCCCTCAGTCAATCCTCATAGGGAAGATTTCTGATACATGGGATCATCTTTGTTATCCTCCTCTGTACGTTTTCCAGAGCATTTATATCCATTCTGTAATACGGTGACCAGAACTGAGCAGCATAGTCTAAATGAGACCTAACCAAGGATATATAGAGCTGAAGAACAATCTGAGGACTTCTATCATTTATACTTCTAGATATGAAACCAAGAATTCTGTTAGCTTTATTGCGAACACTAATGCACTGTTGTCTTGGTTTTAGATTACTGCTAACCAGAACTCCTAAATCCTTTTTGCAATCAGTAGTATTAAGATCTACATTATTTAGTTTATACGTGGCATGGTTATTTTCCTGTCCAACATTTAGAACTTTGCATTTGTCAATATTAAACTGCATCTGCCACTTCTCCGACCATTGCATCAGTCTATTTAAATCATCCTGAAGTGCTCTACTGTCCTCATTATAATGAATTGGACGGCCTATTTTGGTGTCATCAGCAAATTTGCTTATGTCGCTATTTATTCCCTCATCTATGCCGTTTATGTAAATTGTGAACAACAACGGGCCCAACACTGAACCCTGTGGAACACCGCTTGTGACATGCCCCAATTCTGATTTCTCCCCATTTATGCAAACTCTCTCCTGCCTATTTGTCAGCCATGCCTCTACACAGGAAACAACTTCTCCTCCTATTCCGTGTGCCTTAAGTTTCCTCATAGCCTCGGATGTGGAACTCTATCGAAAGCCTTATTGAAGTCCATATACACAATATCATATTCATTACCATGATCTACCTCCTCAAACACCTTTGTAAAGCCTTTTCGAGATTCATTAATCAATCTGTGCCTATCAAGATGGCTACGAATTGCTTCGGCAATTATTGAGTCCATAAATTTTCCCACTATGGAGGTAAACCTTATTGGTCTATAGTTCGAAGCCAAGGACCTGTCACCTACTTTGTAAATAGGTATTACATTTGCCATTTTGCATTTATCAGGCACTATGCCAGTTTGTAGTGATATCTTAAAAAGATTAACCAAAGGTATGCTAAGTTCTTTACATTCCTTTAACACCCTTGCAAACGGTTCATCACTGTCAGTGATCTGACCAGAGTTACTCTTAAGTAGGCCAATCTTGTCTTTAATCTTACTTCTGTATACCTGAAAGAACCCTTTCGGGTTAGTCTTTGAATCCCTTGCGACCTTAGCCTCATAATCCCCTTTTGCTTTTCTTATTTCTTTCTTTATTTCTCTCTTTAACTGAATATATTGATTTCTTAACTGCCCATCCCCTCTTTTGATACGCCTATATATGCCTCTCTTTTGACCAATGAGATGTTTTAGTCTATTGTTCATCCATTTGGGATCATTTTTGTTAGATCTAATTTCCCTACTCGGAACAAAAGTTGTTTGGGCAGCTAGAACTATGCTCTGAAAAACGTCATATTGGCAACCAAGATCACCTACCTGACCCATAGTCAGGACATCCCAACTTAGCCCACCCAGGTAATTTTTCAATCCCATGAAGTCGGCCAAGCGAAAATCTGGGACAGAGATTTGATGGCAGTTATCAGGGTAATTCCATGATATATTGAAACTAAGTGATTTGTGATCACTTTCCCCAAGCTCATCATTAACCTCAAGATTATTAATTAGTGAATCTTTGTTGGCAAGAACCAAGTTAAGCAGATTGTTTCCTCTAGTTGGTTCTGTCACAACCTGTTCTAAAAAGCAATCCTGAACCGTATCAAGAAAGTCACTAGACTCAAGATTTACTGTCATATTGTTCCAATCAATTTGTCTAAAGTTAAATTCTCCCATTATCACAACATTTTCATATCTAGATGTCTTATGAATTTCGTCCCATAACAGCTTACTGCACTCCCTATCAAGGTTTGGGGGCCTATAAATCACACCTAAAATTAATTTGTCAAGACCCTTGAGAAACTGTAGTCAAACAGATTCTGTGTTCAATGTTTCTAATCTTATATCATGTCTAAGACAACAGTTTAAATTTTCTCTGACCTACATCGCCACTCCAACACCCTTTCTGTTGACCCTATCAGTGTGGAATAGTTTATAACCCTGTATGTTGCATTCAGAAGGCATTTCTCTATCTTTCAGGTTGAACAAGGTCTCTGTTATACCAATAATATCTATATAACCTACACTTGCAAGTAATCTTAGCTCATCTATCTTAATTCTTAGACTCCTTCAATTTGTATAGTAAACCTTAAGGGAGGTAGTCACTCGTTGCCCTCTACTATCTCTCTTTGTTTGTTGATCAACTGATTTGTTATTACTAGCAACTTTATTTTGAATATTGTCTTTTAAACATATCCCTGAGGCATCACGGTAATAACTGCTGTTTTTAACCCTAATACTGCAGCCTGATTGTTTCCCACAAACACCCATACCTCTATAATCTATCAGTTTAAATTCATAGACAAGTCATCAATTACCCTCTCAATTGAACTGGCTAATGAAATCACTTCTTCCCCAGAGAAGATGAACCCCATCCATTGCATACGCATCACCTTTGCCAAAGAATAGGTCCCAGTTATCAATGAATGGGATTGCAAGTTCCTTGCAGTACCTGTCTAGCCAGCAATTTATACCAATTGCCCTAGACATCCATTCATTGCCCACTCCCTTTCTAGGCAAGATGCTACATATGACTGGGAACCCTCCCTTTGACCTAACTACTTCTATGGATGACCTGTACTTATCCAGCAGCTCCTGTCACCTGCCCTTCCCAATGTCATTACCCCCAGCACTAAGACTTGTTCTCATTATCTGACATAATATTATCCAACCTGCTGACTATGTCACCAACACCAGCTCCTGGAAGGCACACTCTCTGTCTGACCTTTCTGTCTCTGTTACAAAAAGCACTGTCCATATATCTTACCTGAGAATCACCTACTTTTAAAATATTCTTTCCTTGATTAGCAGGGGAATCAGTGGTACCTTCAACCTTACTAACCATTGAAGTGCACTCGTCCTGGAGAACAGAGAAACGATTTCCTACCTTCACATCTTCTCTGTTAACCCTCCTTATCTTCCTTCTTCTTGAACTGTGAACCATTTGCCACTTAAAGCGGCTGCCACTATCACTGCTGGTGACCATTTCCTCCTTACCAGCTAAATCCTTCTCACACTCACTCCCAAACTCATCTAGGCGAAGCTTCAGCTTCCTATTTTCCTCCTGAAGAAGTAGAACCTCCTTCTTCAACACCTGAGATTCTAAAACACTACAACAAGCCATGGTGCTTGGTAACACCCGATGCTAACTCCCAGAGCTTAGGACAGGTTTGACCGCAGGTGACCACTGACCTCAGTGGGGAAAATCACAACATCAGAATATGAATGACCGAAGTTTGGGAAAAGGTTTTTCACAGCATAAGAATATTAGATAATGCTAACTCAGTGATAGAATGAAACCAGTGTGTGATGTAGACTCTAACTTCTAAAGATGTTAAACTAACTTTAAGTGATTTGAGAAGTTTGTTTTGGTTACGGCTACAATAGTTGTCTTCCTCCATCTTGGCGGAGGAAACATAAGGTTCTGTATCTCCGGAGCGAAGGAAGAGTGAAAATACAATTGCACCTAAGTAGTGTGAAGGAAAAATGAGAAATTTACACTTGAGTAAAGTGAAAGAATGAAAAAAAAAAATTACACGGAGAGAGAGAAAAAAAGAATAGTTAAGAAAGTTGACAAAGAAAGATGAATAGGAACATTCTCAGAAATATTTCGGTTTACTTTCCAAAAATTTTTCGTTTAATACTAGAGAACGCCTTATTTGATCGGCTTCAGATTTTCAATGCTTAAGTAATGTATCATGGGCAAGATTAACGGGACTGTTTACATGCATAGGTACCTTATTCACCACGTTACATAGACCGTTACCAAGTTACTGTGTGATAGGTGAAGACAGGCTCTTCCGATGGGCTAAAAAAAATATCAACACTGGTGCGCCTTAGAAAGTTGGTATATTTAATGTTGTGTATATATGACATTGTGTCACGTTTAATCTCTAAATGTTGTAGGTATTATTTTTCTTTTTTACGTTGTTTTACTTGATGTTGGTGAGTAGCTCTTGATCCAGGGAGCTGTACTTATCTTCCATTTGCTTGGACTGAATTTGAATGCCTTCCATCCCACAGGCGTTATATAATCGCTTTGGGTTTAGGTCTTTCCTCTGAGTGAAATATAAGAATTTTGAAGAGCATCAATTTTCAGTGGTTGATGCATCGTATGAAATGGATAACTGGAGTATATCTGGAGAGGGTTTTGGGGGTCAACGCCCCCGCGGCCCGGTTTGAGACCAGGCCTCGTGGTGGATCAGGGTCTGATCACCCAGGCTGTTACTGTTGGCCGCACGCAAACTGACGTACGAACTGCAGCCCGGCTGGTCAGGTACTGACTTTAGGTGCCTGTCCAGCGCCTTCTTGAAGACAGCCAGGGCCCTATTGGTAATCCCCCTTATGTATGCTGGGAGGCAGTTGAACAGTCTTAGGCCCCTGACACTTATTGTGTTGTCACTCAGTGTACTTGTGGCTCCCCTGCTTTTCATTGGGGGATGTTGCATCTCCTGCCGAGTCTTTACTTTCATAGGGAGTGATTTTCGTGTGCATGTTTGGTACTAATCCCTCTAAGATTTTCCAAGTGGATATTATCATGTATCTCTCGCGCTTGTGTTCCAGGGAATACAAATCAAGGTACTTCAACCATTCCCAGTAATTTAGGTGCCTTATCGTACTTACCTGTGCCATGAAAGTTCTTTGTACACTCTCCAGGACAGCAATTTTACCTGCCTTGAAGGGGGCAAAAAGTGTACTGCAGTATTCCCGCCTAGACAGAACAAGCGATTTAAAGAGAATCAACATGGGCTTGGTATCCCTGGTTGTGAAGGTTCTCATTATCCATCCTATCATTTTCCTAGCAGATGAGGTAGATACATTGTTGTGGTCTTTGAAGGCGAGGTCCTCTGACATTATCACTCCCAGGTCCTTCACATTATTTTTTTTCGCTTTATTGTATGGTTAGAATTTGTTATATACCCTGACAAAGTTTTAATTTCTTCAAGTTTTCCATATCTGAACAGTTGAAATTTCTCTTCACTGATTTTCACATTGTTTTGAGAGGCCCATTTGAAGATTTGGTTGATGTCCGCTTGGAGTCTTGCAGTGTCCTCGATGGAGGACACTGTCATGGCAATTCAGGTGCCATCCGCAAAAGAAGACACGGAGCTAAGGCTTACATCTCTGTTTATGTTTGATATGAGGATGAGAAACAGGATGGGAGAGAGTACTGTGCCTCGTGGAACAGAGCTTGTCACTGTAGCTGCCTCGGACTTGACTCAGTCTACTTTTGTGTTCTATTTGTCAGGAAGTTATAGATCCATCTACCAACTTTTCCTATTATTCCTTTATCACGCATTTTGTGCACTATTACACCGTGGTCACACTTGACGAAGGCTTTTGCAAAGTCTGTGTATACTACATCTGCATTTTGTTTATCCTCTACAGCATCCAGGACCTTGTCATAGTGGTCTGGTAACTGGGACAGACAGGAGCGACCTGCTGTAAACCTGTGTTGCCCTGGGTTATGTAATTGATGGGTATCTACGTGGTTGGCGATCTTGCTTCTTAGAACCCTTTCAAAGATTTTTATGACATGGGTTGTTCGTGTTATCGGTCTGTAGTTCTTTGCAATTGCTTTACTGCCACCTTTGCAGAGTGGGGCTATATCTGTTGTTTTAGTGGGTGTGGGATGACCCCTGTGTCCATGTTTTCAGTCCATAGAATGCTGAAGGCACGTGACAGGGGCTTCTTGCAGTTCTTGATGAACACGTAGTTCCATGAGTCTGGGCCTGGGTCAGAGTGCATGGACATGTCGTATATTGCCTTTTCAAAGTCTTGTGGTGTTAGGATAATATCAGAGATTTTTGAGATGGCCAGATTTTGGGTCTCGTTCATAAAGAATTCATTTGGATTGTCGACCCTTAGTCTGGGCAGCGGCTCGCTGAACACTGAGTCGTATTGAGACTTTAGTTTCTCACTCCTTTCTTTCTGTTATCTGTGTAGGTCCCATCTCGCCTAAGCAGGGGCCCAAGACTAGATGTTTTTCCTTAGATTTGGCATAAGAGAAGACATATTTTGTTTTTGTTTTTAAATTTCCTATATGGTATTTAGTTCTTCCTGCGATTCTTGTCTCCTGTAAGATTCCTTCAATTTAATATTAGCTGTTTCATTTTTCAGTGCCTCCCTTCGTATTTCAGATATATTGGCCCCTCTCAGCAGCTCTGTGATTCTTCACCTTCGCCTGTATAGGGAGCGTCTCTCTCTTTCTAGTTTACATCTTCTCTTTCTTTTTCTTAATGGAATGTGTCTTGAGCAAATCTCAAGAACCACAGAGTTAATTTTTTCTAGGTTAAGGTTTGGATCCATGTTGTTTAGGATATCTTCCCAGAACATTTCTTGGGTTTAGGCTGTGTAGGAACAAATTTTGTTGGATTTTGTACAATAGCTGGGAAATATATCTTCTGGTCTGATTTAAACTTTTAGTGTTGATCTGTTTTCTACACAGGGAACAATGTCTTGATGTTAGGTTGTGTAAGTTACCATGTGATAATTTAATAAGTCACAGTGTTTGACTTTATGTGGTTATCCAAAGTTAAATCAACTTAACGTTCCTTTATGTGCCCATAACATCTGTGTGACCTCAAGACCATTGTTGAGGTCACAAATTAAGCTTCTTTTACGTACGTTATTAAAAGCTGGTCAGTCTTCCTTAGAGAAAAGTTTGGATTGATTTTGGCATGTATAGCATCCATTTTTTTTTATTTTTTTTTTGTAAGAAATTAAAAAACAATTACTGCTTTTTATGCGATGATTTCTGAGTGTCGCATCTGATTACCCTCAACCATTCCTCGCTTATAACTTGATAATGTAACTTAATAACTTGATAATGTAACTTAATAACTTGATAATGTAACTTAATAACTTGATAATGTAACTTAATAACTTGATAATGTAACTTAATAACTTGATAATGTAACTTAATAACTTGATAATGCAACTTAATAACTTGATAATGCAACTTAATAACTTGATAATGTAACTTGATAACTTGATAATGTAACTTGATAACTTGATAATGCAACTTAATAACTTGATAATGCAACTTAATAACTTGATAATGTAACTTAATAACTTGATAATATAACTTGATAACTTGATAATGTAACTTGATAATGTAACTTGATAATAGATTAATGGTTCAAAGAACCGACACGTTGTTAAATTAGACACATGTGCAACTCTCGGGTATCTTTATTGAGGAAACGTTTCGCCACACAGTGGCTTCATCAGTAAATACAAAGGATAAACTTGAAGAACAGGAGGAGAATGAGGTAATCAGTCCCTCAACCTTGAGTCGATGTGGTTAGTCCATCAATCTTGAATAGAACTCAAGGTTGAGGGACTGATTACCTCATTCTCCTCCTGTTCTTCAAGTTTATCCTTTGTATGGA
>NC_091292.1:73325202-73332702 GCF_038502225.1 Cherax quadricarinatus
CGGCTATGATGGTCATAATGACGATGATGACGACTATGATGGTGATAATGACGATGATGACGACTATGATGGTGATAATGACGATGATAACGACTATGATGGTGATAATGACGATGATAACGACTATG
Source organism: Cherax quadricarinatus (assembly GCF_038502225.1). Taxonomy (NCBI): domain Eukaryota; kingdom Metazoa; phylum Arthropoda; class Malacostraca; order Decapoda; family Parastacidae; genus Cherax; species Cherax quadricarinatus. The sequence goes on from NC_091292.1 coordinate 73,325,331, forward strand.
ATGGTGATAATGACGATAATGATGAATGTAAATTGTCAGGAAATTCAGAAGAGAGTATTCTCGATATCAAAGTTATCTGCTTGGGGACTGATACTGATTCAGTCTGTAGTTATCACTAGAACCAACATGAACTTAATGTTAGCAACTCTGCGGTAAGACTACACGCCCATGCTAGGCAAATCTTACACCCAACTGTTACATAAAAAAGTGAGCGCAGCAGTGGGTCTACAAGCCTATACTGAATAGGTCCCTCCCACATTCAATTATTCTCACTACTGCTTCTGTCGAGCCTACAACGTGGGTGTAACGAATTGCTGTTCGTCAGAGAGCCTAGTTCCTTATTGTTGTCAGGAAGCTCTCCAGACAGAGTTTCAAGTGGGCCCTATTTTTTTTCATGTTCTTTGTCTAGCACACTTGATCAGGATCTTCGTAGATCAGAACGTTGTCCCAGTGAAAGCTCTTACTACGAATATAGTTTGTAGATAGTTTATCGTTTTGAAAAAAAAACTGACATACATATTTAAAAGGAAAGCTGTGAGCAGAGATTGGATTTCTACTGCTAGGAATACTGATGCTCTTCCACCATTAATGTTACATAACATTACTCTTATAATTACTGCGTATCTTGTTTCTAGATTCTGCCTACGACCGATTCGTGTTCAACTCTACTCGTTACGTACAGCCCTCACATATGTGTCGCCTCAGCATGAATCGCTATTTCAGCTCAATGAATAATTCTGTCTCCTGTACCACGCACTTTTACTTGAACCGCTGTGGTTAACGGTCCATGTTGGGAATCCCATGAACTGTCAAAATCTCAGTGGTCATAGCTTCTTCACCGCGCTAACCTCCCTAGTGTATACTCATTCGAACAAGTCTTGTTAGGCTGACATAGTGTAGTGGTTAGAGCTCTGGCCAGCTAATGTTAGGATTACCTTAAGTTCGAATCCCGTTCGTTAGTTGAGACAAATATGTCATGTCTAAGCGCAGTTGATTTTTTAAGAATCTTTAAGGAATGATTGAGATCTTGTAGTATTCGATTTTTTTTTCTTGCATAGGGTTTGTTTCAAAGAAGATTCAGGCTTCATTGCCCTTTATAGCAACCTCACCAGTTTAATTTCATCATTCATGTAATTTGAGGCACAAGAAATGGGAGGATATTCAAAGTGAAGTAAGATAATTGCTTCCTAAAATGTCAACATTACTTATGGTGTTTCGTAATCAACGTTTCTACCATCCCTTAGGGTTTGTTGCTCTTCATCTTTCTCAACTAGAGTATTTCCAAATATTGAATATTCATGCTGGACATTATTATAAACAAAATGTATTACTTTACCTTTATAAACATTGAAAGTTAGCATCCACATTTCTGATCATCGTCCCGCTCTTTTCTTTTACGGCTCTAAAAAGTAGTTTCGTTCCGAGATCTATGTAAATTGTGAGAATGATTGGGACGAGGAATGAAGCAGCAAAATTCAGCTCCTCGTACCCGGCCACTCAGACACTTCTCCGTATCGCAGTCCCACATGATTTTATTTCCGCTAATATTTAGTATGTTAGTAGAATAGTGAAACCATTTCATTACTATCGTTAAGTTGCATCACCTTAGCTGCTTCTTCAAGATTTTATCGTTTCTTTCACCTTTGTCATGTTTCTTAGTTTAGAAATCCTTTGCAGTAAGAATTTATGCGATGTTCGCCATTCAAATTCTCGTTTACCATTTTTGCATCATTATCTCACTTTTTCTGTGTAACTGTATGTAGTTAGCATGGCCTTGGGGAGTCACCAGCTAAGTTTTTCTGCATGCGGTACGTTAAAGACCTTTGTTCTCAGTTAGATATTTTATCATCTAATCTGGTTTCTCTCTTTCTTTATACTATGTTTAGCATATTGTCACTTTGAGAATTTAAACTTGTTTTAAAATTAATTCCTGATTTAGCTGTTGTTTGTGTCTAGTGGTTTAAGATTGATGCTCGTGATGTAAGTTTGTGTGTTTGTGTTGCGTAACCAAGGATACTGCAGGGATCATTGAATGTGTCAGGGTCAATGAATAACTCCTGAGATGAATTATTAGGCGCCCTAAGTCAGAAAAAGGTGGTGAGAGCTACTATTTAATAAGAGAACTTGAAAGCGATATTTGTGGCAGAAGAGGGAGGCAGCAGGTCTAGTATAGTATATGTGGTGTTGCCACATGTGTTCCCAAGAAAGAGAATAAAGTGGAAATCAGTATGTGATCAATGAAAGAAGCACAGTAAAGAGCAATAAATTATATATAGTGAAGAAATAGACGTGGAGGAACGACACATCACCACATTGAGTTGTATAATTAATTATTCTACAGGCTGCTTAGCAAGTATTCACCTATTAGTGATTGTGGACTCAGGTGTTGGTTCCAGGTACTTTTGAATCATCATTTGCAGATAACACTTTTGTACGATCACACTTTTGTATCACACGTTTGTATCATTATTTGCAGATGACACTAAAATAAGCATGTAAGTCACTACGGTAGAGGACACTGAAAATTTCAGGAAGACATAAGCAGAGTTTTCCAGTGGGCAGTGGAGAATAACATGACGTTCAATGGTAATAAGTTCCAGCTGCTTAGGTATGGAAAGAATGAAGAACTCAAAAGGAACACTATATACGAAACTCAAGAGGGTCACCAAATAGAAGGAAAGGAACACGTAAATAACCTGGGAATAATTATGTCAGGGTGGGTATTGAGAACTTTCAAAGCAAGTGAAATAATGCCGATGGTGACACTCTTTAAATCGCTAGTGCTCCCTCATTTAGAATACTGCTCAGTGCTGACGGCCCCGTTCAGAGCAGGAGAAATATCAGAGCTGATACAAATACAGAGATCGTTTACGGCTCACATTGAGCCAGAAAAGTACCTAAATTACTGGGAATGTCTTCAAGTCTTGAACTTGTACTTATTAGAGCGGAGGAGAGAGAGAGAGAGAGATACATGATAATATATACCTGGAAAGTACTCGAGGGCCTGGTCCCAAATCTGCACATTGTCATAACAACAGACTGGAATGAGAAATATGGGAGGAAGTGTAAAATAAATCCAGTGAGGAGCAGGGGTGCGGTGGGGATAATAAGGGAACACTGTATCAACATCCAGGGCCCCAGATTATTCAGCATCTTACCAGAAGATATCAGAAACACTGCTGGAACAAGTGTAGAAGCCTTCAAGAGGAAACTGGACAAGTATCTTCACTAGGTGCCAGATCAACCAGGCTGTAATGGATATGTGGGGCAGTGGGCCTCCAGAAGCAACAGCCTGGTTGACCAGGCAAGCACTAAACGAGACTGGTCCATGGCCGGGCTCCGAAAATAGTGAAACTGTCGAAACTCTTCAAAGGTATATCAGAGGTAAGGAATATGCCTATAGGTACTTAACGAACAGTAATTGGTAATTTAAAACAGAAGTCAGGACGGGCAACTAGGTGTCTATAAGACTAGAACCTCTAGGAAGAAGGAAAAGTGTAGAAGGTACAAGCTAGTAGGAAGTTATTGGGTCAGCATCAGGTCAAGAGAGCACAACACCACCTGGAACACGCGATGCGCGCACACACTCACACACCCTAACACAATCTCACACTCATACACCCACATACGTACACCCCACACTCATACACTCACACTCATACACCCCACACTCATACACCCACATTCATACACCCCACACTCATACACCCACACGCATACACCCCACACTCATACACCCACACTCATACACCCCACACTCATACACTCACACTCATGCACCCCACACTCATACACCCACACTCATAAACCCACACTCATACACTCCATACTCATACACCCCATACTCATACACCCACACTCATACAGCACACACTCATACACTCACACTCATACACCCCACACTCATACATCCACACTCATACACCCCACACTCATACACCCACACTCATACACCCACACTCATACACCCACACTCATACACTCCATACTCATACACCCCACACTCATACACCCACACTCATACAGCACACACCCATACACCCACACTCATACACCCCACACTCATACACTCACACTCATACACCCCCACACTCATACACTCACACTCATGTAGACAGCCTGTACAGTCTGCACAGACAGCCTATACTGTCTGCGCCACTAAGGTGCTGCCCTCTGGGCCTACTCCAGGTCAGTGGGATGCTGGGCCCACACACTCTCTCTTACACAGTGGCCTAGCAGCCGAAATTTACCGAATTCCTTCGAGAATTGTAAGTGGCGTCCCAGTGACCCCACGCTACAGCGTCCCACACTGTTTCTCAAGTCACGTGTTCAGAGTCACTTGTATGTTGCTGTTGTTGCTCAGCTCAGCACAGCTGTTTCAGCAAGCCAGAGGTGAGTTTTGTGGTGATTTCTGCATCCAGTTTGAGTTTCTCCACGTGTTTGTAGGAGGAGAGGAAATGGCCCTTTCCTCGCCTCGCCCATGCTCGCCCTACTCACGCTCTCCCATCTACCACCACTCACCACTGCTCACTCCCTCTGTGGTGTTTCTGCTGTTTTTCGTGTGATTCATTGCCAGAGCTGTGTATCCGAATGCCCGAGGCCACTCGAAGCCACGTGGATCAACAAGCCACTTGGACCAAAAAGCCATGTGGATCAACAAGCCACGTGGATCAGCAATCCATGTGGATCAGCATTCCACGTAGATCAGCAAGCCATGTGGATCAGCAAGCCACGTGAATCAGCAAGCCACATAAGTTACCAGATGTCCCAGGCCACATGCTGTGGTCTGCTGCCCACATCACATTGACGTCACCGATGCTGCTTCCCGACTTCATGACGTCATGATGTCTGCCTGACGTCACCTCGAGATGTCTGCTGACGTCACAGTGCTGCTGACATCACCTCACGACATCATGCCTGACATCACATGATGTCACATCGAGTGTTTCAGTAAATATTTCAGTATTGTCGAGAAGATTGAGAGAAGATATATGTCATGTGTTAAATAATTCCTCTCAGTCAGTGGTCTCACATGTTAGTATATAGCTTAGTGTCAGTTTTGTGCACAGAAAAGCATCATTTGCTAGTTAAGCCATGTTGTACCACATGTACCGTGGGTGTGTGTAAAGTTTTCCGTGTGTCCAGTGAGGTCTGTGGTCAGACCCTTGTGTAGCACCACTGTGTTAAGTCACCCAGTGTGACCAGCGCGTTTGACAGCTGTTATCAGACAGCTCTGAGCCCGAGCCCCCTTGTACAGAAAGCTCTTATGTTCGTTGCTCGTGATGTTCTGCAGAATCGTACCTGCTATGATTCCCATCGAGATTTGTTTCACTTCACCTCCAGACCTTCAGAGTGCAGATATATGTAGAGAAACAAGTCTGGGGATGCTTAGACTAACCTCTGCTATAACTCCAACTGTCGAGAGAATGACACTCGTCAAGCCGCAGTTAGCCCTGTCGGCAGGCGCTGTGTCAGCCTCGTGTCACAAGCTTCAGTGAGCAGCCTGCACGAAGATAATGTCACTTTGACTGCTAGCTCGCTCACTGCAGTCTGGTGTATGATGTTACGACTCCCAGATGTTTTGCCCAGTCGTCTCTGCCACGACTCGCTCCACGACTCACTCCACGCTCACCGGCAGTGACAGCCCAACGACGGTACCAGTCGAGAAGTGTCCTCCTGAGTCGCTTGCCAGAAGTCCTGCCCAGTTGCCGAGTTTTGACGACGCCTCACTCGAGGGCACCAGCATGTCGGGGCCCAGGTTGAGTGAAACCTGCAGTGACTCCTACGATGTCTGCTTCACCGTTCTAGAGGAGACCGTAACCTGTTACTTCACAGCTCAGCCGCAGCGATGTCTCCTGTGTTGCAGTATCTGTCCAGACGCAGGAAGGCGTGTAGTGATGCCCTTCGGTGCTCACTGCCTATGACCACGATGTTTCGCACACCCACATGTTTTTTTCTTCCCTCCCTGTAGGAAGTTTTTTTTTCCTTGTCCATATGTATATATATGTTTTTATTTTGTGTTCTGTGCCCTGTTCCTACGAGAGAGAGACCGAGTTTTTTTTACCACTAGGACGACCATATGGCAGGTGGCCGAGCGTATGTAGACAGCCTGTACTGTCTGCACAGACAGCCTATACTGTCTGATAGCTTAGTTCATATTTCGTGCCACTAAGGTGCTGCCCTCTGGGCCTGCTCCAGGTCAGTGGGATGCTGGGCCCACACACTCTCTCTCACACAGCAGCCTAGCAGCAAGACAAGGCCTACTAGTTCTCCTCTCGTGGGATGGCCCTACCCGGGCCATGGGCACAACACACAAGCCTGTGTACCCACCACGACTTTGCAAATAAACTAGGAAGCCTCTGAAGACGTATCATTTACTCCCCCGCTACCAGCTACATCAAATAATCTCGTTATACTCATACACCCACACTCATATACTCATACCCGCAACTACCTCGGACCATTCTTCCTTATGAAAAGAAAATATAGAATAATAAATTATAACAAGAAAATAAATCATTGTATTTACAAAATTTTAAAAATAATTTTATAAAAGGTAAAACAATCAAATTTGAAATTTTCTAATTGAAGCAAATAATGAAAAATAAAATACGTAAATTAATTTCGTGAAGCTAATATATACTCGGCAAGAGTTGTGAACGAGAAGCTTTAGTGAGACAAGCAGTCACTGATCGACACGACGATGGTAGTGAGACAAGCAGTCACTGATCGACACGACGATGGTAGTGAGACAAGCAGTCACTGATCGACACGACGATGGTAGTGAGACAAGCAGTCACTGATCGACACGACGATGGTAGTGAGACAAGCAGTCACTGATCGACACGACGATGGTAGTGAGACAAGCAGTCACTGATCGACACGACGATGGTAGTGAGACAAGCAGTCACTGATCGACACGACGATGGTAGTGAGACAAGCAGTCACTGATCGACACGACGATGGTAGTGAGACAAGCAGTCACTGATCGACACGACGATGGTAGTGAGACAAGCAGTCACTGATCGACACGACGATGGTAGTGAGACAAGCAGTCACTGATCGACACGACGATGGTAGTGAGACAAGCAGTCACTGATCGACACGACGATGGTAGTGAGACAAGCAGTCACTGATCGACACGACGATGGTAGTGAGACAAGCAGTCACTGATCGACACGACGATGGTAGTGAGACAAGCAGTCACTGATCGACACGACGATGGTAGTGAGACAAGCAGTCACTGATCGACACGACGATGGTAGTGAGACAAGCAGTCACTGATCGACACGACGATGGTAGTGAGACAAGCAGTCACTGATCGACACGACGATGGTAGTGAGACAAGCAGTCACTGATCGACACGACGATG
>NC_091292.1:73337702-73375202 GCF_038502225.1 Cherax quadricarinatus
TAGACAGAGACAGAACACAAACAGAGAGACAGCAGCTGAAGGAGAGGACAAAAAAGCGAAAGGAGATAGGAAAGGAAACAAGGATGGAACCAGCAGAGGTCAGTCAGAGCAGAACAGAGAAGCAAGGGCAAGCACACACACAACTATCCTCAGAACCCCACAACCTATCACACCATCCCAACACAAACTACAATCCATACCCACAGCTTCCACCCAACCCCCAATCATAGAATCCCACAGTATGCTACCAGGTCTCCCACCCCCACAGGTCTCCCAAACCACAGTATTGGAAAGGAAACTGAAGGTAGGGTACACAAACGCTGATGGAATAACAAACAAGTGGGAGGAGTGGCACGAAAGAGTCAAAGAGACATCACCTGACATCATAGCGCTCACAGAAACCAAGCTTACAGGTATGATAACAGATGCCATCTTTCCAACGTGATACCAGATCCTGAGGAAAGACAGAAGGAACAGGGGGGGGGGTGGAGGAGTGGCACTGCTGATCAACCAACGATGAAATTTTGATGAGCTGGAGAGAGGAGACAGCGGAGAAGTGATTACATAGTGGGAACGCTTCACTCTGGAGGTCCCAAGGTGGTAATTGCAGTGATGTATAACCCACCTCAGAACAGCAGGAGACAAGGGCATGAGTATGACCAGAACAATAGAGCGATGGTTGACACACTGGCTGCAGTGGCCAGAAGAGCTCATGCATGCAGGGCAAAGCTTCTGATCATGGGCGACTTTAACCACAAGGAGATCGACTGGGAGAACTTGGAGCCACATGGGGGCCAAGATATATGGAGGGCTAAGATAATGGAGGTGGTACTGGAAAACTTCATGTACCAACACGTAAGGGGCACTACAAGAGAGAGAGGAGAGGATGAGCCAGCAAGACTGGACTTAGTATTCACCTTGAGCAGTGCAGATGTTGAGGACATCACATATGAAAGACCCCTTGGGGCCAGCAATCATGTGGTTTTGAGCTTCGAATTCACAGTAGAGCTACAAGTGGAGGGGGAAGCAGGAAGGCCAGGACAAACGAAACCAAACTACAAGAAAGGGGACTACACGGCAATGAGGAACTTCCTGAATGAGGTTCAGTGTGACAGAGAACTGGCAGGGAAGACAGTTAATGAGATGATGGAATATGTAGCAACAATGTGCAAGGAGGCTGAAGAGAGGTTTGTACCCAAGGGTAACAGGAATAATGAAAAAGCCAGGATGAGCCCAAGGTTCCCCCAAAGGTGCAAGGAGGCAAAAGCCAAGTGTGCTAGGGAATGGAAGAAATATAGAAGGCAAAGGACCCAGGAGAATAAGGAGAGCAGTCGTAGAGCCAGAAACGAATATGCATAGATAAGAAGGGAGGCCCAACGACAATATGAAAACAACATAGCAGCGAAAGCCAAATCTGACCCGAAGCTGTTATACAGCCACATCAGGAGGGAAACAACAGTCAAGGACCAGGTAATCAGGCTAAGGAAGGAAGGAGGAGAGACAAAAAGAAATGACCGTGAAGTATGTGAGGAACTCAACAAGAGATTCAAAGAAGTGTTCACAGAGGAGACAGAAGGGGCTCCAGAGGGACGGAGAGGTGTGGCACATCACCGGTGCTGGACACGGTAAACACAACCGAGGAAGAAGTGAAGAGGCTTCTGAGTGAGCTAGATACCTCAAAGGCAATGGGGCCAGATAACATCTCTCCATGGGTCCTGAGAGAGGGAGCAGAGGTGCTATGTGTACCCCTAGCAACAATATTCAAAACATCTATTGAAACAGGGAGATTGCCTGAGGCATGGAAAACAGCAAATGTAGTCCCAATCTTTAAAAAAGGAGACAGACATGAAACACTAAACTACAGACCAGTGTCACTGACATGTATAGTATGCAAAGTCATGAAGGAGATTGTCAGGAGAAGAGTGGTGGAAGACCTAAAAAGGAATGATCTCATCAACAGCACCCAACATGGTTTCAGGGACGGAAAATCCTGTGTCACAAACTTACTGGAGTTCTATGACAAGGTGACAGCAGTAACACAAGAGAGAGAGAGGGGTGGGTGGATTTCATTTTCTTCGGCTGCAAGAAGGCGTTTGACACAGTACCACACAAGAGATTAGTGCAAAAACTGGAGGACCAAGCAGGGATAACAGGGAAGGCACTACAATGGATCAGGGAATATTTGTCAGGAAGACAGCAGCGAGTAATGGTACGTGGCGAGGTGTCAGAGTGGGCACCTGTGACCAGTGGGGTCCCACAGGGGTCAGTCCTAAGACCAGTGCTGTTTCTGGTATTTGTGGACGACATGACAAAAGGAATAAACTCTGAGGTGTCACTGTTTGCAGATGACATGAAGTTGATGAGAAGAATTCATTCGATCGAAGACCAGGCAGAACTACAAAGGGATCTGGACAGGCTGCAGACCTGGTCCAGCAATTGGCTCCTGGTGTGGAGAAATTTTCTCCAGGAGGGGGGTATCAGCCCCCTTCAGCCCCCTTCAGCCCTTTCAGCCCTGAGGGGCCACTCAGAAGGGGCGAGCGTCTTGTTTACTGCTAGAGTGAGTAATTGATCACAGATGCTATGCCACGTAGTCAAATGACCTCTGCTCCTTGCAGCGGTGTTGCAACGTGTATTTTTATAAGAGACAGTACATCTCTTACTTAGCAGGACAATTAAGGAAAATCCTGCTCCCACTTTATTACCATAGTAAAGATAGTGTACATTGTTGTCTATGATTAAGACAGCAAGAAACAAACATTTTGCTTTGCTTCATCGAGGAGGTGACAGGGATGCAAGGTACTAGGTCAGCGTTTTTTTTTGTGCTGGGGGCAGTGACGACATGGAGCGCTGTGGCATCTGGCAGACTATCTTTGACTCTAGTGAGAGTGACACTGACGCCAGGATAACCAACAAAGAACACTGATCTGTGCGTTAGTGTGGACAAAGTGTCTCACAAAACACGATAAACATAAGAGAGGTGTGATCAGCTTCTCTTGTGATACATTGTGAACAATAAAGACAAATCTTGTGGAACACAGTGTACCAGTGTGTGTTTCCTAGACAATGGAAGACGTGGACATCCAAGGACACTTCAGCTTCTATCAAGTCACCGATATCTGTCGAAGGTGTTGAGAACACCATAGCTCACATTACAAAGAGCAAGGTATGTTATGAATTTCTTGTAGATCGGGGGATTGCGCAATTCTTGAGTCACAAGGAGTTGGTAATCAACCTATAATCGGCAGTAAGGTGTGGACTTTTGAGTCCAAACAAGTAGGTATTTCGTCAGCCATCATCGAATGAAATATGCTGACATAACACCCCCTAGGGGTAATTTATACTTACAAATTGTATCTCTTGACAGCCCACTGTTGTGATGGTTTCGACAGCTTCTAGACCTCGTCTACAGGGGCGGCTGTGTAGACGAATTGCTGTCATTTATCAGCTAAGTGTTCATTATATATAGTTATAATAAACACAGCAGGTAAGGCCAAAATTCTCAACACCTGGAGTTCAATCCCACCAAGTGCAAAGTCATGAAGATTGGGGAAGGGCAAAGAAGACCGCAGACGGAGTACAGTCTAGGGGCTAGAGACTACAAACCTCACTCAAGGAAAAAGATCTTGGGGTGAGTATAAAATACCAGGCACATCTCCTGAAGCGCACGTCAACCAAATAACTGCTGCAGCATATGGCCGCCGGGCAAACCTCAGAACAGCATTCCGACATCTTAATAAGGAATCGTTCAGGACCCTGTACACCGTGTTCGTTAGGCCCATATTGGAGTATGCGGCACCAGTTTGGAACCCACACCTAGCCAAGCATGTAAAGAAACTAGAGAAAGTGAAAAGGTTTGCCACAAGACTAGTCCCAGAGCTAAGAGGTATGTCCTACGAGAAGAGGTTAAGGGAAATCAACCTGACGACACTGGAGGACAATAGAAATAGGGGGGACATGATAACGACTTACAAAATACTGAGAGGAATTGACAAGGAGGACAAAGACAGGATGTTCCAGAGACTGGACAGAGCAACAAGGGGACACAGTTGGAAGCTGAAGACACAGATGAATCACAGGGATGTTAGGAAGTATTTCTTCAGCCACAGAGTAGTCAGGAAGTGGAATAATTTGGGAAGAGATGTAGTGGAAGCAGGATCCATACATAGCTTTAAGCAGAGGTACGATAAAGCTCATGGTTCAGGGAGAGTGACCTAGTAGCGATCAGTGAAGAGGCGGGGCCAGGAGCTTGGAATCGACCCCTGCAACCTCAACTAGGTGAGTACAACTAGGTGAGTACACACACACACAGACATACACACACACACACACACACACAGACACACAGACACACACACACACACACACACACACACACACACACACACACACACACACACACACACACACACACACACAAACACACACATGCACATGCACATACACACACACACACACACACTGGGAACATAAATCATTAATTCAGGAAGAAACCAGAATTTAAGTTTCGTAGTTACAGACGATTAAATGATTCCAGGTACCATCCACTATGTTATGTAAATGACTCCAGGTACCATCCACTGTTGTGCAAGACAGGTATACAATACCGACAAGATGAAAGCTAAGACACTTGTGCAACATCTGGTTATCTTTATTGTAAACGTTTCGCCATCCAGTGGCTTTTTCAATACAAATTCTTGGACATAATTAGAAAACAGAAGAACTATATACAAAAGATGAGGTAATCAGTCCCTCAGCCTTGGAGGTGGTGTTTACAACACCGTGGTTGTAGAGATTCTGAAGCACAGGTAAGGAGACTGGCGCTGCAACATCATGGTATCTTGATTCAGAGGACATCTACATGACCTTCTTCACGACTTCTACAACTAGCCCATCAATTTGGGAAGGACCTACTTCCACTGGGGAATCCCGCCTACCAGTGACTATGCCTTCGTCTGCTACACGTCTCTCTTCACTGACGCCTATATAAGCGCCAGTCTCCTTACCTGTGCTTCAGAATCTCTACAACCACTGTGTTGTAAACACCACCTCCTTGTTCTTGTCCAGACTAGAGCTTTGGTGAGATGGGTAAGGAAGAAGGATGGGTAAGGATAGAAATTTTGGAAAAGAGTGGGAGGGGGGAGAGAGGTAGGATATAAAAGGTAAGTGGCCCAACCACTTTGGTGTAATTTAAAAAGTGTATGTGAAATGATAAGATATTCTTTAAGGGGTATAATACTAACCCATCAGAGTCACATAGATATAACAGATATATAAGTACATGACTCTGAATTGGTAGTAATTATACAAGTTGCAATTGCTTTTTTTTTTTCGATTGCACAACGGATATTTATGCGACAATGAAAGCAATAATTTTCTGGCCAGTTTATAGAATTACGTGACAATGGCTTCTTACAGGTGGTGTCCAGCCATAGTAAATAGCATAATTTTTACATTAGATTGTTATGTAAGATTTCTCCCTAATTGGGGGCGATGATGTTCTCAGTATACATAGAAGGGTTCTGGTGTTACCCAATCTTCATCAGGGAGGTTGCTCAGTATCATGGGTCGATGGTAATCATCTTGATGTATAGAACGACGGACCCTCTGTGGGAGAGTCATTCTTTGAGTCCTGTGAGGAGGAGTATTGATGATATAATCCGTGGTATTTACCACTTGTATAGGATGTTCTCTATCTGGCATGTATAGTTCTTGCATTGTATAGAGTTGTTTCTTTTTTAGGGTGTCAAGGCGTACATTTATGGCAGTAATATCTTGTTGTATGTGTAAATCTGCCATTTTAACTCTGTCTCTCCTCCTGGTATCGGTAATGAAGCGAAGAGCTCTATTCTGGACCCTTTGTAACCGTAGCATATTGGTCTTTGTTGTTAATGACATTGGGACACAAGGGTATTCGAGTATAGGTCGTATTAACATTTTATACAGATGTTTTTTGACATGTTGAGGGGCTTGATTGAATCGAAAGAGACTGCTAAGACCGGCTTTGGCTATGTTGATCTTTTTAGTTACATGAGATGTTGAGTGGAGCAGCCTGTCTATTTCATATCCCAAAATCTTGTTAGGGTTTCTAATGGCTACAGGTGTACCTCTGATGGAGATACCCCCTTTATCTTCAATTGTTGATGCAAAACATCCTATCGTGCTAACAAGGACCTTGTCAGGATTAGTCGTAATTCTCCATTTCTTTTCCCAATTAGATGTTCGACGAAGTTCAATATTCATTTTTTCTATGACTCTCTCATACTTGTATTTTCCTGTTGCCGGAGTTGATGAGACGACATGAATAACATCATCTGCAAACTGTTTCACAATTGTATCATTAAACTCTGGTTGAGGAAGGTCATTCACATAAATGTTGAACAGAAGTGGACTGAGACAAGAACCTTGTGGGACACCAGCTGTCGGCATAAAAGGCTCTGTCGACCTGCCATGAAAGGTGGGAATGATTTTTCTTTGAGTTAAGAAATTATATATTACTCTGAGAAAAGTCCAGTTATGGTCTGGTAGGTCAATGAGTTTGTATATAAGGCCATCATGCCATAAGCTATCAAAAGCTTTATGAACATCTCTGGTGGCAATTAAGGCAAGATTGCCCTGATGTTTTAGACTTGCTACTGTATCGAAAATAACATTTATTGCATGATTGGTACCTCTATGTGTTCGAAAGCCAAATTGTTTTTCAGTAAAAAAGTGATTAAACTCCATATAGTAGTTCAATCTGTTGGAAATGACCTTCTCAAGAACTTTTCCAGTGACTTCAAGTAAAGATATAGGTCTATAGTTCCCAGGTTGGTGGATGTCTTTATTGGGCTTACCAAGAAAGATCATCCTGGCAGTCTTAAAAACCACTGGAAAATGTCCTGAGGCCAAGATGGCATTAAAGATATTTACCAAAGACTGTTTACAATTTCTGGGTAGGAACTTTATTTGTTTCATTGTTATTCCAGAGAGGCCAGGGGCTCTATTTCGCATTCTTCCAATAACCTGACTCATCTCTAGTAATGTAATAGGTCTAGTAAGCGGGTGGGTATCTTCAAGAGTTGAAGTATCGATGGAAGGTAGTAGTTGTAGATCATCCAAGTTCTCATCTCTCTATTCATTTACCAACTGATAATGATTATTGTTAAATTGACGACTGTTATTGTGAGAGAGAATTTTCTCCCATACATCACCCATCAAATTAGCCTGGTCCTGTGGATCGTCAAGTTTAATTTCAACATCCTCATCATCCTCATCAGTGAAGGTATGAACTAGGTAGTTAGGAGCCTTGTGCTTTGCCCCTAAAAGTTGTCGGATCTTACTCCAAAATTTTGCTGGTTCACGTTTATACTGATTAGCTTGAGGAACTAGCAATTTCCATAAGTCCCGTTTGTGTTGACTAATCATGTTAATTAATTCTTGCCTTAATCGGTGCAGTGTAGCTACTGGTGGTTGTCGCGTTTGAAGATGCCTTCGACATTCTGCTTGATAATTTCTTAAATTGTCTCTAATTTCCCTAGTAGGTTTATATTGTTGGTATATCTTTGTGGAAGCTAATTGACAAGTTGCATTAGTAGCTTCAATTATTCGATTATGCAGGGACCTGATTGCATCATCAATTGCAGTGGAAGGTAGATTTTCCAATGACACAATTTCATCCTCACCCAGAAATGCCCTGAAGGGGTCAAATCCTAGGGTGTTAAGATTGGGTTTAGGAGGTACAGGTATTCTAAATGGAGAAGTTTGTAGTTGTATTATAACAGGGATATGGTCAGATCCTACGTTTCCACCAGGAGATATACGACAGTGAAAGATGTCACAGTCTCTGTTTGTCAGTACAATATCTGGTGTCCCTGGATGAGGTCCAATGTACGATTTGAAGAATGGGCCTTGAAATGACAAGTTTCTAGCTGTCATGATATTAAATAGTTGTTTTCCTTTTAAGTCACCCAGTGGAATACCAGCTCCACAGTTGAAGAGGGCAGGGTGATGAGCATTAAAATCTCCCGCTAGAATTGTTGGAATATTTCTGCTTAATATCCTATGTAGAGGAATTGACTCTATATATTGTTGTCTCGGGGGAAAATATCCAGTTACTATCACTAGTTGTCCATGAGACGTTATCATTTCTATTGCAAGAATGTTATCTTCATCAACATGAATATTTTTAAATGTATAGCCTAATTTAACTAAGATGGCTACACCACTAAAGGGTCCTCTCGATTTCTCCACAGTAGAGTAACCACGTAATTTAATATGTTGATCAACTCTTGCAGCTGTCTCGTTCAAGAGTATAACATCGGGATTGTAATTATGTAGTTCAACCTCAAGGAGGTAACGGTTATTAAAGAAATGTTGAACATTAAGTTGGAAAATTGTAATCCCCATTATTTCTTGCACTTCGCTCGTGTACTGCGGTCTGAACGCCTGCAAGTAATGTCATGTTTGTTATCCACACTATCCCTGCTGGACTCGTCAAGGGGAGGAGGGAACTTCTGCGTAGTTGCTTGTGTATTAAAAATGCCATCATCTTCACTAAAGGTGGTAATATTAACAGACTCATTAGAATTGTTAGAGTCATCATCAGAAAACTGAGGTATGATATTCCCAGTTACAGGAAGCAGAGGCTCGTGAGAGTTAATGGGAGACTGTGGAGGCTCCAAGGGAAAATTAGGTAGGCAAGGTGAGTTACCCTGGGAAAGTTCCTGTTCAACAGGATCAGCTTCAATAGCGGAAGAGTGAGCACCAATTTCTGGGGCATTGTTATGTTCAGGTGTTGACTTATCGGGTTGAGGGGAGTTGACAACCTGGGTATGCGAGGTGGGCGATCCCTGGGCCAGGGATGACTTAGGCTTATTTTTAGATGTAGAGTAGGGTACATACTTCTTGTTATGAGAAGGCTGGGTCATAATAGCCTTCACATTTTCTGGGATAGTGATGGGAGTGATCCAATTAGCCATTAACAGATCATTTAAAACCTGAGAGCAGAGTTGAATGTCACCACCTGCTATGTCTTTGGCCATCATATACATTAGTTGTGCTCTCGTCATATCCCCGGCTGTGGATACCTGAGACATAGGAGATGAGACTGAACCTTGTTGTTGCGTTTGTGTATGTTGTAGGTGAGGGTTAGATTGGGGCGCTCCAAGAGGGGCAAAATTCCAAACATTGGAACCATTGGTAGAGACCTGAGGAGTCCCACTTGATCCAGGCAGAGCTGGGAAGGAAGTTTGGGACATCGTTGGCGGTGCCTGGGGAGTGGTCTTCTTAGAAGTGGACAGTTTCTTGGCTTCAATAATTTTCTGCATTTCCTTTTTTCTTTCAGGTCAAATAGCAAAAACAGCATGATGTTTTCCGTTGCAGAGGACACATTTGGGTGTATTTTTATTATTACAATCTCGATAAGAATGTTGGCCAGAGCAAATGCTACAAATCTGCCCTTGAGTACTGCATTTGTTGGTGTTATGACCAAAGGCATAACACTTAAAACATTGTGTCACACTGACAAGTCGTTCAAGAGAGATTTGGTCAGGTGTACATCTGGTGCCAAAACATTTGAAGCCATTTTGACACACAAGTTTGGCCTCCTCAGGTGTCTCAAGTATTAACTTTAAGGTTACCTTGTTGTTGTTAGGATTAGAGAATTTATGTGCTTCTACAGCCCTAAATTCAGCATTCTCTGTATTAAAGTCCTCAACAATTTCATTCGCTGTGCTATGTTTCATGAAACTGTTGATTCTGGCCACAAACACAGTCCTCTGAGCTTGATAGCTCTCAGGTACAACTGGGGTAACACCAGAAGTCTTCAGTTTGTCAAGGACATCATGCTTCAGCAGTTGAAGTAACTCTTCTTCCGAAGAGAGGAGAAGTACTGCTCCAGCGTGGGTTTGAAAAACATCCACTGGAGCAACAGTTGAGTTCGAGCAAATACATGCTAGAATTTCTTTCATCGACATTTGATTTCCATCAATACGTAATCTTACTCGTATCCTCGCCATGATGTCTAGGAAGGAACATCTGGCAGAGGAGTTTCTTAACAAAAAGGGAACTTTCCTTAATGTTATACTAGCATCCTATTTCAGCTGACTTATGAAGGTCAGCCCCTAAGATAGCCTACCCTCGAGTAGTGAGGGGAAAGGGCCCAAGGCAAAGATCGGCCGGATTTTATAAAAACACACGGGCTACCGGATGGTCAAAATGCCTTGTGTTAACTCGCCAAAGCGAAGTTGCCGAAAAAGAAGAAGATAGGAAAGTCAGAAGGATAGCAATGTATGTAGTGTGTTAGTGTGTGGGCCAGTGTTGATGTTTGGGTGAGGGGAGGATGGGGAAGGATGGGGGGATGGGGAAGAGAGGGGTGAACAAGCAAGCAAGTCACCGCCTTACCCTCTTGATGGGATGGGGCTCGAAGTGACTGCAAGCAAGTTTCCTCTCAGCTCTGGTGAAGAATTACTCAGGATAACCCAAGAAAAATCTCGAGCAACAGTGTTCAGAGTTGCTCAGCTGAAGAGCAGGAACGACGACGTCTTCTCTCCACGGTGGCTGGGCTGCTTCTGTCTTCTGTGTCACACTACCTCCAAGGCTGAGAGACTGATTACCTCATCTTTCGTATATAATTCTTCTGTTTTCTAATTATGTCCAAGAATTTGTATTGATGAAGCCACTGGATGGCGAAACGTTTACAATAAAGATAACCAGATGTTGCGCAAGTGTCTTAACTTTCATCATCCACTGTGTTAGGTAAATGATTCTAGGTACCATCCACTGTTAGATAAATGATTCCAGGTGCCATCCACTGTGTTAGGTAAATGATTCCAGGTACCATCCACTGTGTTAGGTAAATGATTCCAGGTACCATCCACTGTGTTAGGTAAATGATTCCAGGTACCATCCACTGTGTTAGGTAAATGATTCCAGGTACCATCCACTGTGTTAGGTAAATGATTCCAGGTACCATCCACTGTGTTAGGTAAATGATTCCAGGTACCATCCACTGTGTTAGGTAAATGATTCCAGGTACCATCCACTGTGTTAGGTAAATGATTCCAGGTACCATCCACTGTGTTAGGTAAATGATTCCAGGTACCATCCACTGTGTTAGGTAAATGATTCCAGGTACCATCCACTGTGTTAGGTAAATGATTCCAGGTACCATCCACTGTGTTAGGTAAATGATTCCAGGTACCATCAACTGTGTTAGGTAAATGATTCCAGGTACCATCCACTGTGTTAGGTAAATGATTCCAGGTACCATCCACTGTGTTAGGTAAATGATTCCAGGTGCCATCCACTGTGTTAGGTAAATGATTCCAGGTACCATCCACTGTGTTAGGTAAATGATTCCAGGTACCATCCACTGTGTTAGGTAAATGATTCCAGGTACCATCCACTGTGTTAGGTAAATGATTCCAGGTACCATCCACTGTGTTAGGTAAATGGACACAAATGAAACAAATGTGACATTTTTACTATGGCAACATTTCGCTCTCCATAAGTTTTAACAAAACTCCTGGAGAGTGAAATGTAGCCACAATAAAGTGTCACATTAATTACATCTGTGTTCATTTACCTATCATTTTGTCAGTAATTTTACCATTATTACTAAAATCCACTGTGCTTAAATAAACTTAGATCAATGTTAAAGGTTACAATCTTCAGTAAGGAAGCCTTTTCACTGACGCCTCTGTCAAAATTAAAGTGGCAGCATTACATCAGGTGTTACAAATAAGTTACGGCTGAGTGGAATACATTAAGCGAAGTCTGGTAAAATTTTAGATAAATAGGACATCTTTCAACTATTACTCGATGCAGTTAACAATCTTGCTCTTTCCATCAGGTTCAAAGCTGAATGGGAATCGAACTCTTTGCATCCTTTCCTTTCCTTGATGTTTATGTCAATCTCTCGGATACAGGTTCTTCCTTTCCCTTTTAACAGCATCTCGTCTCATGTACCCTTAGAAGCCATCCGACATCTCTGGGTTCCAGTGGGTACACGACTATGGCTAAGTCTTCATGTCGACTCAGGAAGCTTCTCGGCTTTAAACCTCTTGACACTGGAGCAGTCTGTACGAGCTTTTCCCTAAGAGTGCTTCATCGTGTGCCCAGAAAAGAACGTGCAGCAAACGTGCTTTCTTCATCCGTGAAGAGTGGACACACATGTACAACCAAGTCACCGAGTTCCTTCTGTTTCATGTGCCACGTTGCCGAAGTGGTGGCCCTTGATCATCTTCCACTCTGAAGCCTATGTCAGAAAACACTTCAGCACAATATTAACTGAAAGAAGCAGGGAACTCTTGCGTGAGCAGTACTTGCGGCTACATCCCCACCTCCGACGACATGGTGAGACTTTTACCAGATCAGCGAGATCTCCGCAAATTCAGGGTACCTCAGAAACGGTAGAGGGGGCAGGGTACCTCATGAACGGTACAGGGGGCAGGTTACCTCATGAACAGTACAGGGGGAAGGCTATCTCATGAATGGTACAGGGGGTTAGGGTACCTCAGGAACGGTACAGGGGGCATGGTAACTCAGGGACGGTACAGGGGTCAGGTTACCTCAGGAACGGTACAGGTGTGATGGGGAGGGTTCTAGGAGATGAACGTGGTGTAGTAATAGTAATACACTTGGGTATGGGAGGTAACACTTATATTTGCAGAGTCGTGAGGGGAAGCCCAGCCTAGCCTTGTTCTTGCCTGTGGGTCTATCTGGGACTGAGAGAGGGGCAGGGCGACTGACACTCATTTTATTTTATTTTATTTATTTTGTGTCTTTGCAAACAGTACATTGAGATTTTGTATTTACAATAGTGGGTTGCAATGGGATTCTGCTTTTGACTCTCCCCCTGGCAGGTTATAGCAGCTCTCCTTACTTACTCTGTCTCCCTGTTGAGAAATGGTATTACCATCTAAGTTTAAATATAGGGAAACTTAACTTAGAAAGACAGCTCATCGCCTGCACAGCCGCCCCTGCAGACGAGGTCTTGAGAAGCTGTCGAAGTCATCTCTCAACGGCTGTAAATGAGTTATAATTTGTAAGATTATAAATTACCCCTAGGGAGTGTTATGTCAGCATATTTCATTCACTGATGGCTGACAAACTTACATGTGTGGACTCAAAGGTCCGCATATCACCGGGGTTTATAAGTGACTAACTCACGATTTTATACTCAACTGCACAGTCAATAGTAGCACATCACGAGTTAGAACACTTACCTGGGTATATGTATCTGACCCGTAATTACGCCTGGATATCCGTTGAGTTGATTGAAGAATAGTGCTCTTTGAAGAATGTCGCACTACACTCTGGTGGATCGCAACACTCGTTGTTACACTGTTCATCAATAATTGTTCACACAATATCACTGAAGAAGCTGATCACACTTCTCTGTAAGTGTTTATTGTGTTTTGTGAGACACTTTGTTCACACTAACACACAGATCATTCTTTGTTGGTTATCCTGGCGTCAGTGTCACTCTCAGTAGAGTCAAAAGTATTCTGAAGATGCCACAACGCCCCACGCCATCACTGCCCCCAGCACAAAGGAAAAGCTGACCTAGTACTTTTGCTTCCTCGCCACTTCCTCGATGAAGCAAAGCAGAATGTTTGATTCTTGCTGTCTTAAGCATAGACAACAATGTCCACTATCTTTACTATGGTAATAAAGTGGGAGCAGGATTTTCCTTAATTGTCCTGCTAAGGTAAGAGATGTACTGTCTCTTATTAAAATACACTCTGCAACACTGGACTGCAAGGAACAGCGGTCGCTTGACCATGTCGCATACTCGTACTGCATCTGCGATCAATTACTCGCTGTAGCAGTAAACAAGATATTTGCCCCTTCTGAGAGGGCTGGGTCCCTCAGGGCTGAAAGGGACTGAAGGGCTGAAGGGGGCGGAAGGGGGCTGAAGGGGGCTGATACCCAATCCTGGAGAAAATTTCTCGACACTGGGGGGTGGCGGAGGTTCGCTGCAGGTGTACTATTCATCACTTAACATTAATTTAATTTTCTCACTCGCCACCACTGCTGCTTGTCTTTTCTGAACAGCTTTAGTCTGTGTGGTTTCTGGAGAATCACTAATTTTGTTTTCAACACTGTGTAATTCTAACGGCACTAGTTTATTTATTGTCCGCTTATTCACTACACCTTTGCTTAAAACATCAACTGTCCTGATGATTCCATTTGCATCAGGATATATGGTCACAATTTTTCCAAGTGGCCATTGGGACCTCGGACCATCATTGTCGATAATCACTATGTCACCAGGTCTTAAGGACTTACGATTTTCAGGAACACCAGCTCCATAGAAGTGTTCTCTCAATGAGGTGAGATAGTCTTCTCGCCAAATTTTCTCCCAACGTTCAATCACTTTATTAAAGTGTTTGAATTTACGTCTGAGTTGCTCAGGTTCGAAATAAGTAGGATCCTCTATGATTTCTTTATCATTCATGGGAGGAACAGGTTCGAGCCTTCTGCCATGGAGTAAATGAGATGGACTTAACACTTCTAAATTGTCCAGATCGTCGGTAACATAAGTTAGAGGTCTGTTGTTGACTCTATTTTCTATTTCAGTCACAACTGTACGAAATTCTTCTAAGTCTATTCTCTGACGATGAAGAGTCTTCCTTAAACAACGTTTTACAATGCCGATCATTCTTTCATAAAATCCGCCGTGCCATGGAGATTTAGGAGGAATGTATCTCCAACGACAACTGCGTTGATTCAGCATCTGTTGTACTTCTGGTTGATCAAAGATCTTGCTTATATAAGCAGCACCAGCAACAAAGTTCGTTGCATTATCCGAAATCATCAGTCTGGGACATGCCCTTCTGGCTGCAAACCTTCTGAATAATTTGATAAAGGTTTCAGCAGACATGTCAGTGGCTACTTCTAGATGTACTGCTCTAGTTGTAGCACAAGTGAACAAACAGATGTACACCTTGATGGGAACTTTGTCAACTGTTTTGGTTAAAATTACTGGTCCAGTGTAATCTACACCTGTCACCTCAAATGGAGTGATATGACAAACTCTTTCAAAGGGATATGGAGGTGGACCTGGATACTGACATACTCGCATATCGTAGTGACGACAAGTAATACAGTCCCTTATTTGTTTTTTCACACTTTGTCGACCTTGAGGTATCCAGTAGGATTGTCGTATATGACAAAGTGTGTCAGCTACCCCACCATATAACACGTTACTGTGGGCGTTTTGCACAATCAGTTTTGCTAGCCAATGATTCTTGGGGATCAATATTGGATGTATGGCTTCTTTAGGTAGTGAAGAATTATGAATTCTTCCTCGACATCTTGTAATCTTTTCTGAGTCGAGATAAAGTCCTAAAGAATTAATCATGACAGGTTTCTTTGGGGATTTATCTTGTGTTTCTAGAAATTTATATTCTGTAGAGAAAACATCTTTCTGTATTAGTTTCACCCAGTATTTAATGGGTTCAAGACATTCATAATCAGGTTTTATTCCTTTAATGAATTTAAAGACAAGAGCTGTAACTCTTCAGAGTGTACCCAAAGATGAGTATTTAGATCCATCAATTACTATTTCTATTGTGTCTACAGTATTTACACAACTTATTTCTGCTGTGTTCAAGCAAACTGTTTCTTCTGGCATAATGTGAGCTTTTTGCTGAGGTCAGTTATTTTCATTAGAGAGCCAGTTCGGTCCGTGGAGCCATAATTTATTATCCACAAATTTCTTGAGTGGGACACCACGTGACAACATGTCAGCTGGATTCTCTTGGGTAGAGACGTGGAGAAAGAGATAATCTCTCTGCATCTCTTTTATTTCTGCTACTCTGTTCTGTACATAGACCAACTTACTCTTATTATTTCTTAACCACTGGAGAACTGCTTCATTATCACTCCAGATCACGGTTTTCTCAATAGTGAGATGATCAAGTACTTTGTTGAGATAGACAGCTAATTTTGTACCTACATAGAGTGCTGTCAGTTCCAATTGTGGTACTGTTCTGACCTTCAAGGGTGCTACCCTGGCCTTTGAAGTAATTAGTGTACTTCCTTCAGCATTACTCATGTAAGCTACAGCTCCATAACCTCTGGTTGACGCATCACAGAACACATGTAATGTGTACTTGTTTCCCTCTTGACCTATTTGTCTGGGAGGTTTAATTTGATGAAATTGTTTAAACTCCTTGGATATTTCATCCCATTCTTGACTCATTTCTAGAGGCAAGTTCTCATCCCATCCAATTTTGAGCTTCCATGCATCTTGCATAAGCATTTTACCCTTTATGGTAATTGGTGAGACGACTCCTAGAGGATCAAAACATTGTGATACCTCTGACAGTAAACTACGTTTAGTGAGTGTACTGCATGATTTATTGTTTATCTTTTTGAGACTCAGAGTATCTTCCTGTGTGTTCCAATTAAGTCCCAGCATATTGTTGCAATCAGGAATTTCAGCTTCAGGGAAATCTTCTTTGATAAGTTCCCTTAATTGCTTTGAATTTGTATTCCACATCCTTAGAGGCATATTTGCTTCTTTCATCTCCTTGTTAGCTTCTCTGTATAAGGATTTCAAATCCTCCTCTTTATTCACAGTACCTTGAAGATTGTCCACATAGAAACTTTTCTTTAAGATTTCTTTGAAGGGACTTTCAGATTTCTTCAAATGTGTATTTAGAGTAGCTTCTAGTAAGAATGGAGAGGATGTTGCACCAAATAATACTGATTTGAAACGATAAGTTTTCACAGGACTTTGAGGATTATGTGGATTTTCAGGCCACAAGAATCGAGTATAATCTCTATCTATTTCTTGTAGTCCTACTCTTAAGAAAGCTTTGGAAATATCAGCCGTGTAGGCACATGGGTTTGTGCGAAATTTCATAAGCACGTCTCCAAGCTTCTCAGTTAGTGAGGGTCCGGTCATCAGACAGTCATTAAGACTTACTACATCTTTATTTCCACGTGCGCTGCAATTATATACAACACGTAGTGGAGTGGTTTCAGAATCTTTTCTGACTCCATGGTGCGGGAGATAATGAGCTTCTGTCTTCAACTTCGACTAATTCCTCAATGAATTTATTGTCCAACTGTTCTTGTATGATATTATCATAGACAGTCAGTAGCTCTGGATTCTTCCTGAGCTCATGTATTTGTGCTTTCATTTGTCCGAAAGCCATGCGATAATTGCTAGGCAGATGTGGTGGATTTAATTTCCATGGTAACCTAACCCAATACTGTCCATCTTTATATTTGACAGTGTCCAAATATTGGTTATAAGTCTGAGACTCTTGTGGGCTTGGTTTATTTACATCAATACCTATCGCATCTAAATACCACAACTTATCAACTGGTTCATTCATTTCTTCCAGTAATGATAATTTTTGCTGTGGTACATGATCAGTGGTTATTCTCGTAACTAGTACATTTTCCACTGAATCAATATCAGCTTCTTTCCCACTTTGAGAGGGAATGGGACCACATATAATGTGGCCTCCTGCTGTTTTCAGCAAGTGAACATCATGTTTACTTACTATATTTTGCACAAAACAGTGATAATAATCACTTCCAATGATTAAATCAATTGGACTAATTGTGTCCGTCTGTATGTCAAGACAGGCTAACTTGACCTTAGCTGCTTTCAGTGCTGCAACTGTTTCTTTTAATCCCTGGATCTGCACAGACTTAGGCAAATCATCTACTACCACAGTTTCTACTGTCTTTTTCCTGTTTCCTAGATCAACAGTGATTCTGGCTAGGTCATATGTCTGTTAACCAGAATTGTGGAAAAAACCAGCTATATCTAACTGTATTTTGGCATAGGGTTGTTTATTCAGTTTCTGCAACACTGTTCTTCTTATGAAGGACCTTTGTGAGCCTTGATCAAATAATGTTAGCACATTGGTTTTGTGTAATTTATTAGATAACTCAACTCGAGCTATCGGGAGAGCAGTTGCTTTAAACTTATCTCTCACATTTAATGCTGTTGCTTGTTGACTTCCTGATTCTGTGGAAGTCTTCTGTTGTTCATAAGAACATAAGAACATAAGAAAGGAGGAACACTGCAGCAGGCCTGTTGGCCCATACATAGGCAGGTCCTTTACAGTTCATCCCACTATCAAACATTTGACCAACCCAATTTTCAATGCCACCCAAGAAACAAGCTCCGATGTGCAAGTCCCTCTCAAATCCAACCCCTCCCACTCATGTACTTATCCAACCTAAATTTGAAACTACCCAAAGTCCTAGCCTCAATAACCCAACTAGGTAGACTGTTCCACTCATCAACTACCCTATTTCCAAACCAATACTTTCCTATGTCCTTTCTAAATCTAAACTTATCTAATTTAAATCCATTACTGCGGGTTCTCTCTTGGAGAGATATCCTCAAGACCTTGTTAATATCCCCTAAAGACCTTGTTAATATCCCCTGAAGACCTTGTTAATATCCCAGCAAAAGTATTTGGGCATAATGCTGTATGTTGCATACCCTTGCATTTAAAACACTTCTTCAGTGAGCATTTTCCTCCCTTGTGTTCACCTAAACACTTGATGCACCTTTTCAGCTGATGAACACGTTGTTTACGTGCCTACATTGATGTGTATTGAATACAATACTGTGCCCAATGTGTTCCATCACAAAGTACACATTTTGGAGTACGTTTATGTATGACAGTCTGTTTACTGTCTGTTGTATTCACAGCTATATGGGATTTGCCATTCTGTGGTTTAGTGGGAGTAGGTATACTCCTTATATACTGAGTTGAAGGTTTATTATCCACTGGATGTGTGGATTTTTCATCTTCTCTCGTTGCTTGCATGCATGAAACTATTGTTTGTAAACCATTGCTAATTTCCTCACAAATGAAATAGCGTTTATTGAACATAATATTTAATCGTTCAATAGTTTGTGGTGACAACTTATCTTGTACAATACCACTGATAAACCAATCACATTGCCTTAGGTCATATTTAGCACCTAGAGATCTGAGACAATTGTCTAATGTGATTCTAAATGCCTGTAAGTCTGAAAAACAATGTTTGGGTGGCTTCAAGCTTGATATTAAGACTGCATGTCTAACTCTGGCCTTGTCATCATCAAAGTAATTGTCTGCTAAGACACGTAAGGCTATTTGATAATTGCCTTTAACCACCAGAAATTACTTAATCAGTTCATAGGTTTCTCCCTTCACAAGACATTTAAGATAATTGAACTTAGCAATCTCATCTATGTCAGTTCGTGAATTTACTATGGATTGAAAACCACTAATGAATTCTTCATAATTATGACCTTGGAAAATAGGTAATGACAATGTAGGTAAGCTTGGTAATGGGACACTTGTTGTTGTTACAGGTGTAACAGGTGTTTGACCACTAGTTACAGTAGGTCTCTGTGACAGAGTTTTGCGGCAGATAGCCTGTACTCCTGTCCACCTTAATTGTTGGTTACTAAATGTATCCAAAACATTTTTAATTTCATCCTCAGATGGGTCTGATTCAAGAAATTTATTTTCATAATATGTATAGTCTGAATTAATTATTTCCAGACATTGTGTAAGTAATTCAAATTTGACCTCAAGATCATCAAAATCTATGTTTGTATCTTGAATTAATCCTATACAGACTGAAATTAGATTTTCTAATTGTGTAATCTTAGTCTGTAAAGACTGAAACTGAGTTTTCAAACAAGCCATTTTAATGGTATACTGAAAATTCTAGCACCACACTTAGAGTGTTTAAAAAACACTGTACTGCTATAAACAGCTGAGTTTTTGTTATGCTTAAGTCAGCAATAATTGAGTCAGACACTACTGACCCACTAAGCTTAACCTCAGGGTCAATGACCATGAAGGGTACAGAGTACATGTGGCTGGTGTTTATGGCTTGAGTTTGCTGTGTCAGCCTGACCACGATGATTAATCGTAAATAACGATGTTATACACTTCATTCACTATACACTATAAATGTCACTGTATAACTGTAAATCACACGTGAATATTACTTACACATATATAAATGTCACTGTTAATATATTTTTGAAAGCTTACATTTTATATATAAGTTCCTTTAATATAACAGGTAGATCTTTAAGAAACAAACTTTAACACAATCTTGTCTCTTAATTCTGTTTAGAAACATTATAAACACTATGTGTATATACACTCAGACAAACCGAGCATCACTTGGGTTGTTGTTGTCTTAGTCAGCACTTCTTCGAGTTTGGAGCAGTGGATGCCGGGTTCCATCCCCCGTTTTCTTGTTGGGTGAGTCACCCAGCTCCCGTTTTCTTTGGGTGAATGCTGGGTGAGCGCCCGTTTTCTTTTGGCTGCCCATTCTCTGTGATTGAGTCTAGAGGGACTCATTTATACTGATTTATATTGTAAAACACTAGTTTTACAGTTTTTTTCGAAGGACCTTGGCTCATAGGTTATTAGTACACTGTAATACAACATAATTGGACCACAGTGTGGCCTTTATCCGCTTCAAAGGACCAAAATGTTGAGAAATGGTATTACCAGCTAAGTTTAAATATAGGGAAACTTAACTTAGAAAGACAGCTCATCGCCTGCACAGTCACCCCTGCAGACGAGGTCTTGAGAAGCTGTCGAAGTCATCTCTCAACGGGCTGTAAATGAGTTATAATTTGTAAGATTATAAATTACCCCTAGGGGGTGTTATGTCAGCATATTTCATTCACTGATGGCTGACAAACTTACGTGTGTGGACTCAAAGGTCCGCATATCACCGGGGTTTATGATAAGTGACTAACTCACGATTTTATACTCAACTGCACAGTCAATAGTAGCACATCACGAGTTAGAACATTTACCTGGGTATATGTATCAGACCCGTAATTACGCCCAGATATCCATTGAGTTGATTGAAGAATAGTGTTCTTTGAAGAATGTCGCACTACACTCTGTTGGATCGCAACACTTGTTGTTACACTGTTCATCAATAATTGTTCACACAATATCACTGAAGAAGCTGATCACACTTCTCTGTAAGTGTTTATCGTGTTTTGTGAGACACTTTGTTCACACTAACGCACAGATCATTCTTTGTTGGTTATCCTGGCATCAGTGTCACTCTCAGTAGAGTCAAAAGTAATCTGAAGATGCCACAACGCCCCACGCCGTCACTGCCCCCAGCACAAAGGAAAAGCTGACCTAGTACTTTTGCTTCCTTGCCACTTCCTCGATGAAGCAAAGCAGAATGTTTGATTCTTGCTGTCTTAAGCATAGACAACAATGTCCACTATCTTTACTATGGTAATAAAGTGGGAGCAGGATTTTCCTTATTTGTCCTGCTAAGGTAAGAGATGTACTGTCTCTTATTAAAATACACTCTGCAACACTGGACTGTAAGGAGCAGCGGTCGCTTGACCACGTCACATACTCGTACTGCATCTGCGATCAATTATTTGCTGTAGCAGTAAACAAGATATTTGCCCCTTCTGAGAGGGCTGGGCCCCTCAGGGCTGAAAGGGGCTGAAGGGCTGAAGGGGGCTGACGGGGGCTGATACCCCCTCCTGGAGAAAATTTTTCCACACTCCCTACGATTCCCGTTGAGGAGGGAAACCTTTACCAGCGTCGTCTTCGCCTTGACTTGCATGATGAGCTACGCAAATCGTGTAAAGATCAAGCCAAAAAGTGGTACCGTTGATGATTCAACGAAGCTTGCTCTTGCTACTGTTGTGCAGAAAGCATTGCAAGTGAAATTCAATGCTATTTTGTCACTGAAAGAAGCATTCGTTGTTGTATGTCACGATGATGCTGAAGCAGAGAAGTTACTCACCACAGAAGCCACCACTACTCTTACTGCTCAAGGATTTACTGTTACATCCTCTCCTGCCCTCAGGGCAAGAAAATCAGTATTCCTAAAAAAACTGGACAAGATTCTGACTTCTCAATCAGTTGCTGAACTCAAGTCATCCATTGAAACGCAAAATACTTGGGCTACTGTTGATAGTATTACCAAAATCCCGAATGCATCGTCTATACTCAAGGTTACCTTCACCGACGTGAACATGGCTGTCAATGCTTTGAACGAAGGCTTGGCTGTCTACTACTACTACATCTGCTTCACCTCTCCTGCCAACGGTTTATAAGTCCACACTCAAGGTTGAGGGACTTCTCCTCCTGTTCTTCAAGATTCTCCTTTGTACTGATGAAGCCACTGTGTGGCGATTGAAGCAGAGAGATACCACTACATTCAACATTGCTG
This sequence comes from Cherax quadricarinatus, assembly GCF_038502225.1. Taxonomy (NCBI): domain Eukaryota; kingdom Metazoa; phylum Arthropoda; class Malacostraca; order Decapoda; family Parastacidae; genus Cherax; species Cherax quadricarinatus. The sequence continues at coordinate 73,359,900 of NC_091292.1, forward strand.
GAACTGTTATTCATACCATCACACCACCAAAGCATGTCCAGCAAAAGACAAGAAGTTCTGCACTACATGTGGTAGTGAGGGACACACCTTCAGTTCCTGTACCGCTGCTGCTCCAACACAACCAGCGTGTTTAAACTGCAAAAGTAATGATCACCATACACTGGCAGCAAAATGTCCTACAAGAAAGGATATTATGAAGAAAACACAAGATGCAGCAAAGAAAAAGCCTACTAACAACAGACCAACGTATGCAGCACTTGCAAAGTTACAAGCAGACACTACAAAATTACTTCAAGCATCTACTCAGCCCGCCTCTACCACCATCACTCCTACAACATGTGACGTAACGAAGATCCACTATTGTATACTATACGCTCACATGCAGAACATGGCTGTACCTGGAACCTTTAATTCTACCATCAACGAGTTATTTGCATTAATAACATGCCATCATTCATATTTCCAGCATCTCCACCTTCTGAAGAAATTCTAAAATTCACCAAGGACGTAATCAACACCTCAGCTACAGTAGCTCCAACACCACCAACAACTAGTGACGTCACTCCAACAACGTCCAATGAGAAGCCTTCACCGCCACCACTCCTCATTGAAACCGACCAATCAGAAGCCTTATCACCAGAAACATCTTCCTATTCGTCTACTGAAGATGACAACGAATATTCACTTCCTCCTTCAACAATACCTAACAAGAAAGGAAAAACAGCAAAAAATCATCATCTCACAACTCTCGACATGATAAAGATGAAGATATTAAAAAATATACTTCATGGACTGGAATCAACTTCTACACTACAGAAAATATCATCAAGACATGCCGCTTTATGAGCTTTATTCTCACCTCATCAAAAAGACAGTCAAGTTTACCATCGATTCTTCCTGCTCAGCTGGAACTCTTCGTACAATTGAACTTTCTACTATTCTGAAGGCCATTGTAGACCAACTAGAAGATTCCAGCCAAAAACACTTGCTGACACGTATAAATTTGCTCCCTCTACAACGTTTTAAACGTCTTGAAAACGGAACTGAATCGTAAAACAACGTCATGACTCCAGGTAAACACCAAACCTCTATGAACTGACCAATCAACGATGAGCTCCTTCCATATAGCCTGCAGCCGCCCAGCAAGATGCAGCCAGCACCTGCTGAGTTCCTGTTGCCTTTTACATCGTCTTCGTCAGTATTTCTGAAATACATCTCCATCTACGCCTCCGGTACTTCGGTACCACATGTCCCAAAGTGGTTGGGCTACTTGCCTTGATTCCTCCTCTTCTCCTCCTTCCTATCCTTTTCCAGTTATTTCCATCCTTCCTTATCCTTCTTCCTTCCCATCTTACGACAGCTCTCGTCGTCCTCGAAGAAAAAGGTTGCAATGCAAAGAGTGCCTTTATTATGCCTAGGCATTATGGGCCAACTTAACATTATTGGCTTACAGACTACTAAACACTAAGGATTATATCATAGTTGTACAGTAGGATAGTAATTATTTCGTAGTTGCACAGTTGTACAGTTTGTACAGTTGTACAAACATTTACCACTAAAGTGGTAAATGTTTGACTGTGGTACTCTGTAGATGTTTATAACTGAGGGGTTTTTGCAGGTCTTTTGATTTAAATTTGGCTCTGATATGTTCTCCATGTTCGTCCCTTGTGCAAGTTTTATTGATACATTCGAGTTGATTTGAGTAGTATATAGCTGTTCCTTCCCCTTGCTGGTCTGTTCTACAGTTGTGTATGGCCATGTAGCCTGGAATGTTATAGACATCTATAATATCAGGCTTAAGCCAGGTTTCTGTGAGTGTGATGATTGATATATTGGAATGAAGGGAATTGAGTAATGCTGTGAGGTCGTCATAATGTTTGCTCAAGGATCTGACATTGTAGTTAAAGATGGTTATGTTATTGTTTGCACTGAGTAATGTCTTTGCTGGGTCTACTGTATAGTAATTACAGTTGCTGTTTGATTCGTGTAATTTATTTAGTAAAAAAGTTTACATCAGGATCTATTCCTGTAATCATAGGATGAGAGTGATTTTACAAACTAGATTTTCTGAGTAAAATAATATAAGAGTTATATTGAACCTACAACTAGACTTATGAATAAGACTCCGTAATTATTCTAAAACTTGTAAAAATTTAAAAGGAAAAGGGATTGTTATTATTACTATGGTAGATATTTACAGCTAAAATAAAGGAGCTAATGAATATAATAATAAAAGAATGTATTAAAAACAAATCAGTAGCACCTGACGTAGTCAATAGCACCTGGAGTATTTTAATAAAAGTGACCATATGGACAAGAGGGAAAGAATATCATATCACCTGAAAGTTGTTAGAACTAGGAGTATAGCAATTACTGAATAAAAGGCAGTACAATTTATTGGTATATAGAGAATTATTTCAGGAGAAATGTAAAAAGGGACTAAATTAAGTAGTGGTAAAACAACCTTTAAATAGATTGACACTGTGATATGAAATTAATCTGAGAGTTGGATTTGCCTTATAACATAAAGTTTGAGCAATTAATATCACTAAAGAAATATTATTTGAGGTAGTTGATACTAGCTAGTGGAAGATGATACAAAGAACTGCACTGTAGTGTAGTAGGAACATACACTAGTGTGTTATTTGTAGTTTGGGAGCGAAGGGAAAATTAGCAGAATTATAACAGTGCTTAAGTAGGAATAAATGGTAATACAGATATTATTAAAGAGTATCTTATTAACAAGTAATAAATTGGGAATGGGAAATCTGGGAAGATAACACAAATTGGGTCACACAAGGAACTGTGTGGGACACAGTACAGGGATTAGTTCAATAATGGCATACCTCAATTACTGGGAGCGCTTGAGGTTCCTGAACCTGTATTCCCTGGAACGCAGGCGGGAGAGATACATGATTATATACACCTGGAAAATCCTAGAGGGACTAGTACCGAACTTGCACACGAAAATCACTCACTACGAAAGCAAAAGACTTGGCAGACGATGCAACATCCCCCCAATGAAAAGCTGGGGTGTCACTAGCACGTTAAGAGACCATACAATAAGTGTCAGGGGCCCGAGACTGTTCAACTGCCTCCCAGCATACATAAGGGGGATTACCAACAGACCCCTGGCAGTCTTCAAGCTGGCACTGGACAAGCACCTAAAGTCAGTTCCTGACCAGCCGGGCTGTGGCTCGTACGTTGGTTTGCGTGCAGCCAGCAGCAACAGCCTGGTTGATCAGGCTCTGATCCACCAGGAGGCCTGGTCACAGACCGGGCCGCGGGCGCGTTGACCCCCGGAACTCTCTCCAGGTAAACTCCAGGTAAATAACATACACTAACGTAGTACAAGGATTTGGTCACTAATATTAGTCAGACTCTAATGTTTGCATCATGAAGGAAGTTTGCTAATTCATTTTCATTTGTAATATAGTACACACGGCCTACATTTCTTTTTCTTACTAAAATTTGTCCATCACGTACAAAGCACTGGTGAATTTTATCATTATTCTCACGTTTTAGTTTTCTCACTGTACAGGAGGTTCTGTTGTTTTCTTTTGAGACTCATTTATGTATATATCTTTTTTTTTTTGCTTTAATAGATGAACTTATTAGGTCTTTTTTCTGTCTTGTGTGTGAAATCTGAGCATAACACTTTTTATCCCTTGGTTCCCTAGTAACCATGATTCTTTTATTTCCGACACTGGCACATTAACATGTAGGTGGTCGTGTATGATCTGGAGAGTTGTAGCTTTGCAGTTGGTATGATTTAATTCACTAGGAAAGAGTGGACTGTTAATCACTACTGCATCGCCTAGCTTATCTTGCTCTGCCTTATCATCTTGGTAAGCAAAATAATTGTTCAGTTGGGTATCCATGTTTATTTTCCAGTCCTTGACGGCATCTTCAATCTTCGTGTTTAGGGAATCTATTTGATCTGTGTGACTGGCTATGATTGATTGGAGGGTCTTGCCAAAATCAGTCGTGCCAGTTGATGTTAACTGTTGTTCAAGGCTGTTGATCTTATTCTCAAGGTGAAGTAACTTAGATTCATGGTTTGTTATTGTTACGCGGAGAGACATATTTTCAGCACGAAGATTCAAGTTATCGGCCGTTAGGGTGGTGATGTAATTCTTTACAGTGTCAGGATCATTAGTCATACCTGGGAGCATATTAGATGGATTAAATCCTATGAAGGTAGCAGAGGTAGAGAGGGAGTCAGTCACGGTTGGTGTTGTTGTCGAGTCGCCTTGGTTGGTGGGTGAGGGGTAAGGGGGAGTCGGCCATGTTTGTTGTTGGTGATGCGTCGCTCTGGGTGGTGAGGGGGGTGGATGGGGCACCGGCGTCATGCTGGGTCGACTTATGGAATAGTCGATTACTAGGTGCTGCCTTGCTGCTGTTAGTGCTGTTTCTTCTATGAGTTGGTCTCAGAGTAGTACAGGAGTTGCTGTGGTTAGATGAAGAAACTAAATTAGTTAAGAGCTTGGAGTAGGTAGTCGTCTGGCAGCGGGGCTGTGCTTGGAGTTTGTGGGGCAGTCTTCATGTGGAAACTTATTCGGCCCTAAAAGGTTCCACAGGGCAGATACGTCGTACAAAGATCCCAACAGGTCGCGGATGGAACGGCTGGGCTGGGTGGCCCTTACTTCCACCCAAAACACACACACACACCCGGGTTGGTGAAGGTGGATGGAAGGTACTTCTTAATTGATAGAAGGAAAAGGTAGGTAGTTTATACTGTTAGTGAACTAATATTAGAACTATTGAGGCAACTGTAGATAATAATAATGTAGACCTAAGACCTTAATGTAGGTAGTAATAGGCCGATAATGTAGGCATACACTAGGTTATATTAGCCAGGGAGAACTGGCAGCCCAAGTTTTAATGCTGGGGGCACGGGGTTTTGAGACCAAGTGCCTCCTTCTAAGGCCAGACACCAATGGATCAACAAGTGCCATGAACAGAAGGCGGCACCCCCACGTTTCTTCATATACTAGACCTGGGGAAATCTGGTAGAAGCACCTCAATGCACCGTAGATGACCTCCTCTGTCAGGCCCATACAGTAAGCCAAGACCTCCCTTTCTTTCTCAGTATTCTGGCCAGTTTCTGGGTAAAATTGTGAGTGGAGTTGAGCTGTGGGCCTTTGTGCAGACGGGCCATGAACAGTACGTACCGGCGTAACTCCGTCAGGCTTAGAAGCTAGTGTCTATTTCTGCATAGTTATACTATGGGATATACACCCCCTTAGAAACAGAAATTTCTGAGGTGCAGTCAGGTCACTAATACCGACTGAATATTGCAGGAATTAAGGCTCCCGGTTGCACGTGGTTCTGAGGGGAAGTCCAGAGGGGCTAAAGCTTAGGGAGGTTGAAGACTGGGATACATTCTCCAACACCAAGTAAGTTAGTCCTTTATACGTGTATGCAGGCAAGATTTCTTGCAACATCAGTCATTTATGGAAATCGGTCCTATAAGCCACTTGTGAGACTGAGGTACCGACCTCAGGGCTCGGTGTCAACAGAGCTTGCTAGGGTAGACAACTCACACGGAAGCAGTCCAGACAAATTTTCACACCTCTTCAATCGGTAATTTTTCGGTTTGTATGTAACACTGTTGTTTATCTTGGGTCATGCTGGGTTCTACGTACGTTACTGCGGCTATGATTGAAATTAGGCCATCATAGAAGCCTTGATGGGCTCTGTAGGTGAGAAAAATGACAGAGTTTTCTGCCTCTGCTGCCGCTGCCACATCACGTGACGTCACATGCTAGCCCCTAGGCCTAGCAAGGGATGGTCTATATAAAATATATAGATGGTACTAACTACGATACTCATATATGCTACACAAGTATATACAGATCAGCAACTAAGCTGACACCGGGGGCAGGGTACCTCAGGAACGGTACAGGGGACAAGGTACCTCAGGAATGGTACAGGGGGAGGGTCTCAGGAACGGTACAGGGGGCAGATTACTTCAGGAACGGTACAGGAGGCAGGGTACCTCAGGAATGGTACAGGGGGCAGGGTACCTCATGAACGGTACAGGGGCAGGGTACCTCAGGAACGGTACAAGGGTCAGGGTACCTCAGGAACCGTACAGGGGCCAGGGTATCTCAGGAACGGTGCAAGGGTCAGGGTACCTCAGGAACGGTACAGAGGGCAGGGTACCTCAGGAACGGTACAAAGGTCAGGGTACCTCAAGAACGGTACAGGGGGCAGGGTACCTCAGGAACGGTGCAAGGGCCAACGTACCTCAGGAACGGTACAGAGGGCAGGGTACCTCAGGAACGGTACAGGGGGCAGGTTACCTCATGAACGGTACAGGGGAAGGGTACCTCATGAACGGTACAGGGGGCAGGGTACCTCAGAAACGGTACAGGGGGCAGGGTATCTCAGGAACGGTACAAGGGTCAGGGTACCTCAGGAACGGTACAAGGGTCAGGGTTACCTCAGGAACGGTACAGAGGGAAGAGTGCCTTAAGAACGGTACAGGGGGCAGGGTACCTCATGAACGGTACAAGGGTCAGGGTACCTCAGGAACGGTACAGGGGGCAGGGTGCCTCAGGAAAGGTACAGGGGCCAGGGTACTTCAGGAACGGAACAGGGGGAGGGTACAGGGGGCAGGGTACTTCAGGAACGGAACAGGGGGCAGGTTACCTCAGGAAGGGTACAGGGTACCTCAGGAACGGTACAGGGTACAGGGTACCTCAGGAAAGGTACAGGGGGCAGGTTACCTCAGGAACGGTACAGGGGGAGGTTACCTCAGGAATGGTACAGGGGGCAGGTTACCTCAGGAAGGGTACAGGGTACCTCAGGAACGGTACAGGGTACAGGATACCTTAGGAACGGTACAGGGTACAGGGTACCTCAGGAGCGGTACAGGGTACAGAGTACCTCAGGAATGGTACAGGGTACAAGGTACCTCAGGAACGGTACAGGGTACAGAGTACCTCAGGAACGGTACAGGGTACAGGCTACCTCAGGAATGGTACAGGGTACAGGGAACAGGGTACAGGGTACAGGGCACAGGGTACAGGGTACAGGGAACAAGGTACAGGGTACAGGGAACAGGGTACAGGGTACAGGGTACAGGGTACAGGGTACAGGGAACAGGGTACAGGGAACAGGGTACAGGGTACAGGGTACAGGGAACAGGGTACAGGGTACAGGGTACAGGGTACAGGGAACAGGGTGCAGGGTACAGGGTACAGGGTACAGGGTGCAGGGTACAGGGTACAGGGAACAGGGTACAGGGTACAGGGTACAGGGTACAGGGTACAGGGTACAGGGTACAGGGTACAGGGTGCAGGGTACAGGGTACAGGGAACAGGGAACAGGGTACAGGGTACAGGGTACAGGGTGCAGGGTACAGGGTACAGGGTACAGGGTACAGGGTACAGGGTGCAGGGTACAGGGTACAGGGAACAGGGTACAGGGTACAGGGTACAGGGTACAGGGTACAGGGTACAGGGTACTGCAGTTACACAAAAGAAACAACAAGAAAATGCAATTCTCGTTTTAATTGAAAAGAAACAAGTGTGGAAATTTTTTCCTCCTTCGCTTCTGCAAATTTTTGTTGGTTGTTGGTGTAATTTACCTAGGTGCATGCACGTAGGTGCACGTATCTGGGTGCATGCATGTAGGTGCACGTACCTAGGTGCATGCACGTAGGTGCACGTACCTAGGTGCACGTACCTAGATGCATGCACGTAGGTGCACGTACCTAGGTGCATGCACGTAGGTGCACGTACCTAGGTGCATGTACCTAGGTGCACGTACCTAGGTGCATGTACCTAGGTGCGCGTACCTAGGTGCATGTACCTAGGTGCATGCACGTAGGTGCACGTACCTAGGTGCATGTACCTAGGTGCATGCACGTAGGTGCACGTACCTAGGTGCATGTACCTAGGTGCACGTACCTAGGTGCACGTACCTAGGTGCATGCACGTAGGTGCACGTATCTGGGTGCACGCACGTAGGTGCACATATCTGGGTGCATGCACGTAGGTGCACGTACCTAGGTGCATGTACCTAGGTGCACGTACCTAGGCGCACGTATCTAGGTGCATGTACCAAGATGCATGTACCTAGGTGCATGTACCTAGGTGCACGTACCTAGGTGCACGTACCTAGGTGCACGTACCTATGTGCATGTACCAAGGTGCATGGACCTAGGTGCATGTGCACATATCTAGGTACATGTACCTAGGTGCACGTACCTAGGCGCACTAAGGTGCACCAAGTATGTACCTAGATGTACTCGTACCAAGGTGCATTTACTTAGGTGCACGTACCTAGATGCTCGTGCCTAGGTGCATGTACTTAGGTACATGCACCTAAGTGCACATACTTAGGCACTCGTACCTAGTGCATGTATCTAACTGCATGCACCTAGATGTATGTACCAAGGTACATGTACCTAGGTGCACGTAATTAGGTGCATGTACCTATTTGCACGTACTTAGGTGCACTTACCTAGGTGTACGTACTAAGATACGCATACCTAGGTGTACGTACTAAGATACACATACCTAGGTGTACGTATTAAAATACACATACCTAGGAATTTATACATACTAAGATCCACGTAACTAGCTGCATGTACGTTAATGCACGTACTAATATACACGTACCTAGGTGCACATACGTACTAACGTACGTACTAAGATCTATGAACCTAGCAGGACGTACGTAGTTGCATGTACCTTGGTCTACTTACTAAGATCCGCGTACCTAGGTGCATGTAGCTAAATGCATGTACCTAAGTGCACGTATTTAGGTGCACGTATTGAGGTGCACATACTTAAGTGCACGCACCTAGGTGAACGTATTTAGATGTATGTACCTAAGTACATGTACAGAAGTGCACGTACATATGTGCACATACTTAGGTGCACGCACCTAGGTGGACGTATTTAGGTGCATGTACCTAAGTACATGTACAGAAGTGCACGTACATATGTGCACGTACTATGTATTCACCTATTTGTGGCTGCAGGGATCGAGTCACAACTCCTGTGCCCCGCCTCTTCACTGGTCGCTATTAGATCACTCACTCCATGCTCCGTGAGCTTTATCATACCTCTTCTTAATGCTGTATATGGATTCGGCTTCCACCACTTCACTTCCCAGACTGTTCCATTTCCTGACAACTTTGTGTCTGAAGAAATACTTCCTAACAACTCTGTGATTCATCTGAGTTTTCAACTTATAATTGTGACTATTTGTCTCTGTGTCCCATCTCTGGAACATCTATTTCTGTCCGCCTTGTCGATTCCTCTCATTATTTTATATGTTGTATCATGTCCCCACTGTTCCTCCTGTCCTCCAGTGTCTTCAGGTCGATTTCCCTTAACCTGTCCTCCTCGGACATGCCCCTTAGCTCAGGGACTAGTCTTGTTGGAAACCTTTGCACTCTCTCTAATTTCCTGACGTGCTTGATCAGATGTAGATTGCAAACTGGTGCTGTATACTCCGATATAGGCCTGACGTACACGGTGAACGACTGTTTACTGATGTGTCAGAAGCCTATTCCTAGGTTTGCTAGTTGCCAATATGTTGCAGAAGTTATTTGGTTGATGTGCGCCTTAGGAGATATGTTCGGTATTATACTCACCCCAAGATCCTTTTCCTTGAGTGAGGTTCGTAGTCTTTGGCCCCCTAGGCTGTATTCTGTCTGCAGTCTTCTTTGCCCTTCCCCGATTTTCACGACTTTGCACTTGGTGGGGTTAAACTCCAGGAACCATTTCCTAGACCAGGAATGTAGCCTGTCCAGATCCCTATGTAGTTCTGCCTGGTCCTCGTCTGATTGAATTCTTCTCGTCAACTTCACATCATCTGCGAACAGGGACACATCTGAATCTATTCCTTTTGTCATGTCGTTCACAAATACCAGGAACAGTACCGGTCCTAGGACTGACCCCTGCTGAATCTCGCTCGTTACAGGCACCCACTCTGACTCCTTGCCACGTACCATGACTGGCTGTTGTCTTCCTGACAGGTATTCTCCGATCCATTGCTGTTATCCCTGCCTGATCCTCCTGCTTTTGCACTAATCTCTTTTGTGGGACTGTGTCAAATGCCTTCTTTCATTCCAAGAAAATGCAATCTACCCACCACTCTCTCATTTGTCTTACTGCTGCCACCCTGTCACAGAGCTCAGTAGGCTTATGACACAGGATTTTCTGTCCCTGAAATTGTGCTGGCTGTCGTTGATAAGTTCATTCCTTTCTAGGTGCTCCACCACTCTCCTCCTGATAATCATTTCCATGACTTTGCATACTGTATATGTCAGTGACACTGGTATGTAGTTTAATGCTTCGTGTCTGTCTACTTTTTTAAAAATTTGCTGTCTTCCATACCTCAGGTAATCGCCATGTTTCGATAGATGTGTCCCTTACATGTTGGTACATGAGGTTTCTCAATACCACCTCCATCATCTTAGCCCTCCACGTTTCTGGGCCCCCATGTGGCTCCAGGTTCTCCCAGTCGATTTCCTTGTGATCGAAGTCTCCCATAATCAGCAGCTTTGCCCAGCTTGCATGAGCCTTTCTGGCCACTTCAGTCAGTGAGTCAACCATAGCCCTATTGCTCTCATCATACTCTTGCCTTGTCCTCCTGCTGTTCTGTGGATGGTTATACATCACTGCAGTTACCACTTTGGGAGCTCCAGACTGAAGTGTTGCTATTGTGCAGTCTCTTGCTTCTCCCCTCTCTGGCTCATCAAAATCCCATCAGTTTTTGATGAGCAGTGCCATCCCTCCACCCCCTCTGTTCCCTCTGTCTTTCCTCAGGATCTGATATCCCGATGAAGAGATGGCATCTGCTATCATTCCTGCGAGCTTGGTTTCTGTGAGTGCTATGATGTCCAGTGATGCGTCTTTGACTCTTTCATGCCACTCCTCCCACTTATTCGTTATTTCATCAGTGTTGGTGTATCATACCTTCAGTTTCCTCCCCAAAACTCTGTTCTGGGGGGTCTGTGAGGGTGGGGGACCTGTCAGTGTGCTGTGGTATTCTACAGCATAGTGTGAGGTGGGGACTGTAAGTGTGGATTATGGTTTGCATTGGGATAGTGTGTTTGGCTGTGGTGTTCTGGGGGCATTTGTGTGCTTGTGCTTGTTGATCTGCCCTGCTCTGGTTGTCCTCTGCTGAATTTGCCCTTGTCTCTTTTCCTAGCCTCTTTCACTTCTGTATCCTCTCCCTCACCTGCTGTCATTCTGGTCTTGTTCTGTCTCAGCCTAGGAATATCCTCTTGTATGTTGACAATTCCTTCAGCCTTGGTTTCTCTTGCAGGATCCTGTTTTGCACCTATCCTGTCTTGAAAATCAGCTTGACTGGCCAAGTTCTCCCCTTCAAGTCCCCCCCCTTTATTCTCTGAAAATTTACTATCTCAGTCATGTCTTCCTTGCCTATTACTATGATGATGTTTTCAATCTCCTGTTTTTCTTCCTGCTGTCTTTTATTGTGTGCTCTCCCCTCACTCTCCTGAAGCCATGAATAAACACTGACTTCTCCCTCTCCTCCTTCCTTTTCCTTTCCCTCTGTGTCACTGTGTCCCATTTGTACATGGCCATTGTCTCCCTTTTATTTTCCTATAACTCTTGGTTGCATGGCCATGACTATGCATGGGCTGTATCCCCTTCTCCACCCTCCATTACTGCTATCCCTGCTCCCAACAACTTTCCCCATTCCTTCCACTGCCCTGCTTGGAGGACTGATACAGCCTTAGAATAAGTCATGTCTCCTTCTTTTTCATTGGGCTCTTCATTCAGCAGGGGTATACCAACTTCAGATGTTATGTTTTCTCTGGGCAATAGTCCTGCAACTTGTTTCAGCCTATTTACTTAATATTCTAGGGCCCGTATCCTGGCTTTTGTGGCTGAGGATTGTGACTCCCATTTCTTCATTTCTGCCTCCATCCTCTTCTCCTTTTTTGCAAAAAACTCACCTACTTTGCTCTCCCACTCTTGATCCATTCTTTTACATTGCTCTTCCATCCATTCTCCCTTACCAGAGCCATTTTTCTCTGATCCTCTGTGTGTGTGTGGGGGGTGAGGGTGTGTGTTTGGGTGTGGCTGGGTGATGGCATTCGTATGTTTGAGTGAGGGTGTGGATGTGTGTGTGTGTTTTGTGCGAGTGTTAAGTGTGTACAGTATACTCACCTAATTTTGGTTGCAGGGGGTCGAGAGAGGTGGAGAGAGAGAGAGAGAGTGGGCTAGAAGGAGGTAGAGGTAGAGTGGTCAGTAGGTGAAAAGGGGAGAGGGGGTGAAGGGGAATGCCTGAGGGGGTGGTGTGGTGGACTGGGTGGTGGGCCAGGGTTGAGGGAGGTGAGACCAGGAGGGTGGGATACATAGAGGGGGGAAACTGTGAGGGAAAGTGACCCTTTGTTTGGTTGTCGGTGTGTGTATGGGGTCGAGAGGGAGGGAAATAATCAGGGAGGATGTGTCGGGTCAGCTTTCAAAAGGTGTGAAACCTTGTGCAGAATACACACAGAGTGATGGCTCTCATAAAGAAATTGGAGCACGCATCAATAACTGGGCCTCTACCCTTCAAACAGAACTGTTTGCCATACTCCTTGCACTCAAATATGTCCATGTATCTAAGGTTGACACTTTAATTGTATCTGATTCTCTGTCATCCATAAATGCTCTCAACTCATTAAGTATAAATTGTGGCATGCTTGTGTCAAAAGCCAGACATAGGTATGGTAAGATTGTGGACAGTGGAGTCAGAGTGCACATGCTCTGGATTCCATCTCACATTGGTCTTCAGATGCATGATAGAACTGATAAATTGGCTAAGCTGTATGCTTGGGTTGTCAGTTAGCAGTTTGAGAACAATAATACGAAAAGAACTTCAAATGAACTTTATTGACTTAAGACTTAAGGAGATTGACACAACTCAGTCCATCTATCATCATTCCATCATGCAGGAGGAGCCACATGTCTATGGTGCATCCAACAAGATAAGCAGACTCTTGGATGTCACTACTGCCCGGCTCCGGCTGGGTTACAAGTATCTTTGGCAGGTTAAATCACCACCACCAGATGTAGACCAAACGAAATGTAAACTTTGCCAGATGGAGTATTGTCACACCTTGCGTCATTATGTACTGGAGTGTGATCAAATTAATGAATTTAGAAACAACTCACTCAGAAATGTTCAAGAAATGGCAAAGTATTTTATCCACAGTGGTATATTACAGACCATTCTGGAGAAATACCCTGACTTTGCTAGCTGTAAATAATGCATTACCATGTGTGTGTGTGTGTGTGTGTGTGTGTGTGTGTGTGTGTGTGTGTGTGTGTGTGTGTGTGTGTCTGTCTGTCTGTCTGTCTGTCTGTGTGTGTCTGTGTGTGTACTCACCTATTTGTGGTTGCGTGCGTGTGTGTGTGTGTGTGTACTCACCTATTTGTACTCACCTATTTGTGGTTGCAGGGGTCGAGTCACAGCTCCTGGCCCCGCCTCTTCGCTGATTGCTACTAGGTCCTCTCTCTCCCTGCCCCATGAGCTCTATCATACCTCGCCTTAAAACTATGTATGGTTCCTGCCTCCACCACATCACTTTCTAGGCTATTCCATGGCCTGACTACTCTATGACTGAAGAAATACTTCCTAACATCCCTTTGATTCATCTGAGTCTTCAACTTCCAATTGTGACCTCTTGTGTCTGTGTCCCATCTCTGGAACATCCCGTCTTTGTCCACCTCGTCTATTCCGTGCAGTATTTTATATGTCGTTATCATGTCTCCCCTGACCCTCCTGGCCTCCAGTGTCGTCAGGCCGATTTCCCTCAACCTTTCTTCGTAGGACAATCCCCGTAGCTCTGGGACTAGTCTTGTTGCAAACCTTTGCACTTTCTTTAATTTCTTGACGTGCTTGACTAGGTGTGGATTCCAAACTGGTGCTGCATACTCCAGTATGGGCCTGACGTAGATGGTATACAGAGTCTTAAACGAATCCTTACTGAGGTATCGGAACGCTATCCGTAGGTTTGCCAGGCGCCCGTATGCTGCAGCAGTTATCTGATTGATGTGCGCCTCAGGAGATATGCTCGGTGTTATACTCACCCCCAGATCTTTTTCCTTGAGTGAGGTTTGTAGTCTTTGGCCATCTAAACTATATTGTGTGTGCAGTCTTCTTTGCCCTTCCCCAATCTTCATGACTTTGCATTTGGCAGGGTTAAATTCAAGGAGCCAGTTGCTGGACCAGGCTTGTAGCCTGTCCAGGTCTCTTTGTAGTCCTGCCTGATCCTCGTCCGATTTGATTCTTCTCATTAACTTCACATCATCTGCAAACAAGGACACTTCTGAGTCTATCCCTTCCGTTATGTCGTTCACGTATACCAAGAACAGCACAGGTCCTAGGACTGACCCCTGTGGAACCCCGCTTGTCACAGGTGCCCACTCTGACACCTCGTCGCGTACCATGACTCGTTGTTGCCTCCCTGTCAGATATTCTCTGATCCATTGCAGTGCCTTTCCTGTTATGTGTGCCTGGTCCTCTAGCTTTTGCAGTAACCTCTTGTGAGGAACTGTGTCGAAGGCCTTCTTGCAGTCCAAAAATACGCAGTCGATCCACCCCTCTCTCTCTTGTCTTACTTCTGTCACCTTGTCATAAAACTCTAGTAGGTTTGTGACACAGGATTTTCCTTCCCTGAAACCGTGCTGGTTGTCAATTATACACTTGTTTCTTTCCAGGTGCCCCACCACTCTCCTCCTGATGATCTTCTCCATGACCTTGCATACTATACACGTTAGTGATACAGGTCTGTAGTTTAGTGCCTCATGTCTGTCTCCCTTTTTAAAAATTGGGACTACATTTGCCATTTTCCATACCTCAGGGAGTTGCCCAGTTTCAAATGATATGTTGAAGATCTTTGTTAATGGCTCACACAATATCTCTGCTCCCTCTTTAAGGACCCATGGAGAGATGTTGTCTGGTCCCACCGCCTTTGAGGTGTCAAGTTCGCATAGCAGCTTCTTCACCTCCTCCTTGGTTATATGTACCTCATCCATCACTTGCTGGTGTGCCCCCCTGTTCTGATTTCTTGGAGTCCTACTGGTTTCCACTGTAAATACCTCTTTAAATCTTGTGTTGAGCTCCTGACATACCTCTCGGTCGTTTCTTGTGAATTCCCCATCACCCTTCCTCAGTCTGATTACCTGGTCCTTGACTGTTGTTTTCCTCCTGATGTGGCTGTACAACAGCTTCGGGTCAGTCTTTACTTTTGATGCTATGTCATTTTCATATTGTCTCTGAGCCTCCCTTCTTATCTGTGCATATTCGTTTCTGGCTCTT